>NW_028261395.1:33357223-33678223 GCF_051295495.1 Thamnophis sirtalis
AAACATTGTTCCGAAAGAAAGCAAAAGACCTTGAATTCAGGTGCAAAAAGTACCGTACTTTTCGGAGTATAAGATGCACCTTCTCTCCCCCCCCCCCCCCCCCGGGAGCACTTTACAGGCCTCTCAAACTCTGCATGCCTGTTTTTCACAAAAAATGAGGCGTGCAGAGGGTTTGGGAGGCCGGCAGAGTGCAAAAACTTTTTTTTAATTTACCTCTTCAAAATCTTGGTGCGTCTTATACTCCAAAAAATACAGTAGTTTGTGATAATTCATGTGTCTCTCTTTGGTGAAGCTTAAACATTTTTTATTACTTTCTGTTTAGTAGTCATGTTGGTCAGCATGCAAGTTTGTCAGTTCTGCTCTTCTTATAAAATAATGTTTTTTTTTAAATTAGGAAACCTGGCAAGATACAAGACGCTGGCAACTTTCTGTAGCAACAGAATTGCCTGAGCTTGAAAATTCACCACGGGAGGGAGGCCGAAATGGAGGCTCGGATTTCCGGAATGGAAGACGAAACGGTGGTTTTAACAGGCCTGATCGATTTAGAAATAGGGGCCAAAAACGGAGCTACAACCAAGCTTTTTGATAATTTGTTAATATGTCAAAATGGGACTCGAACCTCATTTTACTATAAGTAAAATTAATTTACACTTTATTTATTAGCCTGGATGTGTCTCGTTCATTCAATTTGGGCTGCAAAAGTTCAGATTGAAAAGATTATTTAAGCACAAGGACTGCTACCCTGCCACAATTAGTTGCAGTGCCCCAATATCTTGGGCTCAAGTAAATTTCTAGCCTTTGGAGGTTGGTAGCACATTAGAAATGTTGAGAATATGTTGTGGATGCTCCCTATGGCTCCCCCCCCCATTCTCTGTATTATTTACTTTTTCCAGATCATTAAGGATTTCTAAACCTTATTGAAACCATGATCTACACAGTCATCCATTCTTCTTGCTTTTTAAGAAAGCTTTTGCAGATCAGTTCATATCAAATTTCAAATTCTTGAAATTGAGATTTGTTCATTCAGTTGGCTTCCCTTTTTTAAAAATACTGCTATTTAGTTAAATCAAAGCCACAAGTTTGGAAGGTGGTTAGATGTTAAATGAATTAACCTAAAGGGCATATGTGACAGAAATAAGACAGAAATAAGCAACTGAATATCATTCTAAAAACATTTTCCTATGTATCTGGAAAAGTGCGTTCGATGATTATTATTATTTTTTGCATATGCCCTAACATGGAGGAAGGAGACAATCCGCATTCAACTTAAATTGAAATTGCAGAATTTGAAATTGTATTATTGTTTTATTTTTTCTAGAATACATTCCTTTACTGGTATAAGTAAACATCGACTATTTTATTGAAAAGATGTTACTTGACTTTTTTCAGGTGATATTTAAAGAATTAAATAGAATTTGTCTTTTATTTGGAAATCATGCAGATCTCTTTCTGATACACTGTGTATAGCATGCTCCTCAGAGATGCCAATCCCTGGTTCAAATGATACCTCTCAAAAGTTTTTGATAATAGAAGACAGATCATTATTTAAAAAAACTCAGGAAGCACTGGTCTAATTAAAATTCCCTTCATGTAAATGGTTGGATGAAAGCAGTGGTGGAATTCAGCCAGTGCGCTCCTATTCAGGAGAACCGGTTGTTAACTTTCTAAGCAGTTCAGAGAACCAGTTGTTGGAAGAAATCTCATTTTCTTTTTTTCCACTTTACACAGCTAATCCTGTAAGGAAGGCAGGAAGGAAATATTCAGGTGTTGTTTCTAGCCTAATCTTTATTGCCCTGCTTACAGAAACTGCCTCTGGTTAACCCTTATTACATTGTAACAGCTAAGGCGAAGCACCCATCGACCTGAGTGACATTGAGTTGGTCATGGTCACATGACCACCAAGCCACACCCTACCCAGCTGGTCATTAGGGCAGAGAACCAGTTGTTAAATTATTTGAATCCCATCACGGGATGAAAGTAGATTTGATTAATTCCCTGGGTGATTTGCTTAAAGAAGTTAGAATTTTTTAAATACTGTGCATAGTGTAGGAACTATGCACAGGGGGAACTCCCCATGTAACAGATTTGGAGTTAAAGTGCTTGCAAGCTCTATGTATGTCTACTACGGTATTCAAACTTGTGGGCACAATTTTTTCTAGTTACTGAGCTGTTGAGGTTTAATTTAAGAACAAACTAGATCTTGCGAGCCTGGAGTTGACTATTGTTTTATAGAAGGAAGATTTAAATGTTAATCCCTTGAAATCATAAATTGTTGTCTTGATCTTTTTCTGCCCCTTCAGATTGTTTTACAAAGCTTTAGAAAAAAATAGAAGAAAAAAACTGCAGCGCAGAGAAAATGTCAGCACGCAGATGCACTTCTGGGGCTTCCGTGTTTTACACTTCCTGATCTCCCATGCGGGACAAGTAGAAACGGAGCTCCTAGCACTTTTTTTAAGTCAGGGTCGATTACCTTTACGACCTGTGGACTCCAACTCTCAGAATTCTCAGGGCTATGAAAAGAATTGGGGCTGAAGCCAAAAGAAAAAAAGGGGGGGGGATAAGAAACATTCTATCAGAATGTTCAAATGCACAACATTCCACTTGTAACAGCTGAATTTCTTTGCTCTTTTTTTGCTGTTCCATTCCCCCTCCCTCAAATCTCATTATGTCTATAGGAACCATCAGGGTCGCAATGGGTTAGATACAATTTTGTGACTAACAACAACAGCAGCAGAGATGGAACTAAAATTATAATAAACTACCGTATTTACTATTAGAAAACCAAAAACATGCTAAGTTTCATATAGTGCATAGGAATCCACTTGTCAATCCTTTTAAAGAAAAATGCTAAATGTTCCAAGTGGCCGAAGAGTGTATGTAATATTTAAAGAGCACCGTTCTATTGGGAAACTTAACATGGCTTTGAGTGTGGGAAAAGTTGGATAATTTCAAAAATGAATTTAATTTTAAAATAATGAAAAGTGAAAATGGGGGGAGTCTGTGCTGCTTATTTTCTTTGTAGAATTATAGTTCCCAAGGTTCTTCAGCTAGAGGTCGAAGTGATTTGTAAACTACAGATATGTGGAACTAGGCTGCATTAAGAAAAAGGTAGAATCAAGATCATGTGAAGTGTTAATGCCACTTTATAATGCCTTGGCAAGACCATACTTGCAATACTGCATCTAATTTTGGTCACAATATAAAAAAAGATGCTGAAATGCTGGAAAGAGTGCAGAGAAGAGCAACAAAGATGATTAGGGGGGCGGGAGGCTAAAATATAAAGAATGGTTGCAGGAATTGGGCATATCTAGTCTAGTGAAATGGACAAGGGGTGGCTTTATAGCAATCATCCAATATTTGAAAGAAGGAACCTATTTTTCAAAACAGTAGAAGGCAAAACAAGAAGCAATGGACGGAAACTAACTAAGGAGAGAAGCAACCTAGAACTAAGGAGAAATTTCCTGACAGAATTAATCAGTGGAACCATTTGCCTTCAAAAGTTCAAAAAGGTTTTTAAGAAGAGACTGGACAGCCACTTGTTTGAAATGGCATAGGCTTCTTGCTTGAGCAGGGGGTTGGACTAGAAGACCTCCAAGGTCCCTTCCAACCTTGTTATGTACTGTAAGTGGAAGCTAACTTGAAAAAAAGCTAATCAGAGTCTGAGCGGGTTAATCCCTGGATGGGAGACCCCCCAAAAATGCTACAGCTATAATTTAGTGGGGAAGTCAAGAAGAACACGGAATAAAGCAATGGCAAAACCCTTCTCCATTTTGGTGTCAGAAAAACTACATGCTAGGCCATGTCCCGGGATCCGAGAGGACTGGAGGGAGCTGGGCAACCTTAGATCAGAGGTGTCCAACCTTGACATAAGTATAATCTTTGTCATTGTACTTAAATACAACGAAATTGGTTACACATGGCTGTGAAAGGAAGCCATTAGGAAGGTTGAGCCCCAAAGAATGGAGGTCTTTGAACTATGGTGCTGGAGAAGACTCCTGCGAGTTCCTTGGACTGCAAGGCAATCAAACCAGTCAGTCCTAGAGGAGATCAACCCTGACTGCTCTTTAGAAGGCCAGATCCTGAAGAAGAGACTCAAATACTTTGGCCACCTAATGAGAAGGAAGGACTCGCTGGAGAAAAGCCTCATGCTGGGAACGATTGAGGGCAAAAGAAGGGAACGACAGAGAAAGAGGTGGCTGGATGGAGTCACTGAAGCAGTAGGTGTGAGCTTTTTTTTCCAAACGAAGTTTTTTGTTTTGTTACATACTTTAAACTTCTTTATAAATGAAGTGTTGTCCAGGTTTTCCCCTCCTTACATCTTCTAATTTTACATTTTATGTCATCTTATGTACATTTTACATTTACAAGATGTACTTTTTACATCTTTTTTCCATTTTCCATTTCAGTCATCTTCATTCCATAATCTGCTTAATATGAATATCTTCTTAATATATTGACATTATTTGCCTCAAGTTAATATTTAACATATCATTTCCATCTATTATTCTGTTTTACTGTTAATAACATCCTCAAATTTAATTTTGTATATTAAACATTTCATTTGATTAGTTATCAGCGTGAGCTCCAGATGATGGTAGAAGACAGGACGGCCTGGAGGAACGTTGTCCATGTGGTCGCAACTAACAACAAATCTTGGCAACTTTAAGACTTGTGGACTTCAACTCCCAGAATTCCTCAGCAAAGCTGGCTGAGGAATTCTGGGAATTGAAGTCCAGCGGTCTTAAAGTTGCCAAGGTTGGAGACCCGTTCTAGAGGAACCCTTGAACGAAGGTGTTTCTCTTAAGAGTCCGTGGTTGCTTAGCGACCGTTGTCACGAAAAACTTCCCGCGGCGGCGACGGCTGTTCCATTTTGACTGAGGGAAAACCAGGCGCGTGAGCGAACGTCTCTCTCTCTCTCTCTCTCTCTCTCTGCGCATGCGGACTATCGGAGAGAGAGCGAGAGAGCGCCGGGAGGGGGGTCCGGCGACGCCAGCCGAGAGCAGCTGCAAGCGGCGTCCTCCGCGAAGGCAGCGTCGAGAGTGGGCAAATGGCGGCGGCGGCGGCGGCCGAGTGGGCCTCATTGTGCGAGACTTTCCACAGCGCCCTCAACCTCTCCTACGTGGAGTCCAAGAAGGACCCGGACACCGAGCCCTACCGCTCCAAGTACGGCGCGCGGGAGCTGCTCGAAGGCCTGAAGCAGCTGCTGGGCGCCGGGGAAGCCGAAGGCGCTCGCGGCCCTGGCCAGGAGGAGGAGGATGAGGAGGCGTCCGCCGAGGGCGAGCAGCGGCTCCGCGCGGTGCGCCTGGCCGTGGTGGAATACGAGCTGGGAGTGAACCACACCGATACCCAGGAGTGCTCCGCCGGCGAGGAGCACCTGGTCAAGTGCCTGCAGCTGCTGGAGCGACACCGCCTCTCCCGCGACTGCGTCTCCCTCTACATCCAAGCCCAGGTGCGGGAAGGACCCCCCCCCCCACCTCAAGCAGGAGCCTGCCTCGCCCGCCCGCTTAGAGCGGATGGGAGCGTCCCCCGGCACATCTGGGGGAGGCCGCCAAGGATGGGAGGCAGGGGCGGATAGGAGATAGGATAGAGGAGAGGAGATGGGATAAGAGAGGAGATAGAATATAGGATAGGACAGGATAGAGGATAAGAGGATAGGACAGAGGATAGGATATAGGATTGGATAGGATAAAGAATAGGAGGGGATTCTTTATTGGCCAAGTGTGATTGGGCACACAAGGAATTTGTCTGGTGCATATGCTGTCGGTGTACATAAAAGAAAAGATACATCCATCAAGAATCATAAGGTACAACACTTAATGATAGTCATAGGATAACAAATAAGCAATCAGGAAACAATAAAAATCCACATAAATAGTAAGGATACAAGCAACAAAGTTACAGTCCTGCAGTCATAAGGGGGAGGAGATGGGTGATAGGAACGATGAGAAGACTAATAGTAATAGCAAAACAGCCTTAGTGAATACTTTGACAGTGGTGAGGAATTAGTTGTTTAGCAGAGTGATGGTGTTGCTTCATTTGGGGACAAGGGTGCTAGGATTGGGGAGGGAGCACAGCATCCAATATACGGTAAGACAGGGATGGAAATGTTGCATTCTGCAAGCTTTTTCCCTTAGCCAGCCAGCTCGGATCCAGGAACTTGGGCTGCTTTGACATGTATCGACTAGCTCTCAGAATTTTCCAGTGAGTGGAGTTTTTGAAGTCAGAAGGCCTGTTTGGAGGCAGGGCTGTCTGGTTCACCGACAAATGCGCGCTTGACAAAAGCGCGGTGACAAAACCGTGGTGAGAAAACAGCGAGGATAAAATCACGCCCACAGAAGTGCGCCGATAAATGCGCGCCGACGAAAGCACGCCATCAAGAAACAACGCAAAAACAACGTAATACCCTAACCCTAACCCTTACCTTAACCCTAATCACGCTTTTGTCGGTGCGCATTTATCGGCGCGCTTCTGTGGGCGCGATTTCGTCCTCGCTGTTTTTTCGCCGCGGTTTTGTCAGCGCGCTTTTGACGGGCGTGCATTTGACGGGTCACGTGGCTGTCTTAACAGCATGATGGCCCCCCTGGCAAAGCAGTGTATACTGGAACACCTATGACAACTACTCCCAGGAATAAAAAATGTAAATGGTCGATGAAATCAAATCTGCATTTGCATGTTAGTATTAATTAAAAAGGAACATAGTGGCTCAGTGGCTAAGATGCTGAGCTTGTCAGTCAGAAAAGTTGGCACTTCAGCAGTTCGAATCCCTAGCGCCGGGTAATGGAGTGAGTTCCTGTTACTTGTCCCAGCTTCTGCCAACCTAGCAGCTCAAAAGCAGGTAAAAATGCAAGTAGATAAATAGGAACCACCTTTGAAGCGAAGGCAACAGCGCTCTGTGCGCCTTCACGTTTAGTCATGCCGGCCACATGACCACGGAGACATCTTCAGACAGCGCTTGCTCTTCGGCTTTGAAACAGATATGAGCACTGCCCTCTAGAGTCGGGAACGACTAACACATATGTACGAGGGGAACCTTTACCTATTAATTTTAAAACATGCAGTAAAATGTAATAAATGTGTTGCTGTGTTTCTATGATGCAAGGTGCATTGAAGGGTTAACATACACAGATTAGTATTGGGCCCCTATGCTCGTGGGGCCCACAGGCAACTGCCCATCAGGCAGTCCTGTATGGAGGAGTGTGTTGAGAACGCTGTGTTAGCTCTTACATGTTTGTGTATTTTCGAATAGTAAAAGAAAATACTGAGTTGATAAAAGGCCCCTCTGAACAGTGATGCAAAATTCTGAGAGTTGGGTAATAAGGCTTTAGTCTGTATTGAGCTGGTAAAAGCAGAATATTGCAATGTGGATGGTGTTTCAGTGTTCACAGGCCTATTGTTTTCAGCGTTTTAGTGATCTGTTGCAAGCTTTGATCAGACTGCAGAATTGCCTTGATCAATTCCTCAAAGTGGCTACCCTGTAGGGATAAGCTTTGGAATTTGCTTAATAAGAGACCCAGTGAAACGCCTTTGCATCTTTCACAAATCAGAATAAGAACTTTACCATTTAATGATTAGAATGATTTTCCCCTACTTCATACTGGAAGCCTGCAAGAGAAATATCTATTCTAGGCGACATAAGGGTTTGGGGATGGATGGGTGGGTGGGAATGGTATCAGTCTAGCATGCTGTGTCTCTTTGCTGTCATCAATTCTGTGTTTCTGATAGTCATCAAGGAAGTTCAGCTGTTCTATCTAGCATACAGGCAATAGACTGGTCCATAAGGGAGCTAGTATATACTGCTCTGTTGGAAGTGAGCATCATTTCCATTCACAGCTTAGGAATATCCTGTGCTGTTGAAGGCAGAGTTGAATGCCTGTTCAGTTATTCACAGAGTCATTCTGGGAAGTCAGGAATTTTACATTACATTCTTAAAAATTCCTTTATTTCCTGCCAAATAACATTGAACAATAAGGAACCATAGTTAGTAACATCCTGCTTAAATTATGCCTTCAACTATCCAATATTTTCTTTAAAATTATAGAATTGAAAATAATTATCTGATGCAATAATTTAAATAATTTTTACTGCTCCTCGTAGGTAAAATTGATATCAAATACAGCTTGTTTCCTAGGAGTTTCTCCTGAATAAAGCATGAAATGTTTCCAGTACTTGAAATGATTATAATATTTCTGTTTAAAGGTAAACGTAAAGGTTCTCCTTGCACATATGTGCTAGCCGTTCCCGACTCTAGTGAATTTCTGTTTAGTGCAGTTCATATAGTATTTGTTTCTGAAATGATCCCCATATTACTCCCATGTAATTTCAGTTACAGGTTATCTATTATGTGCCATTTATCATTTTAAAAAATAACCCACTTGTTCATGTTTTGTAGAATAATCTGGGTATCCTCTGGTCAGAAAGAAATGACATTAAAACAGCACAGACTTATCTGGAATCTGCAGAGGCTTTATATAACCAGTACATGAAAGAGGTAATACGTGAATCAGTTTACTTCATAATTTTGTGGTATTCCTTGGCTACTTATGTGGATGATTGAGTTTTCTGAAAAAAATGCCTGCAAAGATTTTTAAAGGTTTTCCTCTTATGTGTCATGCTTTTGAAAATTGATAGCTAAATGTACCTGAGATATCAAATGTTGCAATTGCAAAAAAAATATTGATGTTTAAACATCGGTGCAAAAATTGCTTAGAATATTAGTGTCCATGCAACATTAAATTGCATTAACATTTTAAACATTTTAGCTATTAAAGCATTTCCAAAACAATCTTACCATTACTTCTGTTAGTTTTACCAGTTGTATTGAAATATTCCAGTAAGAGTATTGTTGTGTGGCTATAATGCTACAAAGAACAATCAAATTTCATTGTTTTTTTATAAAGCACTTTGTAATGGGGGCCAAATTCACCATGCATTACAATCAGTTGATTTTGTTATATTGTTACATTTAGCACAATGGATCTATTGTTATAGCCATCTTTGGCTCTATTTATATCTGCAGCTACCCCAGGAGACATCTTCAGACATATTTTAATGAATTATAGCAGAAAATTGGTGAATGAATGCATATGAATGTAGAAAATATTTCACTTGGTTTGTGTTATTGTTCAGGTCTTATGTAACTGAATTTTCTTTCAACTAGAAGTAACAAGCCAGTTCTTCAAATACAATTTTAATGGGTTCTTTGCCAGGCTTCATCTTTTACATGAATTTACTCATTAGTGGTCTTTACCATACCAGATCTGTTATTATCTTTATGTCATTCCACTCCATAGAAGTGTATCCAAGTTCTACAGGATCGTATCTGATTGGATGCTCCCTAATAGAGGTTAAAAAAAGCATTCCATTTGGACCTTTCTGTTTTTCTTTTAATTTAGAAATGTTCGGCCTGCCTTTCATTCCGAGGGATTACCAAACCATGTACTGTAATACAAATTACTGTATTTTTTGGAGTATAAGACACACCTTTTCCCCTCCAAAAAAGAGGGTGAAAATCTGGGTGCGTCTTGTACACTGAATACAGCATTTTTGACCTTCCGAAACCCCACCCCCTTCACAAAAATGGACATGCATGGGCTTTGGGAGGCCTGCAAAGTGCTCCTGTGGGCTGGGGAGGGCAAAAATGAGCGAAAAATGGGCCATTTTTGTCCCCTCACCAACTCCAGGAGCACTCTACAAGCCTCCCAAAGCCTATGCATGCCGTGTTTTTTGAAAAAAACAGGCCTGTTTTCGCGAAACATTGCCGTTTTTGCTCATTTTTGCCTTGCCAGCCCCCAGGAGTACTTTGCAGGCCTCTCAAACTCTCTGCATGCCCCATTTTTCACAAAAAACGAGGCATGCAGAGGGTTTGGGAGCCCTGCAGAGTGCAAAAATCTTTTTTTTAATTTACCACTTCAAAATCTTGGTGCGTTTTATACTCCGGTGCGGCTTATAGTTCAAAAAATACAGTATGTTACTCAACTCATTAGTACAGGTGATCCTAGACTTAACAACAAAGTTGTTCAAAGTTACAATGGCATTGAAAAAATGACCTACTATTTGTTTTTCACACTTATGACCGATGCAGCATCCCCATAGTATGTAATCAAAATTCAGATGTTTGACAACTGACTCATATTTATGAGTGTCCTGGCATCATGTGTTCATCTTTTGGGACTTGACAAAATCAATGGGGAAGCCAGATTCATCTTACAACCTTGTTACGTACTTAACTACAGTGATACACCAGTTTTTAAGTTATTTATTTTTATTACCTTAAGTACTTAAGGGCAGAAAAGGTCATGTGCACATTGATATCTCTGGGCGCTAGATTACCTGTCCTTGGTTTAAAAATGTTTCCTTTCTATCAGTTCTCTTTCGTTGGAATAAGGAAGATGGAATATATGTTAAACCTATGTGATTAGCAGTGTATGCTATGCAATAAAGCTCAGTGATCTGGATGTCTAGTAGAGCCAGTTTTGTTATTTGTATGTCTCTTGTTTTTTTTTTTATTGCTTTGTGTTTTGGTTAGTGCCCTTAACTATTGTTAGCTGCCCAGGGTCATGAATTTGAGATGGGCCGTCATATAAATTGAAATAATTTTTTTCTCCTAAGGAGAAACAATTGAATTGTCTTTAATTTCTGCTATTTCATTTTGTTTATACGTTTGGAGTGATTCCTTGGAGCAGGGGTGTCAAGGCTTGGGGGATGGATCCGGTCCTCCAGAATGCTTAGATCTGGCCTGCGGCGCCACCCTGGAAACACTGAAGGACTAGCCCGCGGTGCCTCTGCCAGCAAAGACAGAACTTGGGAGGGCTGCATGCAGCCCTCCTGTGCTCCATTTTCACTGGCAGAGGGTTGCAGGAGGCCATTGCAGCCGAAAACAGCGCTTGGGAGCTTGTTGTCACTAGCAAAGTGCTCAGGCCACCACAGGCGTCCCTTACACGAGTGATGTCGATCTGGCCACATCCACCCTGGCCACGTCTATCCCCCTCCCACCCACCCCCGAGTTCAAACACAACCCTGATGCGGCCCTCAGTGAAATGGAGGTTGACACCTCTGCCTTAGAGTGTATCCTAGTTCTAAACAGGTTTTGCCGTAGTACCTCAATGCAGCCAGCAGAGTGAGCACAAGTTTGCTGTATGTTACCTTCAGCACATGCTGTGTTTTGCAGAATGGGAATCCTCCACTTGATTCCAGCGAGCACTTCATGATGGAAGAGAAACACTCAGACCAAGAGCGATCAAAAAGGTGGGTGAGTTAAAAAAATGAAATGGAAATTGGTGAAAGAGTTTATTTTGTATCATTAAAACTAAGACGTTGTTTCTCCAGGTTTGAGAAAGTCTATACTCATACACTGTATTATCTGGCCCAAGTCTACCAACACCTGGAAATGACTGAAAAAGCTGCCCAGTATTGCCACACCACTCTCAAACGGCAGCTTGAGTATAGTGGCTACTACCCAATAGAATGGGCTCTCAATGCAGCCATTTTGTCTCAATATTATCTCACCAAGGTAATTATTTCAGTATTTTCTTCTGTGTATCTTATTTGTTAAATCAAAATATTAAAAGGATGATGCTTATTGGCAGGCATTAGATTCCCGCATGGACTCACCTGGTTGAACTGGATTGCTGTTAAAATTATTTTGTCAAGCAAATAGATCTGACATTGATTTTCAGTTACATAACTTGTTTTCCTACATTTTGATCAAAGCTGAGTCAATAATGCATAATAATTAGACATATTATAAGAGTAGCTATGAAATCTCAAAATAATACTGTTTAATTGACAAATATTAAAGAATATATCAGTGTAGTGAGCTTTATTTTAAGACTACGATATAAAATAGATGTACATATTTATGTTCACATACCCTTGCACACAGATCAGTAAAATATTGCTACAGAAATTATCTTAAATATTAGGATTTGGGCAGCATGTTTATCTCCCAAAAGGTAGAGATGGGAACTAGAGGATTTAATTCTTACTGACAGAGATGAAATAATAGTATTTTCCAACTCTCTTATTCTGTATACTGTTATATACACTTCCCTTGACAAAAATAACTGCAAGTTGCCTATGTTCACATATGGTGCCCCTTGTATGATGCCCCAAGACATGCTTTGATTGCACCAAACATTTCCAAATAAGAGGGCCATGCAGATTGTATGTATTATTTTTAAGGGACACTTACAAATCAGGTGGCCAATTTTTTTACCATGTCAAACAGCTGTGCAATTTTTTTTTAAGTGGACATGCTGTTTTAATCTCATTATGTTTTCCATTTCTTAAGAACTAATTGTTGTTATTAAACCATTATTTTACTGTACTTTTTATTATAAAGGCTGGTCAAAGACTAATCAAAGAACATAATAAAGATATTTGGCAAAACGTGCAATGCCTTTTTAGAGTCTCTGGCTTTTATATAAGTGAAAGTTATATTCAATAATGTCTTAAGTAGCAAAAAATTGGTGGTGACAAGCATATAAATACTTCTTCATTTTTGAATGATGTTCTCTTTTGGAACAATTTTTATACAGGCAAAATTTTATTTGCTGTCTGGTTTTTCAGCTATAAGGTTAAGCAACATAGTAGGTCATCTAATTTCAGAACGCTAACATTAAAGTATTTTAACTGAAATCTAGGATTGTATTATGGTCCCAAAACAAGCACCATTATATCATTTCCCTACAGCAATGTTTCATGGAATCCAGGCATTGTTTAGCAGCTGCCAGTGTCATCATTGGCGAAGCTGGACATATGCCATCTGCAGAAGACAGTAAGTATCCTCATTCCAGTTTTAACTGGGGTGATATTGATTTTGGCTTAGTGTCAATGCTAAATGCCTTGCTTTCTTTTCTTGACTCCAGCCATTGTTCCCCTTCATCTTTGTCTCATTCAATCAGTTTCACCATCGAGTTGATTTTTGTAACATTAAAATGAGGGTTCAGTTGAGGGGGAAAAAAGTATAAATATCTCCTTTTAGCAAACTAGAATTTCTTCAGATAGCTTATAAATGTTTCTGCCCCTACTGTTTCTCTTGCATCAGCCAGTAGGAGTAAAAACGGTCAGAGAGAAAAATAGCAGCTTGAGAGGAAATTTCACCATGAGCCAGACGTACTCTTCTAGCAGCCATTTCCTCTAAAATCTACCCTGGCCCAGAAATTAATTAACAGGAAAGTGAAGTGAGGGAAAACTTACACTGTGTATGCTTTTGGCTATCCCTAGTAATTTTTACATTATTTTAAATATTCAGGTACATTGAGAAAGTTGGTTATAAGTACTCCAAATAAGACTTTATTTTCATTGTTATGCTTATATCATTGTGAAGGTTTTGGTATGGATTTAGGCTACTGCCATGCTAATGCTAAGGGGGAAATGGCTTTGCTATTTTGCCTTTAGGCAGAAGGAAGGAAGAAAACATTTGATAGGTTCCTTTATTAATATAATTTATATTTGCAATAAACTCTGCTCGTTTTATGTATTATTTTTACTTGGAGGGTTGATATAGAAATTGATTTAAATTATTTTAATCCTATTAGGAAAACTACTGTGTTTTCCTGAAAATAAGACAGGGTCTTATTTCCTTTTGACCCCTGAAATAAGCGGCCTTATTTTTGGGAAGGTCTTATTATTTTTGAGGTACAGGAGGCCCTTAACCTCGGCCCATGGCCTGCGGATCAGCTGATCCAAAGAGGGCAAGATGTTCTGTCTCTATTTCTGCCACTAAGAGAAAGGGCATGGTAGCTAGGTTTTCAGGAGCGGCCTCTGCAAGGCCATTCTGTGTGGATGGCAGGTGCATGTGGGGTGCATGTTGCATGTTCCCCCCCCCCAAGAAATGGCAGGGACCAGCAGCACATGCATTTAAATATTCTAGGGGAGGGCTTATTTTAGCGCATGCGCTCAAAAACCTCGATTGAGCTTATTATCCAGGGAGGTCTTATCTTCAGGGAAACAGGTTATGTTTCACTTCTAAATTGTGTTTATATCCTGCCTTTCCCAAATGGAAATTCACAGAGCCAAGGAAGTGTCATGAAATTGATCAATGTCAGTATATGGAATAGTTTCAGAATCAGATTTTGGCTATATAATCGGCTATTAATATAGCTATTAAGAATGAAAGTTGGGATTTTGAAATGTTCTTTTCTGAGAAAACTCTTCCAGGTCTAACTGGAGGGGGCCAGCTTAACGCATGTTATATTTTTAAAATCAGACGAATCCGAACAAGACCAGCAAGATCTTCGACAGAAAAAAGCTGAAATTGCAAGGTGTTGGATTAAATACTGTTTGAACCTGTTACAGGAAGCCCGAAAGCTGCTTGAGGTATGCAAGGGACCATATGTAAATAACTGTCATTTGTTGCTGTTTACTTTTGTAACTATAAACCTAAATAATTATACATCTCCTACTGAAACCGAAGCCTTAAGAGAGAAGGAGCCTATTTCATCCTAGCCCTACATTACTTTAAGACTAATTTTCAGTAGCAGTTCTGTATCAATAACTGGATCAGGACAAAGGGGCAAAAATGTGAACGTAGAATTCATTTTTTCTCATATATAGCAATAGCACTTAGACTTACATACCTATTCATAGTGCTTTTACAGCCCTCTCTAAGCAGTTTAGAGAGTCAGCCTATTTGCCCCTAACAATCGGGCTCCTCATTTTACCCACCTCGGAAGGAGGGAAGGAGGAATCAACCTTGAGCCTGGTGAGATTTGAACTGTTGAACTGCAGCTAGCAGTCAACTGAAGTAGCTTGCACTCTAATCACTGCGCTACCTCGGCTCCCTATGAAGCAATTCTCATATCTTACATGCATATTAATTTACTCCTGCCATTAAGCATGGTACAAACATCTCATTCAAAACTCTTCCCCACCACCAAGCAGCAGTAGACGACGTTACAAAAAATGCTGTGGGATAAGATATCAGTGGAGCAGAAGTGAATGTTAGGGTTTAAAAAAAAGGGGGGGAATCCTATGAGTTTTCTTGAGGGGCCTAATTTCTCAGGCAGACGATAAGAAGGGGAGGCTATGGGGCAGTTTTGGATGCTTGTAAGCCACAAATTGCTCATCCTCGAGGTATCTGCTACATCTCCAAAGATAGGAACTAGTTAGGTTCTGGAAATTAAGTGTGGCATATAACAGCATACACAGGCTTCTGTTTCCGTAACAAACTCTTAATTGTGTGTCTATCAACTATAAGTACAAAAAAGGCAGCATCAGGTACACTTAAAAGAAAAATATACGAATGTGTGATGGTAGTTTTTGCCCATTCTACTACTTTTGAGTTTAAAGAGATGTTTTAAATAATTTTTGCTTTCAGCTTAATAATTAGTCACAGTTTCTTCATAGAATATTATGCTTGGCTGTTTCTGTGTCTAAATATGCATCTAGAAATTGAAAAAAAAATCCTTGTGCAGAACCAAAGGGCTGCGAGATTGTTGAACTGTACTATGTGCATCTAAAGCAGCAAATTGCTTTTAGCAAAAGTACTGCTTTCTTATTAAAGAATTGGCTGTGTTTGTATAGAACGGTAATGCAATCATTACCATAGTAACTCACACTGCTTGGATTGTTTTGCTGGCACCTCCTGATAGCAGGCATGGCCAACAACCGCTCCCTCTGTGATTTGTTTCCCAAGTCAGATAAAAAAAGAGTTTAGGATTATTTCTGTTGAAGGATTGGAAAAGGATCATATTTGAATATCTAGCACACACAACACAATAAATAAATCATGGCCTCAGGTGGAATCAGGGCACAACCAAATCAGCAGGCATTAAGCAGGACTCATTCATAGTGGTCTGTTAATTTCTTTTCAAGCAGAATGTATACTTGTCAGGCTACCAAAATATATTTCCAGGTATCTTGGCAGATGTGAATAAGTCAGCCTTTCACAAACATTCGCATAAACTGCAAGTGTGAAGTGTACTGCTTTACGAGACTTTCCTTTAGATATAATTCGCCTATTTTAGTTGTGATATACGTTATTCGAGTGAAGTCTGAGAAACTAGTTTGTAATACATAAAGTATTGTTGCAAAGCTTAGCTGTAGAGTTTCAAATTGCAAATGAAAAGATAGGAAACTCTTTATGGGGAAAAGATGGAAAAAAATGTTGGAACTGGTCTCATTGAAATTATAAACAATTGGAGTGGTCTTTGTTGTACTAAGAACTTAGAACTGTCCTTATGTAAGGAATTAATTCTGTGACATTCAAGCCATTGTTTAAAAATCAATTCTGCTGATTTTTAGGACAATATTGGTGAGCTGGATCCAGACAGGCAAGTGGAACTGAAAGCCCAGCAGGAAAAAGAGGAGGATGAGAAGGAAAAAGAAAGAAAAAAGGCTGTTCTTTTTGGAACGAGTGATTTGTGTGATTCTATTTTGGCCATGGAAGAGAAAGTGAGTTGTGTGTTTCCATTAGACTTCAAAGAAGCCCGAGAAGTCTTCTTAGTAGGTCAGAACTATGTCAATGAAGCCAAAGAGTTCTTTCAGGTAGATGGGTATGTCACGGATCACATTGAAATTATCCAAGACCACAGTGCTTTATTTAAAGTGCTGGCTTTCTTTGAAGATGATTTTGAGAGGCGTTGCAAGATGCATAAGCGTAGGATCGATATGCTGGAGCCACTGTACTCCGGCTTAAATCCTCAGTATTATCTGCTACTCACTAGACAACTTCAGTTTGAATTGGCAGATACCTATTATGAGATGATGGATTTAAAAGTGGCCATTGGCAATAAACTAGAAGAGCTTGACTCCCACACAGTCAAGAAAATAAATTCGTTGGCTCAGATGGCCATGAAATTCTATGAGCTCTTCTTAGATTCACTGAGGAACCCTGATAAGATCTTCCCAGAAATCCTTGAGGAAGATGTCCTACGCCCTGCAATGGTGGCCAAATTCCATATTGCACGCCTTTATGGCAAGCTTATCACTGCAGATGGCAAAAAGCAGCTGGAGAATATGCAGTCCTCCTTGGAATATTACTCATTTCTAGTGGATTATTGTGAGAAGCACACAGATGCGGTCCAAGCTATTGAAACTGAGCTAGAACTGAGTAGAGAAATGGTTGATCTTCTTCCAACCAGAATGGAAAGGCTAAAAGCAAAGCTTTTAACTTCCACATAACTTCTTTTCTCTCCATGGCAGTGTGCAATATTAATATGTCTGTCTAAAAAGAGAGTGTCCCTTAACGGCAGTTTCTTTGTAATAATTGAACAACTTTCCTTTCAAATGCCTGCTGTGACAGGCAGCATGGAACCTATTTCAGACTGAAAACTGTCCAGTGTAGTTGCTCTCCCATACTTCAATATTAAATATACAGTGAGTGGTCAACTGATGCTCTGTACTATTTGCACCCTTCTGACATGCGAGCCTTCCTGCCTTATATTTTTCTCCTGCCACTGCATGGCCAGTTTCCAGCTGCAGTGTTGCTTTCCAGCTGTTTCCTATACTAGGGAACGTTTTGTACAGTCCTAGCTATCAGCATAACTTAGGCACTTGGCTGTGTGGCACTGATCCAGATTTAGATTTAAGATTTTTGTTAACAAATCACTAATTTAATTGTGTCATTTTTGTATATGTTGTCCTTCTATCCCCTTTTAGAGGAATCCGTAAATAAACATACTTGATGGGAAAAAAATCTTTTGGCATCTTTTGTGTGAGAATTAATCTGTTCACAGCAGTGGAAACTCTCTCTTAATTTCTTCTTCTTTTTTAAATATTCTCTTCAGCTATAGGTTGGGGCCTTTTTTCACTGCACCCTAAATTTTACAAATGTTCATTTGTTTTCATTTTGCATAATCCTAGTCATGGGAAAGATATTTAAAGCAGGAGGAAGAGAGAAATTGATTGGGGGAAAAAACCTCAACTTAATTCCTCAGGAATCTCATTTTTTAAATTGATAAATTAAAAAACCCTCCCAATACTGTGGGGAGACAAGCGGGGTATAGAGTTTTGCTTTGTGTAGCAAGATAACATTTCAAGTTAAGATGTTTCCCACATATTTAAAACCTCTTCTGTACATTAAAAGTGATATATACTCCAATTCTCTAGCAATTGAAATTAGTGCTCAAGTGTACATTGCATAGCCATACATGTCTGAATGTGCTAAAGTTAAAAGTAATAGATTCTTAGTCCATAATGCAAACATCCTGGGGATATATAAAATCTTCATTAACTCTAATATAGATGGGCTGGAAAGTTCTATTAGGGAAAGAGAAGGAGAAACAGATTTCCCTAGCCACCTGCTTCAGTGCTACAGGGCAAGAGGTGGCAAGTTATCTCATTTCATATCTGTATTGCTAACTAGGGCATACAAAATCTTTGCCAGACCAATTCTTGAATACAGCTCGTTCACCTGGAACCCACGCTGTATATCAGACATTAACATGATTGAGCGGGTCCAGAGGTATTTCACGAGATACCTCTACTCACAATAGAATTCCCTATGCCATCAGGCTTGAAATTTTGGGCTTGGACAATCTGGAACTGAACTGCCTGTGGTTCGATCTAAGCATAGTGCACAAAATTGTCTGCTATAATACCTTGCCTGTCAACGACGTCTTCAGCTTCAAGCACAATAATACATAGACAGACAAATAAACAATACAACTCAAGGTAAACGGCTTCAAACTCGATTGCAGAAAATACAACTTCAGAAAAAAAAAGGAACAGATTATAGAAGACCTATTTTCCCACATATCATATCTCCTATTTTGCAAAATAGACTGATCTTTCAAAAAAAAATTTTTTTAAAGAAAAGAATATAAAAATCTTGTTTGCAGACGGAAACAAAAGCAGATGACAATACAGATTTGTTACAAATGATAACTAACAATGCAAAAGGTTGTTCCATAGAGAAATATAAAGGAGACTCCAAGGCTCTGGCAGGCCATGAGTTACTGCTCATCTGCTCCTACATTATGGAGGATGTTATAAAGAGTTTCTAAGTTGTATAAAACAAAGTGCTAGTACTGAGAACGTGCGGGGGGGAGGCAATATATTAGCGGTAGATGTTACACGAGAATAAAAGAAACCAACCCTTCCCACCAAGGGGCAGACCAATCAAACTGTTTTTTACACACACAAACACACACACACACACAAATACAGACAGCTTCCTAGCCCAGCAAGGAAGATCTATCTTCATAGTCTTCTGATGGCTAAAAATAGTAAGCCAAGTCAATTAATTCTGAGACTGCTGTGAAGATGGAACAAACCACTGGTGAAATGTATTTTTTTTTTGCCACCGGTTCTCTGGGCGTGGCTTGGTGAGGGGGTCATGTGGCTGGGTGGGCGTGGCCAACTTTTTTAATTTTTAAAGCATTTTTTACTACTTATTCACCCAAATCGGTAGTAAAAAATGCTTTAAGAAGTGGAGGGGGGAGAAGGTTCAGCTGTGCCATGCGATCGTGGGAACCTTTTTTTTCACTTTTTAAAGCATTATTTCACTACAGGTTCAGGCTAATAGGTGGTAAAAAAAAATCTTCAAAAAGTGGGAAAAAGGATTTGGCATTTTTATCTGCCAACTGAGCCCTTTCTAAGGACTTGAGATAGGTAGATGTGGTTGTTTGAGGGTATAGATGATTAGGGGATTGGAGACTAAAATATACAATGAACGGTTGCAGGAACTGGGCATGGCTAGTCTAGAGAAGAGAAGGATCAGGGGAGACACGATAGCAGTCTTCTAATATTTCATGGGCTGCCACAGAGAGGGAAGGGGT
Organism: Thamnophis sirtalis; assembly: GCF_051295495.1. Classification (NCBI taxonomy): domain Eukaryota; kingdom Metazoa; phylum Chordata; class Lepidosauria; order Squamata; family Natricidae; genus Thamnophis; species Thamnophis sirtalis. The sequence goes on from NW_028261395.1 coordinate 33,376,945, forward strand.
CAAGCTATTTTCCAAAGCACCTGAAGGCCAGACAAGGAATAATGGATGGAAACTGAACAAGGAGAGAGTCAACTTGGAAATAAGGAGAACTTTCTGACAGAGCAATCAACAGAACAGAAGTTGCCTTCAGAAGTTGTGGAGGCTTCATCACTGGGGGCTTTCAAGAAGAGATTGGACTGCCATCTGTCAGAAATGGTGTAGGGTCTCCTGCTTGGGCGGGAGGTTGGACTAGATGTCTTACAAAGTCCCTTCCAACTCTGTTAATCTGTTAAAGTTCCATATATAACCCATTAACCAGATCTTAACAGTCCCCAGTGAATCAACACTGAGCTGATTTTGTGCCTCTTTCAGAACTTGCAAATGGTCTGCACTTATAAATGTGTAGAGTATATCTCAAAACAACGAACAGCTACTTTACATTTAGTTTCTCCGCATAGTAGCATAAATAGATTCTAGCATGTTGTTTGCCACTTCCTGTTTGCTCACACTATTCCTCAGTAGATAAATGTGATAGTTTATCAGGCATAACAACTTGCACTTCTTGTCAATCAAAAGATCTATCAATATTTGAGGCCAGATATGACATCTGTTGTGGGGGGAAAATTTTTGACTTTAAAGCGTTTAATATTCTTTTATTAATTTTTTCCAATTTTTTTTTATTTTTGGGTCAGCTACGTGCACAGTTTTATTGACTTTCTAATAAACAAGTGGCATTTTGAAGAAGAAAAGCTTTTGATCCACTGCATCATTTCCATTGGTGGAACAGGAAAGAAGAAAATTTACCAAATCACAATTTTCCTTTGACTTCATTTTTTTAGATACAATTAAAAGGTTTAAATTTCAGCTATGATGGAAGGATGAACACAAATCTGTGGTATACAGTTAACAGTTAGCTTCCTCCCATAATTGGGGCTTACCAGGGGTTGTAAAAATCTAATAGATACCTTTCACCCTGGCTTCGCTGATAACGGATAAGATCCTGTGGCCTAATGGCTAAGAAGTCTGCCTAGTATGTAATATAGCCAGGTTCAAATCCCAGTAAGGGTATGGCTAGCTGATGAGAGCTAAATAGCTTGAAATAGATCTATACTAGTCTCCCTTTATTTATTTATCAGCACAAATAAACACACACACACACACACATATGCAAATAATACAAACATAGTACATATACATCTAAATACAAAAAAGAAAGAAAAAATGAAACAAAAAAGGAATTGATTGTAAATTTGATATTGGCAGCTAGATTAGTGATGGCTAATTATTGGGGATGAAATTGGAATATTCAAAGAAATGAGTGGTATAATGAAATTTGGAATATGGCTACAAATGATAAATTAACAATGGAAAACAAATCTAAAAAAGGGATGATCAAAGCAAACAATTATAATGAAATATGGGGGGATTTTATAAAATCAGTATTGGTGGAATAAACCTACTCAAGAATATATGTTGTTTTGGAGGGGATAAGGGCACAATTAGAATATATTGTATATCTTTTCGTTGTTATAGATGAAGAAATATAAGGGGAAAAACAGTGTCTCTAGAGAGTGGGGGATGTGATGTAATATTTGTTTTTTTCCAGTTAATATTAATGTTTAAATATGAAGCAAACACCAATTCTGAATTCTTTTTTTTTTAACTGAAGCAAATAAAGTTGGTTTAGGATACACATAAAAACAGATAAGTTGATACCTGTAAAATATTGTAAACCTGTATGTTAAAATAAGTTAATACAAGATAATAACCAACTTTAATGCCCACTGGCTAGTATTATATGATAGTCAACAATTCCTGATACTAATAAGTCTAAAAACCACTTTCTATATCAATATATAGATGACTTGTGTTAATCAACCATATACAGTAGCTTCATGGGTCAATGTGACCTCCCATGAGCTACATTGTTGATGTAGGTCATCTGATATAGTAAGACATTTTGGAATACTGGAATATTTTCAATATTTTGGAATAAGGTAAAGGTAAAGGTTCCCTTCGCACATATGTGCTAGTCATTCCCGACTCTAGGGGGTGGTGCTCATCTCTGTTTCTAAGCCGAAGAGCCAGCGCTGTCCGAAGACGTCTCCATGGTCATGTGGCTGGCATGACTAAGTGCCAAAACGCACACGGAACGCTGTTACCTTCCCACCAAACGTGGTCCCTATTTTTCTACTTGCATTTTTATGTGCTTTCGAACTGCTAGATTGGCAGAAGCTGGGACAAGTAATGGGAGCTCATTCCGTTACACGGTGCTAGAGATTCAAACTGCCGAACTGCCAACCTTTCTGATCGACAAGCTCAGTGTCTTAGCCACTGAGTCCCACTACTGTATCTTACAACATCCTAAAATGTGTTGTGGTTCTTTGAGCTCCATGACATGATCTTGAACTGAACATTGCATAATTCAACACCTGGAATTGTTCTGTGGGGTCTCACATGTCTCCTAAATAAATGTTTTCTTTGTTGACTCTGGTATTCGTAAATAGTTTCTTTGTAACATTCTTTTTACAATGCTTCAAAGATTTTGAAACCTCTCATCTTGAAAAGACAACTTTGGAGTCGCTTACAACATTTGCTGTAAACAATATGTGGCAACATGAGCCACACAGAAATTTAACGTTAGGCATGCTTCTGGTAATTCCATTTCCCTCTGTTTTCCCAAGAACGTTGAAGTACTGTTCCCTCAAAATGGCAAATGTGGCATCATCATTACCATTGTCCCAATTTGCTCTTTAATAGGCATCATAGCCTTCAGTTTTCTTATTCTGCAGCACTCAGTTGTTTCAGAATGAAAAGGGTGTTCTCCAATGTCATTTCAAAAATTGCCTTTCTTGCATCAACGTAGAGCAGGGGTATTAAACTCAAGGCCCAGCGGGCCAGATCTGGCCCACGGAGTGCTTAAATCCGGCCTGCATGGCTGGCCTGTAAATATTAAAGGACCAGGGCACAGTGCCTCTGCCAGCCCAAACAGGCCACGTTTGTTTCCCCCTGGCCTATTTTTGGTCTCTCCGGCTTCCTGCAGGACTCTGCTGGCCAAAAATGGGCGATGTGGAGGCCTCAGGAAGCCTCTGCGTGGCCTGTTTTTGGCTAGAAGAAATCTGCTGGAGACCGGGGAGGCCGAAAACGGGTCACGGGGGGGGGGAGTCTCCTCGTGCCCCGCTTTGGCTAGCAGGGTACTGCAGAAGGCGCCCATCCCATCTCCCCCCCCTCTCCCTGCCAGACTGCGGAGAACTACAATGCTTATTAGGCCCTCAAAGAAATCCAGTTTGACACCCCGGATGTAGAATAAAACACACAAGTGCTTTGAATTGCATCTAAAATGTCAGTCTCATCAGAAGCTCCTGAATGCATAGAAGAGAGAAAAGAGTGAAGTCTTAGCTCTTTGATCTGTCTCACCACCATGATGGCAAGGAAATGTTTAATTAGGCATCGTTTTTAGAAGATGAACCATTCAAACTCTTTCACTGTTAGAGAAGATGTCCAGAATAACAAAGTAATGTTTTGCTGACTATAGACCTAGCACATTTTCCGTTTAACTTCTCTTGCTATAAACTGTAATCTCAGTATGAAATGTTTTTCAAAGTCTGTGGTACGTTTACATGACTGATAACTTTCAGATTTTCCTGGAATGCGACATCAAAGAGAGCCACAATTGTAAGGAAAATTCTATTCTGCTGATCCAGTGCTAGGTTTTGGGTAATAAAAGCATTCTCCTGGTGGCAGTGAACTTTCTGAGATCATTTTGTTGATAAATATCTTCTGATGCAATTTTCTCCTGAAACTGAAAATTGGGCTTCTTCTACGTGTTTGATGCCTTCTTGTGGCTTCCAGATCTCTAGCCTAACTATTTCCCATCCTACAGAATATTATGTGGATAGAATATTAGATCTGAAGAATTTGCAAAAATGCAACAACCTTCTAGAATTATGAGTATATAAGCTATTGTCTCTATTTGTTATCTTAAGGGACATATTAGACAGATTCTCCGAAGCAATAGACTTATATACTGTTTCGTAGTGCTTTACAGCCCTCTCTCTGAAGTTTACAGAGTCAGCCTATTGCCTCAACAATCTGGATCTTCATTTTACTGACCTTTGAAGGATGGATGACTGAGTCAACTTTGTGTCAGTTAGGATCGAATTCCAGGCAGTGGGCAGAGTCAACCTGCAATACTGCATTCTAACCACCATACAGTAGTAGCTGCCAGGTCAACTGCACTCTGACCAGAAGCCTCAGTGTGAACATTTGTGCCTGAGTATCTCAGATGAGTGACTTTCAGCTTAGATAAGGTGACCAGATTTTAAAATTGGTAAAGCGGGACACCATTGACCAGTGTGTGTGTGTTCTTGATTAAAAATTTTGCCACCCGGCGCTGCGCTGCGGCTGAGGTAAAGCCGCCAAAGCTCCCACTGGCGCCCCCGCCCGTGGCAGCGGCGCCGCCGCCTCCCCCTCCGCTTGGAGCACCTGAGCTGGGCACCGCGTTACCCCTGCTGCCACCACCTCCTCCTCCGCCGTGCTTTTGAGAAGCCATGGGGCCTTTTTTTTCCTGCTCCATCCCCCTCTGCCGCCTTCCTACTGGGTCCCGCGGCCTCATGGCTCCTCAAAAGCACAGTGGAGGAGGAGGGGGCAGGGGTAATATGGTGCCCAGCCCAGGTGCTCCAAGCAGAGGGGGAGGTGCCACTGCTGTGGGCGGGGGCACCGGTGGGAGCTTGGTGGCTTCACTTCAGCCGCAGCGTTGGGCAGCAAATGTGGTGGTGCTGTTGGAGGAGGAGGAGGAGGCGGTAGCAGTTATTCTAGTGGCGGCCGGGGCTTTGGGGGTTCACTTCAGCCGCAGCACCAGGCGCAAGCGGCTAGGAGTGGCTGCCCACAAAGGATCTCCCTGGGCTTGCTTTGCTGAACATGGAGCGACTTACGATATTTTGAGCAGGCACGGCTGGTGCAAACTACCATCAGTCGCCCCACGCTCATCAAAACAAGTCCTGGGAGATCTTTTGCGGGCGGCCAGTTCTAGCCACCTGCAAAGGACCTCCCCAGCTTCCGGAGCCTGTGACAATAGAAATCACTGCGTGGCAGTTGCAAACTGCTGAGCGGTGTTTTCTTGCCATGTGCGCGGCCATGCGAAAAATCGGGACTTTTTTGAAACACCGCAGGACGTGGGGCAAATTATTAATAATTGGGACTGTCCCGCCAAAAGCGGGACATCTGGTCACTTTAAGCTTAGATAAAGCAACCTTCTTTCCTTTCTCTCTTTTTCTCAATGCTTTACTCTTGATACAATATTTTCATTTGCATGGTAACTGTTGTGTGTGTGAGACCTATGGTGACTTGCACACTTACCTGAAGGGGACAAAGGTCCTAACAGGACCTAACTGTTTCCCTCTACTATCTCCTCATCTGCTGTGGAGCAGCTGACTCCTCCCATGAGGAGGATATTACTGTTCATTGGGGCAGCTCCTTGGAGAGCTTAAGTGGTAGTCCACGAGAAATGTTGGTGGTCCACAGAAAAATTATTTGCATTTGTTATCGAGTTGGCCATGCCCACCCAGTCACATGACCACCTTGCCATGCCCACCCAGCTGGTCATTAGGCAGATCATATTAGTGGTCCGTAGGATTTAAAATTATGAATTTAGTGGTTCCTGAGGTCCAAATGGTTGGTGACCCCTGATCTAGAGGCCAGTAGATACACTTCCATAGCAGCAGACACACTTTCTTACGCCTAAGGCCGGGCTTCCTTGTTCCACCTCAAAGTAAAATCAACCTCAAGAAGGGGGTATTTGCCGGTTCTCCAAACTACTCAAAATTTCCGCTACTGTTTCTCCAGAACCTGTCAGAACCTGCCCCCAGTACATATCTATTGATCTTTGGACTAAAGACGCAGATATATAACCTGGGATATATAACCTGGTGTATTTCAGATCCACTTATTGGATTCTGGGTCTCATGCTTTTGCCAACCATTCAAATCTGCATATTCCCTCATCATAAGTCTTGAGGAAAAAGGACACCTGGGGGAACTTGAAGGGATTCACTACCCAGCACTTAACTGTCCCTCTTCCATCAGAGGTGCATTCCAGCCTATTAACCCAACACAATAACTATATTCAAATGGGACACAACGGCGGAGGAAGGTTTCAACGGTAAGTTAATAGCAACTTCACGGATAAATGTGGGTTGTCACGAGGCAGTAAATTATAATTGGAAAACACATTATTTGGTGTAACTTCTCTGTAATTTCTCTCTCCTACTGGTGTTATTTCGGTCTTTGGCTGATGCGCTTTGGGATTCTTCAATAACAGATCAAGGTCGGTGAACAGCCAGAGGGATGGAATTAGAAGGCAAGATTTTCTTTCTTGTTGTTTTAAATATTTCAAAGGAATTTGGTGACACCAAAAGGTTTTCCCATAAAACCTTTGCTCTTCTTGCCCTTATGAAGCCATCAATTGTTTTGTTCCTAGCAAAGCTCCAGGTTGCCACAGAGGGCGGCCAAAGCTCCAGTTTGAGAGAAATGGTGGGGAAATTGTAATGGTTGACCAACCTGAGACCCCTGAATAACTCTATTTGCAATTGATCCTCGGGATGATTTAATGTTTTTTTTCAGGGTCAGCTCTCACAGGAAATGTTTTAATGTTGGAAGAAATGTCCTTCTGGGTTTAGCTCCAAGTGGGAAAAAGACACTGGAAACATAGAGGCTGCTTGGAAAGATGGTTCAATGGTGGTTAAGACCAGTGGTGGGTAGCGGTACTAGTCAGGAGCAGCGGTCACCGTACCAGTACGGTGGCTCGTTTGGCCCACCCGCCTGCCTGCGTTCCATATCTATTTTTAAGGCAACCGGGCCAATTGTGCACGCATGCACAACATGCAATCCCTGTGTGACCTCTGACAAGCAGCTAGGTGGAGTGCGCATGTGTGTGCAATGCACATCAGGCACGTGCACAGTGCACGTATAGCATGTGCATGATCAGACCACGAGCATTGTACCAGTAGTGAAGATAAGAGCAACCCACCGCTGGTCAAGATCACATGATTTGAGGTCCTGAACAGAAAAATGCTTCAAGATGTTGGATGAAGATGTTTATTGTTTTATTGTCTTGTATCCCCCTCCTTATAAATTGTAAGCCGCCCTGAGTCCCCTCAGGGAAAAGGGCGGCCTATAAATAATAAACAAACTCAAACTCAAAAACTGAAGAAGAGAGAGAAAAAGGGGACTTGCTGGGTTTTTTATACTCTGTTCGGCCCCGCCTCTCTGTTTCCTGTTCTTATGTAGGAAATATATTCTGATTGGTTGTCAGACTCCCATGGGGCCATGCAGGTGCAACTCTCTAGCTTGTGTTTTGAGTCCAAGTTTGGTTGAGTTCCCAGATACCCTGTGGTGAGTTGGGTAAAGGGCTAATACTATCATGCCTTAATCCCATCACCCTGGAACTGAAGGGGGACGCTTTGTTATGTACCTTCGAGACCGCCTACTGCCACATACCTCTCAACGGCCAGTAAGATCCCACAGATTGGGCCTCCTTCAGATGCCGTCAGCCAGACAGTGTCGGCTGGTGGTCCCCCAGAGGAGAGCCTTATTTGGAATCAGCTACCCCCAGAGATCTGGACCATACCCACTCTCATGGCCTTCAGGAAAGCTGTTAAAACCTGGCTGTTCCAGCAGGCCTGGGGCTGTTGACCTCATTGTTGAGGTCCAGCCCTGATTAGAATGAATGCATGTGGATTTGTGATTTTAAACTGTCTCTTTTTTCTTTTCTTTTTTTCTTTCTCTTTTTTCTTCTTTTGTAAGCCGCCCGGAGTCCTTCGGGATTGGGTGGCATATAAATTTTAATAATAAACAAACAAACAAACAAACAAATGTAGAATAGACTGGCTCAGGCATTTTAATGGCCCATTAAGAAAAGTGGGAGCTATTAAGAGTGAGTCTGTTTCCTACCTAAAAACATGTTTCTCCATTTCTTATCCAGGGAAATGTAATATTCTGCCTTTTCAATATTTCCCAAGATATTTCATTTTTCTAGAAGAGGGCTGGGTTTTCACTTCCTACAGTTGATCAACCTGAGAGCCCTGAATAACTCTATTTGCAATTGACTCTCTGGATGATTGAGAAATTGAAGCTGGTTTAGTGCTTTTTTTCAAGGTCAGATCTCATAGGAACGTTTGTTCCATTACTGATCAATTTTAGCTAGATTCCATGCTGGATTATCCTTTCCCCCTCTTTAATGGGAGGGGGTGGATTGACTAGGGTCCTGCTAAATTTCCCCTTCCAGGGAAAAGAAAACCGGTGACTCTTCAGAGAAATGCCCAATGGGAGGAATTTCCCCAATGCCTTTCCTTGGGATTAATGTGACATCGTGGTAACTAGGCACACTGCATGGAGGGAATCTATCTGTGAGATGCTTACGATTTGACACTGACTTGAAAGCAAATAATCAATCAATGAATGGATAATTATAAAATTCTATGTTGAAGTTTTATATACTTTTTAAAACTGTGTGTGTGTTTGTGTGTGTGTGTGAGAGAGAGAGAGAGAGGGAGGGAGGGAGGGAGGGAGAGAGAGGGAGGGAGGAAGAGGGAGAATAGCATGTATATATGTTGTGGGACCCCTTATATGGTTATTTCAGGACCAAGCTCTTTCTTGGTAAACCTCAATGAATACTATGAGACTTTTTTCCAGTGGTGAAATTCAATTTTTTTAAATACCAGTTCTGTGGGCATCACTTGGTGGGCGTGGTGTGGCTTTGTGGGCGTGGCAGGGGAAGGATACTGCAAAATCTCCATTCCCTCCCCACTCTGGGGCCAGCCAGAGATGGCATTTGCCAGTTCTCAGAACTACTCAAAATTTCCACTACCGGTTCTCCAGAATCTGTCAGAACGTGCTGGGTTTCACCCTTGCATATTTCCAAGGAAACCTGAAAGAAATGCACTGCTACAGAGTTAAATGAAAGTAGGAAAAGTGTTCCATAATTTTTCTGAATAGATCAACCTCTAAATGCTAACATTGTTCTCTTTTTAAAAATCCACAGAATATTGCAGATGGAGCACTTTAGCACTAATTTTACTTTGCAACAATAAGGGTAGGAAATCCATGATTTAGTGGCTAAATATAAAAAAAAATCAGAATGTAATATCGTGTAAAATTAAGACTGAGAATTCTACAAGTTTCTACAGTAGACTTCAGAAAAGACTGATTCCCTCCATGATACCCTAAATAATCTGATATCTGAATAGGGCAATAGCCACCAAACGTTTTACTTTACACCAGAGTACACTGTAAGGCAGCAAAATGCCTTCATTTTCTTTACAGAAGGAAACTAATCTCAAGTCTGAACTCTGGCATATGGCATCTTATCTTGCACAAACTGCCCCACTTATGACCATCCCAGCATCCCTGTGATCACATGATCAAAATTCAGTTGCTTGGCAACCGGTTTGCAGTTACGATGGTTGCAGTGTTCCTGGGCACACAATCATCCTTTGCAACCTTCCCAGCCAGCTTCTGACAAACAAAGTCAGTGGTGGAAGCTGGATTCACTTAATGGCTGCATCGATTCACTTAACAAATGTGGCCAAAAAGTCATAAAATCAGGCATAGATTATAGTATATAGTTTATAGTTTTATTGATTTGTATGCTGCCCACTCCCGAAGGACTCCGGGCGGCTTACAATAAAACAAGGGAGGGGGGGATAATACACAAACAACATATTAAAATATACAACAGTCACAATTTCCGGGGGGCTGGATATTTTGAGAGCCCCCCGGCCTGCTGGAGCAGCCAGGACTTAACAGCTTTGCAGAAGGCCGGGAGGGTAGTAAGGGTCCGGATCTCCACGGGGAGGTCATTCCAGAGGGCTGGAGTTGCAACAGAGAAGGCTCTCCCCCGGGGAGTCGCCAGCCGACATTGGCTGGCAGACGGAATCCGGAGGAGACCTAACCTGTGTGATCGAATCGGTCTATGGGACCGACTCACTTAATAGCTGCCTTGCTTAGCAATGAAAATTCTGGTCCCAATTATGGTTGTAAGTCGAAGACTAGTTGTATATAAAAAGGTAAAGGTTCCCCTCGCACATATGTGCTAGTCGTTCCCAACTCTAGGGGGCAGTGGTCATCTCCATTTCAAAGCTGAAGAGCCAATGCTTCCAAAGATGGTACTGTGGTCATGTGGCCAGCATGATTAAAGGCACTAAAAGCTGTTACCTTCCCACCAAAGGTGGTCCCTGTTTTTCTACTTGCATTTTTTATGTGCTTTCGAACTGCTAGGTTGGCAGAAGCTGGGACAAGTAACGGGAGCTCATTCCCTTACGCGGCGCTAGAGATTCAAACCGCTGAACTGCCAACCTTTCTGATTGACAAGCTCAGCGTCTTAGCCACTGAGCCACCACATCCCTGGTGGTATATGTATGTATCTTAAAATAGATTGTTTTTATTGGACATCTGAGCAAATATTTAAGAAAGTTTGGAATTATTCTTGGAAGTAAAGATGATAATGGCGACCAATGCCCTGCTTTGTAGCCTGCAGTTAACAGAACTGCAATTTCTAAGATGATGCAAATCCTCACTGCAGAAAGGAGTCGCAATGCAGCTCCATATTCTATAGAGTCTCATAAAGGTGCATAAACTGGTCTGCAAGTAGTTATTGTTGTGTTTTTATTTAATGCACGACTTGCAACACATATGCTTAACATCCACTGTAGCCTCAGAATGAAGCAATCTGAACGAGAAACAAGGGGATTACGGAAATCATCCATTAACTGCTAACCCACAAAGGCCCGAAAAGAAATATGCAGAAATCTCCACTGCACAAGTAGGCTTATTTTCCAGAAAAACAGATGAGATAAGACTAGATCCTTCAGAAGTGCAGATAGGATTCATAAAATTAAACGATTCAATTTACATTAAATACTATCCAGCCCAGAAGAGCTAATTATCAGAAGAAAGCCTAATCTTTTTTAGGACTAAGATATGGGTCTGTAAAGATCTAGATCACCATTGGGGGCAGCAAAGGAATATATAAAACCCTAGCTCTTTGCTGCCATCTACTGACCATCTGGACTTTTGCAGCCCTACCACTGGTATCAAGGAGATGAATGCTGTCAATGATCAGTCCACAAAACACCTTACCTACAGAACACTTATATTGATTAACAATTAGGTCAACAGATCAATCAGACAAGCTGCTGTCCATCTCACATATCACAAAATTTGGCCATACTTCAAGACATGGAATCAACTGAAAGGAAATTTTTAAATAAAAATTTGGTCAGAGTGGCCAGGATTTTAAGTACATGTGGAACTAGCAGTCAATGTAAAATGGACAACATAATAAAACGTGTTTGGTGTTCGAGGTCTCCTTCATCATATGGGCAAAGCGCGGAATGGAACATGAAGTTTCATTAAATAGCAATAGCACTGAGACTTATATACTGCTTCACAAGTGCTTTACAGCCCTCTCTCAGCGGTTTACAGAGTCAGCACATTTCCCCAGATTGTTGGGGGCAATATGCTCACCAGTGGTGGGTTTCAAAATTTTTTGGAACTGCTTCTGTAGGTGTGGCCTGCTTTCCGGGTCCACAGGTGGAACCTCTTCTAACCGGTTCAGTAGATTTGACGAACCGGTTCTACCAAACCAGTGCGAACCGGTAGAAACCCACCTCTGCTGCTGACTCTGTAAACCACTTAGAGAGGGCTGTAAAGCACTTGTGAAGCAGCATATAAGTCTAAATGCTATTGTTATTAGAGCAAACTGATTCTGACCAAATTGATAAAAAGAATATTCACGAGGGACATATTCTGATTGTCTCCAATGTTACCTAAAACTAAGAACTTGTAGGTAAATAAAATGGACAGCCCCCACAACCCCCTGCAAGGGTTCAGAAAGAATAGGGTAAGAGCTTCTGCCAAAGGTTTCAACAGATACTAGCAAAAAGAACCAATATTATTAATTGCCTTGTTCATTTATTTCAAAACATGAAAACTGTACTGAACACCCTGTTGGGATCAGTGTACAAAATGAACATAGATTCTTAATATTGGTGGTAGTGTGTGAGAGACATCACTTACTGGCTCTTACCAAAGCCACAGTCAGTTTCTAGAAAATTTAAAAAAAATCATTGGTGATAAAATGTGAATTTTTAACTTTGCTTTTCTTAAGATCTGGCTTGCAAACGGACATTAAAATGGTTTGATTTTCTGATTGATTGGGCTCTACATTAGATGCTTTTATGTATGTCAATATTGAGAATTGAGAGCATCAAATGTTGAAATTTTCTGTCACCTAAAATTATCAAGAGTACAAGAACACATTCATCATGTAGTTTGTCTTCTCTATCCGAAAGAATGGTGTATTATATAATACTTTATATAAAGCTAGATTTCTAAAAATTAGCTGTTGATTTTGCAGATGTCCGCTAATTCTAATTTTTAAAAACGTTAGGTTTTTTTTTTAGATATTCTGTCTGTCTGCATATTTTTGCTTGTCTTAAAAGTAAACGTCGCACATATACTATTTAAGCAAGGTAACAATGCAAGTTGCACACACAGGTTCTATAGCACATCTTCAGTCTCATAAATTCTTTAAGATTGGTTTCAGGTTAACAGTTATTCTGGTATTTTGCAGTTTGCCTTCTAAAACGACTCAGAGCTAATTTTGCATCACCATTTCTTGAAGTTGACTGTTTTCTCACTCTCCAGTATATGGTATGCACACATGTGGAGAGCGGATTGAATCATTAGCAACACGTGGAAGAAATTGTTGTATTTGGCAACCGGCTGCAGCAACAGTTTCATTGCACTCGGTGGCAGGACTACTCACCTGCCATTCTTTTGAATTGGCACTTGAGATGGCCAATGGAGGAACATTAAAACACTGCCCTCTTTCCTTGCCGTGTTTACATTTTAAGTTTTTGCCCCACTAAAAACAGATTTCTTCTAGAACAGGGGTCACCAATCTTTCGGACCTCAGGGACAACTAAATTCATAATTTTAAATCCTGCGGACCACTAATATGATCTGCCTAATGACCGGCTGGCTAAGCGTGGCTAGGTGATCATGTGACCGGGTAGGTGTGACCAACTCAGTGTCATTCACAACAAGGGGTGCCCCGCCAGCCTTTACTTGTCCCTCCCCTCCCAGCCCCTCCTCGCCTGCCCACTTGGGCTCCTTAGGGCCCCAACAGGAAGCAGTTGTTGGAGCTAAGCAGCCACCATGAGAAAGAGTTGGGAAAATAGCTGGCTCAGTTCAAATTGGATCTGACCAAGAAGGAAGCTCAGCAGAAGCACCTCACTGAGGACTACGAGCATTCCAACCAGAGGGAAGACCTGTGGGAGTGCAAGGCCAGGTACCAGTGCCTGAAGGCTCACTCAGTTGAGATGGTCAGCCAGTTGTAGGCCATGATGCAGTCCCACTGGAACAAGGCCCTCCGGCTCTTTGCCACCAGCAGCACTTCCCTCCAGCCTTCACCCAAAGCCCTGCACCAGGAGGCTGAAGTAGAACCCAAGTTGGAATTTCTGCCCCACTCTGCCCCACACAAAAAGACACAGAAGGGGGAGACCCTCTGCAGCAACACAAACATTCATTGCACATAACCAATCCAGGTTTTAGTTTTGAGGATCTCTGATTTAGTGCAATATAAAAATGCAAATATTTTTTCTGCGGACCACCAACATTTTCTTGTGGACCACCAGTGGTCCATGGACCACCAGTTGGTGACTGCTGTTCTAGAGGAGATGAGCTCTGAACAACTCATTATAAATTTATAAATTATTATAAATAATAAATATATCAAGGGGGTAATTTACTGAACAATACATATTATTACAGCAGCAAGAATGGTCTTTGCCCAAAACTGGAAAAACAGGGAAACTCCACAAGAAGGGGAAATCATTAGGAAAATTCTGACTTGTGCTGAAATGGATAAATTGATGTGGGAATTGAAGAATAAAGACGAATCAGAATATTATAAGATCTGGGATAAATTTTATCAGTGGTTGGAACAAAAAGGAAATACTCAAAATAAGCAATGGCTAAGATTCATAGAATGGAGACTAGAATTATGTATGAAACTATAATAGTGAAAATGTATAAGATAAACACAAAGCAACATGGTTGGAAATATATTTCTATATTTGTAGATACGGAATAGATCAAATGTTAAAAAGCAGGGTGGTTACAATGTATAACTTTATATCTTAGCATGCATGGCATAGATTTTGCCGGGATGGTTACACCGTGTCCAGTGTTTTAATTTGGGTTCAATAAAAAACTTTTTATTAAGAAAAAATAACAACCCAAAAGAGTGGGGAAACAGCAGAAACCTTACATGAGGTCTTCACTTTAAAAGGGAAGGTAAAACTTCAAAACCAAACCAAATAGGGGAACTGTCTGCAAACTAGTGGTGGTGGTGGGGGGGGGGGCAGATTTAGCAATCCATGTTTGTTTCCTTAGCATTTGCAGCTGAGACAATTAACTTCTCAGGAACCTCTCCCAGAGTTGCTATGTAGTAAGATGGCAGCTACTAAAAATTTATAAATAAATAAAGAAATCATGCAAATATCTGAAGCCCACCAGACGCACTGCAATATCTGGGGACATGCAGGAACAGCCTTCATCACACATCACCACTAACTTTGAATGGGAAAAGGTGTTGCAGATCACAAGGAGCAGCATATATTTTTCAAGTGATCTGCAGGACATCCTCGACTTACGGACACAATTGAGCCCAAAATTCCTGTTGCTAAACAAGACATGCATTGGTAACATGCAATTCTTAGTTGAAAGCTTAAAAAAATATTATTATCTTGATGAAATGCTGTTGGCTGTGGAAAATATTCAGATGCATGTAGCTCTGGACAAATTAGATTCACAAAAACAATATGACTTGAAAGCAGCAGGTCTGATGGAAAGAAATATTGACTGTACAGATATGGAACTGAGTTGACTCTGACAGTCTCTTACAACAGCAGAAACCTGATTGAGTACAGAAGTGATACATTGGCATTCCCCAGGACAGTGGTGGTGAGCCTAGGTCTTTCCAGCAACCCAAGGGGCTTTTGGGCTTGAGCTGCCCAGCCTGGCCAGGCTTCCCAAGTGAGAATTTCTCCTCCCTCACTGCCCTATACTTGGGCATGACACGTCTGACTGGACATACTGTCAAACCCTCCTTCTCCCTGAAGAGGGAGAATTGCCCCATGGCGAGAGCCATGCTGCTCCTTGAGTTGCTTCTTGCTTCTGGTCCCGACCAGAGGAAAATGGTGAGACGTGGAGGAACATCCAATTAGCTCAGCCTCCCCTTTTCAAGACCAGCCTTCCAAAGACCATCAATCAGAGAGGGGATTGAGGAAATGGTAAAGGTTCCCCTGCACATATATGCTAGTCCTTCCCGACTCTAGGGGGTGGTGCTCATCTCCGTTTCTAAGCTGAAGAGCCAGCGCTGTCCAAGGTCATGTGGCCAGCATGACTAAATGTCGAAGGTGCACGGAACGCTGTTACCTTCCCAACAAAGGTGGTCCCTATTTTTCTACTTGCCTTTTTTACGTGCTTTTGAACTGCTAGGTTGGCAGAAGCTGGGACAAGTAACGGGAGCTCAGTCCGTTATGCAATGCTAGGGATTTGAACCACCGAACTGCCGACCCTTCTGATCGACAAGCTCAGCATCTTAGCCACTGAGCCACCCCGTCCCTTTTACATCGCCTTTACAGAATCTTGTGCAAATGGTTCCCTGTCAAACCTGGGATTTGGGGAAGTCCTGGCAGGTGGCACAGGAAGGTCTTCCACCTGATGCTCACTAAGCAGGACCATGGACACCTTGGAGATATTCTGGGAGGGCAACTGAGAAAGAGCTTGGACTCCAGACAAGAGAGTTGGGGGGCCTTGGTTTTCTCCTCTCCAACCCGTTTCTGGGAAGCCAAGTGGCCACGCTTACCTGAACCGTGGCATGACAAAACCGTGCTCCACTAAAGCGTGCCCGATTAAACCGCGTCGCTGATGTCATCAGCAGGGCGACAACAGCGACCGCGGAGAAAAAAGGGCGCTTTAAAAAGCGCTTTGAAAGCAAGCCAATTCAAGTTAAGGTAAGGGTTAGGTTTAGGGTTAGGGTTAGGGTTAGCATTAGGTTAAGGGTTAGGTTTAGGGTTAGGTTTAGGGTTAGGTTTAGGGGGGTTAGGTTTAGGTTTAGGGGTTAATTTTAGCTTCATCGTTCACAGCGTGCTTTTTTCGTCGCGCTGTGATGACGTCAGCTACGCGGTTTCGTCGAGCACGCTTTAGTCGAACGCGGTTTTGTGGTGGAACCACCTGAACAGCCTTCTGAATGCCACAACTCAGACCAGATCCCCCTGCAGGGAGTAGGAGAGACCCGTGTCCATCTGCCAGCAGGCCAGGCCAGAAAGGGAGTGTGCACCAGCTGGTGGCTTTACAAGTGGGCACACAACAACCTCCTTCCCTCAACAACTGGTCATTCACCATGGCCACTGGTTGAACCTTCACAAGTACGTGGTTGTCTCAAGATTAGCATGCCTGGGCAGTATGGTGGCCCATTCTTGTTGGCCTGTGGGCATCTGCCTTTCATGTGGGAAGATGTCTGTTCATGAATAGTGCAAAACTACCCTCACCTGTGGCACAAAACACAGAGAAGGGCCAGGGAGGCCCAATTGCTTCACTCCTGGGCATCCCGAGGCAGCACAGCATGGTTTCTCCTGCCCACTGTTGAGTGGCTCTGGATCCTGTCCACTGAGAGGCGAATGTCCCTGCTTTTGGCTGCCCTGGGGCCCTGGGTTCAAAAGTGGTGAAGAGCTGGAGGGTATAGAAGAGGGGAGGGGCTTCTCTGACATCATTCAAAGCCTCTGTGTAGTCACCTGGAGATCCTGATCACCTGGAGGTCCTGGTGGTGGTGTCGGAAGCATCGGTCTTCAGAGATACAGAGGAATGGTATTCCCCCTCTTTCCCCCTCCCTCTTCATTCTCTCCCTTCCCTTCCAAGTCTTTTCCTCTCTCCCATTCCTCTCCCCCTCCTTCTCATTCCCTTTGCACTCACCTCCTTGTCCCCCCATCCCCTTCTCCCTCCCCTCTCCAGCCCACTCTACCTTTCCATCTTCCCCTCCTCTTCTGCCTCCCCCCTCCCCTTTCCACTTCCCCTTTCCTTCCCCTCCAATTCTTCTTCTGCTTCCTGCCACCCTCCCTCTCCTATTCTTCCCTCTTCCGCTCCAAGTTCCCATCCCTGTCTTGTCTCCCTCCCCTCTCCCCAACCACCTCATCGTCCATCTCCTCTTCCCCGTCTCCATTCCCTTCGCTTCCTCAGCCCCTCCTCTCCTTGTTGTCATCTCCCTCCCTCCATCACCTCCTCCTCTTCCCCTCCCTCTCTCCTCCCCTCCCTGTCCTCCTTGGTCCCTTTCCCCCTTTGAATTCCATTCCCACTCCACTGTTCCCCCCTCCTCTCCCTTCCTTCCTTCCTTCCATTTCCTCTCCTCTCCACAAACCTATCATGGTCTATCTCCCCTCTCCCCCTCTGCATCTCCTCCACTCTCCCTCTTTTCCTCTTCTTCTCTCCCTCTCCCTGACCCCCTCTCCTTCCATCACCCCCTCCCTCCCTATCCCCCTCCCATTCTTCCTGTCCCTCTCCCCCAGTCTCCCTTGCCATCTCTTCTGGCATTTTCCTTCCCCTCTCCCTCTTCCCTTCCCACGCTTTATTTTTCCTCCCCCTCCCTCACTTGCTCCCTCTCCCCCTCTCTTCACTTTCTCTCCCTTTCCCCTCCCTTCTTCTCCCTGACCCTCTCATGGTCTATCTCCCCCTCGTATCCACCTACACCTCTTCCCCCCTCTTTACTCTCGCCTTCCCCTCCCCATCTCCCCTTTCCATCCCTCTCCTTTCTTCTGTGTTTCACTCCCTTCCCCTTCTCCTTCCCCTCTCTGTCCTCTTGCCTCTCTGTGTCCACCTTCCTCCTTTACCTCTTCCTTAATCCTTTGCTCTGACTATCCCCCCTTATCCTGATCCTCACTCTCACTTACCCCCTGAAAGTTTGTTACAAAAAGAAGGAAGTTTGGGAGCCCTTCTGAAGACCAGCTTACATCTAGGAAGGCATCTTCACTCTGATAACTGACAAGTTTAGCCTGCAGGGATGAGGTCATAAAGACCCCATAATTCCCAAGGAGATGACAGGCTTCCCTTGGCATCCTATCAAAGGTCAGCTGCCCCTCCTTTTCTACCTACACCAATGCCAGGCAAAGGTCTCTAGAAAGAGAGCAAACCAATCACTAAAGCTGATATCTCTCTCTCTCTCTCTCTCCCTCCCTCCTTCCCTCCCCCCCTTCTCTCCTCTCAGAGTAGGCTGGGAAATCTTGTTTAAAAACTTGGTAAAATTGGCAATGGCACAATTAACATTAGTTATATCAATTCTTTTTTTAAAAAAAATTAGTCTCTCAAATATCTCAAGACCTAAAATGGACACCTAACATCAAAAACTTCATCCCAAAAGCACAACGAAGAATGTTCTTTCTGCGCCAACTCAGAAATCTCAAACTGCCCAAAGAGCTGCTGATTCTGTTCCACAGAGAAATTATTGAGTCTGTCATCTGCACCTCCATAACTCTCTGGTTTGGCTCTGCAACCCAACAAGACAGACACAAACTTCAACAGACAATTAGAACTGCAAAAAACAAAAAACAAAACCCAATTACTGCCAACCTGCCTTCCATCGAGGACCTGTACACTGCACTGGTCAAAAAGAGGGCTGTGAAAATATTGACAGAGCCCTCATATCCTGGACATAAATTGTTTCTACACTATAGTGCACTACATACCAAGTCAACTAGACACAAGAACAGTTTTTTCCCCGAACGCCATCACTCTGCTAAATAAATAATTCCCTCAACACTGTCAAACCATTCACTAAGGCTGCATTACTATTACTGTTGGTCTTCTCATCGTTCCTATCACCCATCTCCTCGCACTTATGACTGTAGGACTGTAACTTTGCTGCTTGTATCCTTACGATTTATATTGATTGTTTCCTAGTATGAATTGATTGCTTATTTGTACCCTATGACTATCATTAAGTATTGTATCTTATGATTCTTGACGAATGGATCTTTTCTTTTATGTACACTGAGAGCATATGCACCAAACACAAACTCCTTGTATGTCCAATCACAGTTGGCCGATAAAGAATTCTATTCTATTCTATTCTATTCTATTCTATTCTATTCTATTCTACCCCCCTCCATATCCGTGAATAGTTCATTTATAAGCCTGCATCATTTGACATAGAGACTCTTTTACCATCTCAGAATAACAAGAGTTAAAACAGACCTTGGAGGTCTCCTAGTCTAGCCTAACCACCTGCTCAAACAGGAGACCCTATACTATTCCAGACAATCTCCCTAGAGAACAGTGAACCTACAGGGGGGGGGGGAGACCTTAATAGTGATTACTGTGCCTTTTGGCACTAACTCTCTATGTTATTACAGCAACCTCATTTTGCTAAGCCTTCATTATATACAGTATAGCTGAAATCATCACAAACTCAAATCCCTTACTGTATGTACACTTCAATTATTGAAAGACGCATAGACAAAATGCTGACAAGGGGCCCTTGTGGCTGAAGGAGGCAATCCCAAAGGCCAGAATTCTGTTCTAGTATTTTTTTCTTTATGTATGTGTGTGTAACTCATACTAAGTTCAAGACACAACTGAGGGTAAAACACATAAAACCAAGGTATTGA
Organism: Thamnophis sirtalis; assembly: GCF_051295495.1. Lineage (NCBI taxonomy): Eukaryota > Metazoa > Chordata > Lepidosauria > Squamata > Natricidae > Thamnophis > Thamnophis sirtalis. The sequence continues at coordinate 33,396,647 of NW_028261395.1, forward strand.
AAGGCCACATCTGATTCTGGTGTAGTGATCAAACAAGAGCTGTGACATCAACTTAAAGTCCCTTTCAGAGCATGAGTGCAGTGAGTTATAGATCTAACTAGCTCATAACCTGGCATTGCCCGGGTATTTATTTATAGGGGGGAAATGTCTGGACCAGACATAATTTCTAATGTTGGATTTTCCTCCTTACCAGAGGGAGCCTCCTTTTGGAGTACTGTGAAGCTGTTACCATGGCAACTCCACTGTGCTGTACAGTAGAAGCCATTTTATGGCAGTACAGTAGAAGTCATTTTAAGGCACAATAGGCTGTATCTTAACAGAACACAAACCCGGAGGGATGTGAGGGGTGTCCTATCCTCACAGTATTTATTTCCAGAGAGTAAGTCATCTGTGTACCAAGTTTGGTTGAAATTGCTTGCGGCGTTCCAGAGTTGGGGGTGCAAGGGTCTTGTAACTTGTCAGCTTTAAGACTTGCACACTTCAATGCCAGAGTTCCTGAGCCAACTTGACTGGAGGAGGAATTCTGGGAGTTGAAGTCCACAAGTCTTAAAGCTGTCACTCACTTAACAACTGGGGCAAGAAGGGTAATAAAACGGAGCAAAACTCACTTAACAATGGACATTTTGGGCTCAAATGAGGTTGCAAGTCGGGAGACTGCCTGTATTCAGTCTTTCCCCTCCAATCCAACCACCATAGCATTCCAAAGCCAGAATCGTCACCAAATCACCTGCATGTTGTCATTTCATCTTGACAGGTTATAAGGACCCATTTGTATTTATGTATGAATTAAGGGCTATGTTCCTACTGTGGAAGAAATATCCTTCTGGGTGCAGTTCCAAGTGGAGAAAAAAACACTGGATTCATGGAAGTTGCTTGGAAAGAAGGTTTATTGATGAACAGGGTCACATGGCTTGAAATGTTGGGCAAAAAAAAGGGAAGAGATGCTGAGAGTGCCTGGGTTTTATGCCCTCTCTGGGCTTTTGAATTGGAGCTTGTGTTCTGATTGGTTGTCAGCCAATCAGGCTGGTTGGGGCCCTGCAGTGGTAACTTTGTAGGCTATCTTTTGAGTCCTAGGCTTGGTTGACTCTTGCTGGGTGATGATGTAATGAAAGGGCTTTGGGATTCCTATTATGGCTCTGCCTGAAGGAGGTAGATCTTTGTTATGTGGAATAGACTGGCCCAGCCCTTAATGCAGAGGTGAAATTCAGCAGGTTCTGACAGGTTCTGGAGAACCGGTAGCGGAAATTTTGAGCAGTTCTGAGAACCGGTAAATACCACCCCTGGCTGGCCCCAGAGTTGGGTGGGAATGGAGATTTTGCAGTATCCTTCCTCTACCATGCCTACCAGGCCACACCCATGAACCAGTAGTAAAAAAAAATGAATTTCACCAGTGTCTTAATGGCCCATTGACAAAAGTGTGGGCATGTGAGTTTCTGCCACTCTTTTAGAAGAAATATTCTGCCCTTTTAATATTTCCTAAAATATTTCATTTTTCTAGGAGAGGGGTGGGTGCTGACTTCCTACACCTCCATGTGTATAAAAACCACGGTTCCTCCGTGGTTCATGTGGGTAATCCCCCCAGCTCTTTGCTGAACCAGAGCCAATCCAAATTTAGCACTAGAGGTTGGCAACTTCTCGTGGGCAACCCTTAGCATCCGGGCAGACTGGCAAAACCCACAGGAGGTGGAGAAAATCCAAGAAGACAGCCTTGTCATATGCCTGGAGGAAGTTGAAATCTTTTTTCCCCTGGGGTAGCGGTGGGTATTTGTTTTTAATGCCATGATAAGAGGAGATCCAATGGAAGCAGTTTCTGTCTTCTATCTCAAAATAATCAGCAGTGACTGCCAGGGGGCAACTCTAGGGCTGCAAAAAATAGCCAAGTGTTTCCAACAACGCTTCTCCTCATAATAATATGACGTTTTCTAGTCATAATTATGGCTTTCAAAGAAGGAATAAGAAATCATGCTGTGTTGTGCTCATTCCCTTCATTTCAGAAACAGTTTCCATCCGGTGTCTCACCACACAACGCGAGTTGTTTGGGCCAACTGAGTTACTTCTTTTCTGATTCTGCTTCGGCCTATTTGTAGCCCCCTCCCCACAAACTCATCTTTTATGTGTTTTGATTTGTTTTAATTTTATACAGGGGTGGGCTTCAAAAATTGCAGCAATGGGTTCGCTGCCAGTTGCTGGGTGGGTGTGTTCATGATGGGCATGGCCTAACTGGCCTCCTGCAACCATAGCAGTGGGGGGAGCGTTTTTTACCCTCCCAAGCTCTGGAGGCTTTTATCGAGCCTCTGGAGGGCAAAAACTGCTTCCCCTAGGCTCCGGAGGCTCTCCGGAGGCCGGAAACAGGCCCGTCTCCAGGTTTACGGAACCTCCAGTAGGCCTGTTTTCCCCCCCGCCCTGAGCCTCCGCGTGGGCCCTGCACTTACCTGGCATGATGAGCGGGCCGTGTGGAGATTCCTGGAAAGGGTGGGGTGGGTGGGGCGGGGCCAACCAGGAGTGGAGTTTGGGGTTCGCCGAACTGCGCAGAATCTTCACTAGAGGATCGCCTGAACCCATGCGAACCCCCAGCAGGCCACCCCTGATTTTATATCATAATGATCTCGTAGAGCTTGGCATGTATGGTTCTTTGTGTCTCACCCCCAACTCAAGCTTCTTGACTTAAAGGAAGCCATGATGCCCTTCTTCCCACCTACCCATCTTGTCCCTGCTTTTCCTATAATTTGTTGGCATTCAAATCCTTAGGTCTTACGTTCTCACCCTCCAAGCCATCTGCAGTATCAATATGCCAACATAATTATTATAACTATTAGAGAAATACCTAGTTTGAAAGTTGCCAAGGTGCTACCATTTTACCATTAAATATCATTTCATTATTTTAACAGAATCATTGAATATCAGAGTTGGAAGGGACCTTGGAGGTCTTCTAGTCCAATCCTCTGCTCAAGCAGGAGTCCCAGAGGTGGTATTCAGCAGGTTCTGACCAGTTCTGGAGAACCGGTAGTGGAATTTTTGAGTAGCTTGGCAAACCAGTAAATACCATCTCTGATTGGCTCTGCCCTCATCTATTCTCTGCCTCCTGAGTCCCAGCTGATTGGGAAGGAATGGAGATTTTACAGTATCCTTGCCCTGCCATGCCTACAGAACCGGGAGTAAAAAAAATTGAATCCCACCCCTGAGGAGTCCCTATACTGTCCTGGACAAAGTTTCTGGTGTGAGGCACACTCACAACTTCTGGAGCCAAGCCGTTCTATTGATTGGTTCTCACTGCTGGGAAATTTCTCCTTAGTTCTAGGTTGGTTCTCTCTTCAATAAGTTTCCATCCACTCTTCTGGTCCTGCCTTCAGATGCTTTGGAGAATAGGTTGACTCCCCTCTTCTTTGTGGCATGGAGATGCATGCATGGAGGAATGGTCACTTGGTAGCCGCGAGGTTTCCTTGGATAGCAAAGTCTCAGCTGTTGTTTCTGTTTTGCAAACCACCAAACAACTTCATAAATACACCAAAAACTTGAACTTAGATTGAGGGGTTCACCCATAAATGCGCGAATGACAAAAGCGCGCCTGACTAAACCGCGGTGACAAAACCGCGAGTTCTAAAGCGCGCCGACGAATGAGCGCTGAAGCACGCCGACAACAGCGCGCCGACAGAAGCGCACTGTAACCCTAACCCTAACCTTAACCCTAAACCTAACCCTAAACGTAACCCTAACCCTAACCCTAACCCTAACCCTAACCCTAAACCTAACCCTAAACCTAAACCTTACCTTAACTTAAATCGCGCTTCTGTCGGCGCGCTGTTGTTGGCGTGCTGTTGTCGGCGCGTTGATGACATTGCGGTTTTAGCACCGCGGTTTTGTCGGCGCGGTTTTGTCGTTCGCGCATTTGTCGGGTCACGAGATTGAGGAACCACTAGAATGTATTTTATTTGCTGGGTGGGTGGGTGGCAGGTAGAGGAGGGGATTTTTTGCTAAAGTGGGATTGAAACTAGCTCAGGAGATGGCCTAACTTTGACAGTCTTCTGCAGAATTGCAGAATTGATTTGTTCATCGTGTTCCCTGTGCATTTCCTGCATTTCAGAGTTATTTCTTTTCTGCATTTCAAACTAGAAGAGTTCTCTGTGTCAGCTGCAAATTAACAGATTAAAGAAGGCTTTAGAACTAGAAATGGCATGGGGTGGAAGTGCTACAGAACTGGACTCTGGAGAAGGGGTTAAGACAAGAAGGGAAAATCTTAAACTTATGAAGAGATTACTGTTAAATCAGCAAGGCCATTTCCTCGAAGGAGACATTTCTTATCATCAATTCTCATATCAGATTTTGCCTGGCAGCTATTTTAAAAGCAGACCACAATATGCATCCATGGAGGCTTTTTAAATAACCCATGTCCTAAAAGGCTTATGCTTAAATCAATAAAAAAATAACTACAGAAGGTAATGGTAAGAATGTTATATTTCTATTAAGTATTTCCTATTTAACTTAACAACATTGACCTCTGATAAATGCAATGCACCAGAGATGCTAATGCTATTTTGTTAAAGTCAAAAACTACAGGGTAATCACAAATGCTGGGTTAGAATTCTTATTTTTGGGGGGGGACATCATAGAAACACGGGCATGGAAGGGACTTTGGAGGTCTTCTAATCCTAATTTACACATAATAAAAGTTGCTGGGACATATTTGTATTTATTAGTTTGTCAAACGTGCATAATAGCAGGTATTAATATAAACATGGACATGAATGAAAGACATTAATACAAATAAATGGGGACAGTAGGGCAGGGACGGTAAGCACGCTGGTGCACTTATGCACGCTCCCTTTACGGACCTCTCAGGAGTGGGGTGAGGTCCATGGTAGACAGTTTAAGCTTGAAGCTGTGAGGGTTAGAGGGTGTCAGGTAGAGCATTCCAGATGTTGACCACTCTGTTGCTGAAGTCGTATTTTCTGCAATCGGGTTTGGAACGCTTAACCTTGAGTTTGTATTGATTGTTTGCCTGTGTATTATTGAGGTTGAATCTGAAGAAGTCGTTGACAGGTGAGATGTTTTAGCAGACAATTTTGTGTACTGTGCTTAGATCATACCGCAGGCGGCGCAACTCCTGATTATCCAAGCCTAAAATTTCAAGCCTGGTGGCATAGGGAATTCTATTGTGAGTAGAGGAGCGGAGGACTCTTCTTGTGAAATACCTCTGGACCCGCTCAATCGTATTAATGTCCAAATACAGTGTGGATTCCAGGCAGATGAGCTGTATTCGAGAATTGGTCTGGCAAAGGTGTTATATACCCTAGTTAGCAATACAATGATACTGGAGAAGAAGCTTCGCAAAATTGGGTTAACAACTCTTAATGCTTTTGTGGCAATGCTGTTAGAGTGGGCTCTGGGGCTTAGATAGTTTGAAATGAGTACTCCTAGGTCCTTGACAGTGTGAGGGTTGTCTACGAGGTTGTTTCACCCAAACTTGTATTTGGTGTTCTGATTTTTATTGCCAATGTGTAGGGCAGAGCATTTATTGGTGCTGCATAACGTGCCTGCATTATTTGGAAGGAGGCAGCAATGGAGGCATACGATGTCTCTTAAGCCTTCTCCGTTTGTAATTGTCAGCTTTTGTGCAGACAATGACCCATTAGGCTATGGTGTTATGTATTGGATACAATATATAATTTAATTTGTGGACGTGTCAATTAAGGTAATTACAGAGTACAGATTCTGCTTTATTCTGCAAATCACCTTTTTCTCTTCTTGCTGAATAATGTAATTTTATCTGAACATGATCTGAGACTTCTTGGGAACACTTAGTCAAGGTTCAATTTCCTTTGAAAGAATAGCTGGCTGAACTAGAATGGTTTGGATGTGATTAGAAATGTCTTAGAGCAGGGGTGTCAAACTCAAGGCCCCGGGGCCGGATCCGGCCTGCGACGTGTTTAGATATGGCCCACAGGCCACCCTGGAGATAGTGAAGGACTGGCCCACAGGGCTTCTGCCAGTGAAAACAGAACCCGGGAGGTTTTGTGCAGCCCTCCCAAGCTCCATTTTCGCTGGCAGAAGGTTGCAGGAGGCAGCCCCAAAAAGAGGTCGGCAGCCCATTTTCGCTGGCAGAGTGATCATGCCACCACAGGTGCCCCCGACATGAGTGACATCAAGCTGGCCACACCCATCCTGGCACACATCCCAAAGCCCCCACAAGGTCAAAAACAACCCTGATGTGGCCCTCAATGAAATTGAGTTTGACACCCCTGTCTTAAACCGTTTGGGACAAGCAGTTTAAATACTCCATAAGAAAAAAGTATATTATGTTATCCGATTGCCATAAAAGGAACCCTAGTAAGAGGTATGCTGGCTAGGGAATTCTGGGAGTTGAAGTCACACGCCTTAAAATTGCCAGGGTTGGACACCCCTGATTTAGACAGTAGTTAAGATGGTGCCATTTTGCTTTGCAGAAAATCTAAATGACCACCTTATAGGAAAACCTTATAGATTTAGAATGCAATCCTGTTTTTCTTCCCAACTTGACCATGGACAGTAAAATTAATGATCATCTTGTAACCATTCAAAGAGTGGAAGCGTGTTAATTTCACTTTCCCTTCTCAGTCAACCCCTTAGCAATTGTACTATTTTACAGGCCAGATGGGACAATAAAATATTTAGAACTAGCTGATAACCCGGCGTTGCCTGGGTATTTATTTATAGGGGGGAAATGTCTGGACCAAACATAATTTCTAATGTTGGATTTCCCCCCTTACCAGATAGACCCCCCCTTGTGGAGTACAGTGAAGTCATTACCATGGCAACTCCATTGTGCTGTACAGTAGAAGCCATTTTAAGGCACAACAGCCTGTTTCTTAACAGAACACACACCCGAGGGGTGTTATGGGCGTCTTACCCCTACAGTATTTGTCTCCAGAGAATAAATCATCTGTGTACCAAATATGGTTGAAATTGCTCAAGGCCTTCCAGAGTTATGTTTGAACGAACACATACACACAGACACACAAAGCCAATATATATATATCGGGCAGAAGTCTTTCCATCAGTGCTATAGCAAACATCACTGTAGCCCACAATCACTTTTTATGTGAAGTGGGCTATACATCTGTTCCCCTGATTCCAAGCTTTTCCAAGCTTTTTCCAAGCATTTTCTTAAAAAGAAAAAGATACAAGCTACCTGTCTACATGCTTCATTGTTTATGCCATGTTCAGATTCATCGGAAGGCTTACAAAAACAAGTAATGTGAAGGACCTTTCTGAGATCTGCAGACCACATCACTTAATGTACAAGTACAGGTAGTCCTTAACTTATCACCACAACTGAGCCCCAAAGTTCTGCTGCTAAGCAAGTCAGTTGTTCAGTGAGTTTTGCCTCATTTCACAACCTTTCTAGCCACAGTTGCTAAGCGAATCACTGCAGTTGTGAAGTGAATCACGTGGTCATTAAGCAAATCTGCCTTCCCCCATTATCTTTGTCCTTGTCAGAAGCTGGCTGGGAAGGTCACAAATGGTGATCACATGACTCTGGGACAGTGAAACTGTCATAAGTACATGCCAGTTGCCAAGTGCTTGAATTTTGATTGTGTGACCATGGGGATGCTGCAATAGTTAATTTAATTAATTTAATTTAATTTATTAGATTTATAGGCCACCCAATCCCAGAGTTGAAGTGTGAAAACTGGTCATGACACTTTTTTCAGTGCCGTGGTAACTTTGAAGAGTCCCTAACTGGATGGTCGTAAGTCAAGGACTACTGTAACTACTACTTCCTATTTTGTTAATAAACATCACATTAAGAGGTGAGAAAAAGCATCGATAGGAAATAAACTGGGTAGAATGACTCTGTGGTGTGCATACTTGTTGAGTACAACTTCCTTTATGCTACACAAAATGTTCTTTCGATAATGATATCAATTTTTCCAATGAATACTTTTCAAACTGCTGGCCCAGAGTCATAAAGACACAGGAGCTGCTTTTTCGATAGAAGTGTTTGTTAGAGTAGGCAGTTTTCATATCCTCTGCTCTGGCCATGTTCTGAAAACACATTGGTGTTGCTGTTATGAACACACCAGTCACAGAATCCCATGTTATCAAAGCCAAGCCAACCATGCTAAAAGATTGAAAAGTAGTAAGGCATTTCTGGTCTGGAAATGAACTCCTAAACAGAGTTCAGTATTAGTAGCAGTTAGCAGTAGCAGTTAGACTTACATACCGCTTCATAGGGCTTTCAGCCCTCTCTAAGCGGTTTACAGAGTCAGCATATCGCCCCCCACAGTCTGGGTCCTCATTTCACCCACCTCGGAAGGATGGAAGGCTGAGTCAACCTTGAGCCGGTGAGATTAGAACCGCTGAACTGCAGATAACAGTCAGCTGAAGTGGCCTGCAGTACTGCACCCTAACCACTGCGCCACCTCGGCTCTTATTGATGTGACAGTATTGATGTGTGAGTTACACATCTTGTGCTCTAACAACCTGGGTAGTCACAATGACTGCATCAGGGAGAGCAGGGGTAAGGGGTCATTAAGTGAGGCGATCACATGGGCACTTTGCTTAATAACCCTCATGACGTGTGACCATAATGGGCAGGCTCCATTTCGGCCATAACTCGATGTTCACGCTAATATAGTTTTATCTTAATAGGTGTTACTTTATTTTAATATATTCTGACATGGATTAATTTCCGATAAAGAATGATTGCTTTAACTTATAATAAACATTCTTCATAGAAATTTGGCTGCTGGGCCAGAATTGTATTTGCACAGCACTGGAAAAGCGTTCCTACAAATGAGAACGTGATTAGGAGAACATTAAGAATGTGCAGAAATGAATAGGTTAACACTTGCACTTAAAGAGAAGGAGCAAAGCAAATATTATAGGATATAGGAACTATTCTACTGATAGTTAGAAAATAAATATGAAAGTTAGAAATGAAAGTAGACTAGTGAACTATAGAAAATATATTAATATAATTAAATAATTCAAGAAGAGGATTGTTATAATATCAGATATGTTATGTATATCACTATTGTCATGAGCACATAAATAATGAGTATAGTTGTGAATTTTAACTGTTATTGCACAAGATATTTGTATCCAGACAACACACTGTTTAATGGAAGATGGATTGTTTGTATTAAAATAAAATAAAATAAAATAAATTGTGACAAAAAGAAAAAAAATTGGCTGCTGGCAGAGGATAACTTCCAAAATGTTTTAATTGCTAAATATTCTCATATTATGTAAACCAATAGATACCAATCAGTGGTGGGTTTCAATTTTTTTTAGAACCTCTTCTGTAGGTGTGGCCTGCTTTATGGGAGTGGCTTGCCGGCCATGTGACCAGGTGGGAGTGGCTTGGCAGCCATGTGACTGAGTGGGAGTGGCTTGGCAGTCATGTGACTGGGTGGGCATGGCCAACTTGTAAAATGTGGTGAAACTCGCTTAACAACTCTCTTGCTTAGCAACCAAAATGTTGGCTCAGAAACTCTGGCATTTGAAGCATGCAGGTCTTAAAACTGTCAAGTTACAAGACCCTTGCACCCCTCACCCTTTAGAAAAAAAACCCCAGGGATGTTCAAACATGACAGCTTTAAGATTTTAAGGTTTAGATAGGACTCTTAGAGGCGGGTGGGGCAATTGGTGAGCCAGCCAATCAGTGAGCGGCAGGCGGGGCAAGCGTGGTGCGGACGGGCAGGGGGAGAGAGCTGGAAACGGTTCTAAATGGCACGGTAGATTTGTGGAACCTCTTCTATAGAAGAGGTTAGCACTGGCAGGAAGCCACCCCTGATACCGATTCAGTAGAATTTACTCCTAGGTACCGTATTTTTCAGCGTATAAGACACACCTTTTCCCCTCAAAAAAGAGGGTGAAAATCTGGGTGCGTCTTATACACTGAATACAGCATTTTTTTGCCTCCTGAAACCCCGCCCCCTTTGCAAAAATGGCTGTGCATAGCTTTTAAGAGGCTTATAGAGTGCTTCTGGGGGCTGGGGAGGGCAAAAATGAGCGAAAAATGGGTTGTTGTTTACTCATTTCCCTCCCCCCAGCTCCCAGAAGCACTCTATAAGCCTTCTAATGCCCTTTTCGTGACAAAAAATGGGCCCATTTTCATGAAAAATGGGCCGGTTTTTGCTCATTTTTGCCCTCCGAGCCCCCAGGAGCACTCTATAAGCCTCCTAAAGTCTATGCATGCCCTTTTTTTCGCAAAGAAATGGGCCCGTTTTCACAAAAAACAGGCAGTTTTGGAGAGGTCTTCCAGAATGCAAAAACTTTTTTTTTTTAATTTGTGTCTTCAAAGTCTTGGTGCATCTTATACTCTGAAAAATACAGTAAATAATGCCCCCCCCTGGAAACCAAGACTGCAAATCACTCTTGTTCTTCGGGAGTAACATTGATTCTGGTAAGATTTTTACTCTGAGTAGAACTTCTACTCTGTCTGCAGAGGAAACACTGGCTTCCTGTAGCAACTACTAGATCAAGAGTGTAGAATTAGGATCTAGGCTTTGTTAGTAGAGGTGTCCCTTATCTGAGTTCAGGAAGTCGTGATGCAAGGAAAGGGTTGGGTTTTGAGGTTTGGAAACCTTTTGTAAAGGCAACCACTCGCCTGCCCCTGTTTCATTTCCACATCAGCAGTGACGGTTGGCGGAGTGTGGAGGTGCCCAAGCCAAATTGAAGATGCCTGTCAAACCTATGGGGAGGATCTTTGTAGCTCTTGGTGTAATCCTCCTTCTGGGATGCCCAGGACAAGGTAAAATTTCTGGCGGCTGTTCTTTTCCTAATCTCCTTGTTAAGATGTGTTGACAAAGATGAGATTTGCACAGCAATTCTGTACATGTTGATTCAGGAATAGGCATCCGAGAGTTCAGGTGGGCTTTACATCCGAAGAAACGAGGACAGAATCGCTCCAAAATTTGGGCTCTGGCAGGTGTCCTTCTCCCCTGGAGGATTACACTTAGCAAGTAACAGCCATATCCCTTCTCCAAATAGGAATGAGGGGGCTCATAAATTCAGTGAACTTATGAAAGTATGCATTCTTCAGACAAAAAGGTGTAATCCCTGAAGTTTAATAAGTGCAAAAAAATGACTTTGTTAAAGGGAAGAAAACGGAGGCTTGGAGTGTTTCTTGATGATTATGTTGGCGTTTAATATTTCTATTTGTTGTTCTGTCACACAATGGTCAGATATGGGAAATTCCATTCTATACCCTACAATGAGCGTTTCTGCCTTTGTGGAGCGACAGAGGTAAAAGACCTGGCTCACATCCTATTTGATTGTTGTTTGTATAAGGGGGTGAGAGACAAGGACCTTGGTCTATATGCCAAATGAATGACCCATTGGAACCCCCATATCAAAACAACTTACCTTATATGCGGCCCGAACTGGAAAATAACGTTTAACACAGCACAGGACTTAAACAAAATGGTTCAGTTGAGATCGGCATATGTAGGGCTGATTGGGGTAGTTTGCAGGGGTAACACTGAAATATAATTTTATCAGATATTATCTATATCTTAAATTATTGTACTCTATTCCAATTTTATTTTAGTCTGTATTTTATTCCGATTCCATTTTAAATCGTATTTTATTCCGATTCCATTTTAAATCATATTTTATTCCAATTCCAAATTTTAGTAAATTTGTTTCTGGAACTTTGCACGTTGATATGGCCCAAGGGCTAATCAATAAAGGCTCAATGCCTTTAAACATTTTCAAGGGCTCTTCTGTTTTTTGAGCAGGATGAGGAAATTGTCCCCCTACCCTCATATAGGATCAGTGTCCTTAGGAGTGCCATAGCTGCCCACCATATTCCATGTGGTCTCTTTAGCAGCTATGGAGGTGGAGGCTGGATGGGGTTTTCTTTTTTTCAATAAGTTCCATTTTATAGTGGGAAGGTGTTTTAATCATAAAAGTTGGGAGCCACAGTTGAGTAAAAAAGTACATTTCCTTACGCAATTAAAAATAGGATTGTCTTAAAGAGGAACTTATTTTCTTGCAAGTAGTAATACAAACAATATTAAGGGTAATAATAAGAGTAATAAATTTAGTCCACCCAAAATTATAATCTCTGGAAGACTGATTACAGAACTAACTACACAAATTTGGAAGGAGTAAAGCATACGGTTTTACCATTATAAAAAAAAATCTCTATTATAATTGTTAACTGTATCTTAAAATATGCTGCATGTGATAAAATTACAGGAAAGTTAAATTCCAAAAGTGGTTTAATGTGACAATAGCTGAGGGCACTTTTATTTATATATGTATTCAGAACCAAGGGTGGCTCAGTGGCTAAAACGCTGAGCTTGTTGATCGAAAGGTCAGCAGTTCGATGGTTCGAATCCCTAGTGCCACATAATGGAGTGAGCTCCTGTTACTTGTCCCAGCTTCTGCCAACGTAGCAGTTCTAAAGCAGGAAAAAATGCAAGTAGAAAAATAGGAACCACCTTTAGTGGGAAGGTAACAGCGTTCCATGCACCGTCAGCATTTAGTCATGCTGGCCACATGACCACGGAGACGTCTTCAGACAGTGCTGGCTCTTCAGCTTTGAAACGGAGATGAACACTGCCCCCTAGAGTCGGGAACTAGCACATATGTGCGAGGGGAACCTTTACCTTTACCTTATCCAGAACGAAGAATCTACTGGACAACCCAATTTTATACATGTTTACTCAGATGTCTATGAAGATTCTCAATCAGCCAGACCATAGTTATCTGACAGGTGCTTTTCTGAAAGGCAACTGGGCTTTCTCAATTTTTTTTTCTTGAAAACATTTTGCTTCTCATCCAAGAAGCATCTTCAGTTCTGACTGAATGGTTGGGTTTGTTTTCCTCACTATTCAGTCTGAACTGAAGAAGCTTCTTGGATGAGAAGTGAAATGTTTTAAAGGGAAAAAAACCAAGAAAGTCCAGTTTCCTTTTGGAAAACCACCTTGAGGACGTGTTTACTCAGAATTTAATAGGATTTACACTGAACTAGCTGCTGAAGTCTAAGTCTACAATCCAGTAAAGCTGTAAAGAATGATCTGCTAGTTATGTGCCAAAGACATTTGTTCTGTGCCAGTTATGTAGAGAAACATTCAAAATGTTAATTGGATTTTTAAAAAAAAAGTTACATTATCCATTTTTAGTTCTTGGATATCTGAGCTGCAAAACTCCTTGTGTCTGCTAGATGGCAGCAGTGTGATACAATTTTCTGGTTCATTATTACCATTCTATGCCCTCTGGAATCGGCCTGAATTGTGGTGCAATAGACCATATTAAATTAAAAACACAACTCTACATATCCAGTTAAATATGTTTTCACACTTCCCCTTGTGAGGAAAGACAAAATGACCAGGAACAGATTTGCGATACAATGGTTATTCTATATATATATAAATGGCTGTGTGTGTGTGAATGTTCCAGCATAACTCTGAAACGCCTCAGGCAATTTCAACCAAACTTGGTACTCTCTGGAAACAAATACTGTGGGGGTAAGACACCCCTAACATCCCTCGGTGTGTGTGTGTGTGTGTGTGTGTGTGTGTGTGTGTGTGTCTGTGTGTGTGTCAGCATAACTCGGGAACGCCTAGGGCGCTGAAATGAAAAGGACTGAATTATAGTGTCAAGTCACAGTACTTTTGATAGTGATAGTGTGCTTTTTGGATTCAAGTTCTCTTAAGATACAGCCCGTTATGCCTTAAAATGGCTTCTACTGTACAGCACAGTGGAGTTGCCAAGGTAATAGCTTCACAGTACTCCACAAGGGAGCTCCCTCTAATACAGGATTCGGATAAATACAAAGCTGGGCTATGGCAGGTTATCAACTAGTCAAGAATAAAGATGATTTTAAGTCAGTGTTTGCTATTGGCTTACAAATGGTGGTTTGTTTGGGGAGTTAATTATAATCCTGAGTATAATGGGAAGTTACACATTAGACTTTTAGAAAGGCAAATATGCTCCCTTGACCACACAGTTTAGAAGGATGTTTTATTCCGTTTCTTTCTGCTTGGCATCTTTTAAGAAACAACATTAGCAGCACATTTGGCATATTAGCAAGATATTTGAAAATGTATTTTTTTTTTCTGTTAGAGCATTAGGTTTGTCTTGTGATTCAAAAGGAAATTGGTGTAAGTGTGAAGAAATTGAGGTCTCTTGTTCTTTACATGTTACCACACAGGATGCTTTTACCGTCTTTATTCAGAACAAACTTCCACTTTTAGTGAGCTAAATTCCTGCTGGATATCTGAGTACAATTTCCAAAAGCCAAAAGATAACTCACAAATTATCCAAATATTTCATATTTTTCCAACTCCAGTTTCATTTTTAAGATGCTGGTTTTTCTCGGCTCAGTCAGAGGTGCTTCTGGACATAGGACAGTGACAATAGTAAGGTCATGCCCTTTGCAAAAGTACCATGAACACAATCACCCTTAAAGAGCAACCCAGGGAGGCAATTTCAAGGCCATTTGTCCATTAGTGATTTATAGATTACTCAGCTTTTGCAATTTATATTATCCTGCTGAGATAAAGTCTAGAATTCCTGATGCTTTCTGAGCTTGGATGCGCTTGCTTGCACATGACTGATGATGTTAGCTAGTTGGGTAATAAAGTGTCTGCAAGAGAGCAACTAAGCTCAGAGAGCACCAATAACTTCACAATTCAACCCTTAGCAATAGAATAGAATAGAATAGAATTCTTTATTAGCCAAGTGTGATTGGACACACAAGGAATTTGGTGCATATGCTCTCAGTGTACATAAAAAGACAAGATACATTCGTCAAGAATAATAAGGTACAACACTGAATGATAGTCCTAGGGTACAAATAAGCAATCAGAAAGCAATCAATATCAATATAATCATAAGGATACAAGCAACAAAATTGCAATCCTGCAGTCATAAGTGAGAGGAGATGGATAATAGGAACGATGAGAAGACTAATAGTACTTGTAATGCAGACTTAGTGAATAATGTTGAGGAGATTATTTGTTTAGAAGAGTGATGGCGTTCGGGAAATAACTCTCCTTGTGTCTAGTTGTCTTGGTGTGCAGTGCACTATAGCTCTATAGTTTTAAGGGAAGGAGTTGAAACAATTTTTGTCCAGGATGTCAGGGGTCTGTAAATATTTTCATGGCCCTCTTTTTGACTCGTGCAGTATACAGGTCCTTGATGGAAGGCAGGTTGGCAGTAATTGTTTTTTCCCCAGTTCTGATTATCCTCTGAAGTCTGTGTCTGTCTTGTTGGGTTGCAGAACCAAACCAGGCAGATATTCTGTTTTATTGGAGATGAAGTCTGTCTCTAACAGGCATCTGTAACTATGGGGAAATAGTAGGGCGATGCTACACAATGCTAGAAATCACTAGGTCTAAAGTCACTCAATAAATATTAAGCATGGAAGACTGATTAATGTTGTGGAGGTTGGATAGAATAGCTTTGTGAAAGGCATGGCTGACTGGCTGAAACAATGAAGAAAGGCACCCAGTATTAAATATTAACTATGAAAAAGGCTTTCACACTGTCCAAAATTTTCCCTTTTGTACCAGTCTTATTGATACCTCTGATAATTCACAAAGAAATTTCTGATGCAGCAAATCTTCCAGTTACACTTTCACAGCTGAGCGAATTTAATTATGAGTTGATTTAATTGTATACGCTGCAGTGTGCAATTAAGCTGGGCTACTTGCTGAGCTCTTCCTCTTCTTGTGTTATTTCTCTCATATATAATATCATAATGTACCATTTTGGATGCAACCCGCTCAACTCTGGAGCATGGCTTTGTGATAAAAAGAGTGTTAATCCAGCATATCTCTCCTCCACTCTGTCAGTTTGAAAGGCAGGCATAGCTCAACTCTCTTTTGTAACTTCCTTCAGGTTTACAATTAGGCGGCTGCTGAAGAAAGGCAAGTGATGTAAAATCCTGCACCTTGGGAGGGAGTCAGATTAATCCATTTGGGTTCTTAATCAGCTAGTGTTGATGGCAAAAGTTATCCTTCATAGCTAGCATAAGAGAGTTTTCTGAAGCTACGGTTGAAGATATGGATTGATAGTTCTAATCTAAGAAATCAACTTCCAATGGTTTTCCTTAGTTTTGTTTTACTGACAAGGATGTCTGTGATTCTCAAAAGAATAGGAAAACCATCTAACACTGCAAACAGAAGGAAATGTAGCAGAAAAATGCTTTCATAAAAGCTCTGTGAGACTGATGTAAAAACAGCAATGAAGACTGAACACTGCAAAAAAGTCTGCGCTATAATACTTCTGAAAGTGGAATAAAAGATTAAGTCAGTAAATTGTTCAGCACGATTTCAAATGCTTCTTGAAGCAGGAAAAAGCTTCATTGGAATGTGGTTAATCTAAAAAGAAAAGAAAAAGGGTTAAATGATTTCAATGATTAAGTCACAAATCATAAAATATCAAGGAAACATCTGCAGTCACTGTTTCTCTACTGATAAGCAGATGTAAGAATATAATATACCATGTTCCTAATTATCCAAAGAGGAATGGCTGGGTGAGGGGCATTAGGGGGTAGGATTAAGGACTCTCCAGTCTGGTGCTCCTGAGATGGGAGGTGTGCTTGGAATTACACTTCTGCGTGCCTGGTGGACAACAGATTGAAACAGCTAAGTTGTCCTTTCCTCATCATCTCTTTTTCTGCTAAATCTCCCATTAGCTCCTGAGGTTGGGTTTGTGCTACATCAAGATAGCTATCCCCGTGATGGCGAACCTACGGCACATGTGCCATAGGTGGCCCGCAGCGCACTCTCTGTGGGAAAGCGAGCCATCGCCCTAGTTCAGTTCCACCATCCATGTGTGTGCGCCTCCCAATGGCCAGCTGGTTGTTGGGTCTCTGCCGCACGTGCGCAGGGGTATATGTGCATGGGTGGGTGCATGTGGGGGGGCTGCATGTGCATTGCATTTTGGGGTTCAGGCACACACACACGCGCTTTGGACACTTGGTCCGGAAAAGGTTAGTCATCACTGGCATACTCCAACCAAGGCCTTCTACATTACTGGATTCTACCTCATGTCCTCTCCAAGCAAAATGGACTTCTATGGAAGCTCTCTAGAGAAAATTGTTGCCCTCTAAATGGAGGAGCTGATGTGAGATGGCTTTGTAGTGATTCTCCTTTCTTTTCACTTATGCCACCTACATTTCTAGGATCTACTACTCCTATTATAATGTTATGATTTAGATGTGTGGCCCACTAATCATTCCCAATAGATTTATTTATCTGAGAAATTGTAAAGAAGAAGCTGTGTAAATTCCTTGTCACACACAGTTCACTTAGTTTTTAGTTTCACCTCTCGTCTAGCTTTTCACCAAACTAAACTAATACAAAACGAAGTACAGTTTGCTTACTTCTTTCTTCATAAAAACCTATCCCAGGATCCTACCAGGATTTGTGCATTTCTTGATTTACCATGATTGTGCCTTGGGGTAAATGTGAGAATAACACCTCCCGTGTTCACAAGGAAGTGGTCTTTCCAGCACTACCTCTTCATTGCTATGATGTTCTTCCTTGAAACTTGTCAGAATTTGAACAATCCACATTTACGTCAAATGGAAGGACAGGAATAAGAGATTTGAGGATAGATGACTTGGCTCCCCACAATACAGGTAGTCCTCGACTTACAACAGTTTGTTTAGTGTCTGTTCAAAATTGCAACAGCACTGAAGAAAGTTACTTATGACCATTTCCCCACATTTACTACCATTGCAGCTTCCCCGTGGTCACCTGATCAAAATCCAGATGCTTGGCAAGTGACTCATATTTATGATGGTTGCAGTGTCCTAGGGTCAATAGGACCACTTTTTGTGGCCTTCTGACAAACAAAATCAATGGAAAAGTCAACCATGTTACTAAGTTGACATTTGCAGTGATTAACATCTGTGGCAAGAAAGGTTGTAAAATTGTGGCCATTAGAAGAGGACTACCTGTACTTTTGTATGTGTTTACTTTTAAGTTAATTCTATAGAGCCATAGAGCCGAGGTGGCACAGTGGTTAGAGTGCAGTACTGCAGACTACTTCAGCTGACTGCCAGCTGCAGTTCAGCAAATCAAATCCCACCTGCTCAAGCTTGACACAACCTTCCGGCCTTCCGAGATGGGTAAAATGAGGACCCAGATTGTTGAGGGCAATATGCTGATTCTGTAAACCGCTTAGAGAGGCTGTAAAAGCACTTTGAAGTGGTATATGTCTATTTCTATTGCTATCCCATTTTCAATCTAATTTTTTAAAAAACCCAGAGAAATATCAGTGCATACCCTTCTAGGCATTATTATTATTATTATTTTATAAGAATCATTGTTTGATCAGGAAATGTGCACTTCTACACCATCAGGTTTTTCATTTCCCCAAATCTGGGAAGTAATTGCCTTTACTTCTGCCAGTTTAAAATAGTAACAAGCTGCCAGCCTGGCATCTGCTACAAGATTAGAAATAGAAAGCTAAAGTCAGCAGACATCCATGGAAACAAATAACTGATAAATAGGTTTATCGTCAAAATCAAGTTTATGAACGGTTGCAGGAACTGTATGTATGTAATCTAATGAAGAGAAGGACTAGGGGTGACATGATAGCAGTGTTCCAATATTTGAGACACGATCACAAAGAAGAGGAAGACAATCTATTCCTCAAAGCAACCAAGGGCAGGCCAAGAAGTAACAAATGGAAAGTTATCAAAGAGAAATTCAACCTAAAATTAAGGAGAAATTACCTGTCAATGAGAATAATTAATCAGTGGAACTATTTACCTCGAGAAGCTGTGAGTACTAAACAGGGGTGGTATTCACTTGCTTTCCAATTCACAAATGTGAGCACTTTCATGCGGCTCATCCATGCATGTGCTTGGCCTTCCGTGTACGTACTTTGGCTTGAAAACATGCCTAAATAGGATGGCGTAGATCGGGCGAACCAATCCAAACCGTCTGAATACCACCTTTGGTACTAAATCAGTGAAGGTTTTTCATAAGAGTTTGGACAACCATTTGTCCAAAATGTTATAGGATATTCTGCTTGGGCAGGGGATTGGACTTAGCGACCTCCAACATCCCTTCCAACTCTGTTATTCTGTATTCTGTAAGCCATTACAAAAGAATTCTGGTGACATTTATAGTGACATCAAGGTTTCAATCAGTGTGGACATTTTTGTGGTACAAAAAGCTTGATTCAAGTTGATTTTTGGAGTGATTTCACCCATACGTCGTTTTGGTACCAGACTAGATTTCTGAGCTTGTGAGAGTCACCTCATTGCCCTGAGTTGGTTCAGAATTAGCCACAGTAAAAATCCCCTTATTCCACAAGACAGGACACTTCACACCTTCAAACTACAAAGGCAGTAAATGAGCTTTGTCATTTCTCTTACAAGATCTGAAGCTGAACGAATGATAGCTTTTGCAGTGTGTCAATTATACCACAGTTAAACTGTACATTGGCATGACCCTCCAATTCTGCTCTTGTGAGAACATAAATACCAGGAACTTTTTCCAACCTATCCCAGAAGTCTCGTGAAATTCATTTATACTGGACATGGCAGAAATTCACATTCTGAAACTTTGGAAATGATTGCTCTCTGTTGACGTGGGGATTCCTGATCATGTGCCTAGAATGTGCAATGAACTTAACTTAGGGGAGATGATTATCTCAGCCATGTCATGGAAACTCAGTTATCTATGTTGTGGTGAGAGAAAGAAAATGGGTTGAATTTTTATATCAAGATCAGCCAGTCCTGTTATACATTTTGAAAAGAATGATGTTTGCAGCTTTCTTTACCCTGATGCTTGCTAGCGATGATGTTACTCAACACATATGGAAAGCACCTGGTTTGGGAGGTGGACTAAAAATTAATATATCCTCCTACCCCAACCTGAAGAATATTTGCTAAAACATCTGATATTGTACTTCATGGCCTGATCAGTTTCAGAAGATCTGCCCTTGCCAATCTGTTTCTCAGTCTTCCTTTGAGCCTTTGCTCAGTACACTCGTCCCAAATGCCTTACAATTTCTCTTTGGAATGCTGCAATATTTTTTGAGTCTGGTTCTGTTTGCCTGTATCCTGGGAACTTACTATGATATATTTTATGGCTGAAAGATTTTTTAAAATTATCAACAATGTTAAGATGATATTGGTACAACATGAGTTTGTACTTGACAGTTCTAGAGTGTTAAGCATTATGTTTCGCTACCCATTTTCAATTTAGTGTATTTTAGTGCTGGTTCATTATTTAGTGCTTTTTTGACAAACCATCATTACATAGCCTTTCCCAGTTTTGTGCCCACCAGATGTATCTAGATCAGGGGTATCAAATTCAAGTCCTGGGGGCTGGATCCAGCCTGTGGTGTACTTACATCTGGCCCTCAGGGCTGCCCTGGAAACAACAAAGGACCGGCCCGTGGTGCTTCTGCCAGCAAAAAGGGCCCTCCCAAGCTACATTTTTACTGGCAGAAGGTTGCAGGACACTGTCGCAGCTGAAAACGGAGCTCGGGAGCCCATTTTCGCTGGCAGAATGCTCGGGCCACCACAGGCGCCCCTGATACGAGTGATGTCAAGCTGGCCACACCCACCATGGCCCATGGCCCCCATGCCTCCCCCCTTGAGGTCAAGCACAACTCTGAAATGAAACAGAGTTTGACACCCCTGATCTAGATTTTAGTTCTGAGAATTTTCATTGAATGTAGTCAATGGAAATTTAGGAATATTTTCCCACTCATCTGGAACCTTACAGTTTGGAGAAAACTGCTTATTTATTACATGCAAATTTATTTCAGTTTATACTTTTATATCAGTTTTTTTTCAATAAGCCAGTCATTTATAAAAATGGGACAAAATATTGCCGACATCATGTTTAGGTTTTTTGTTCCTAATTAGTCTTCCTTGATTAAGATGTTTTAAAATGCAAAATTAAATTTTAAACCCCTCGGCAAGAGTTTTCTTCTGAAAGGAAAACCATTTTGACTTGGTTATTTGAGGGACTTCGTAACTCGGATTATTTTTGCTTGTCCTGTAAGATCGGGCAATGTGGTGCTGCTCCCTTCAATCAAATAGTGCCATCTATTGGGACACAGGAAGCAGCATCTCCCCAGGGATCCCTCTGTCTTCCAGCCTGACATTGTTAAAAAATGCACTAAAAACCCACCTGATTCCCCAGAACCTGGGGAAGGGTGGCTCCAGCTCCTCTGGAATTTTTATTTAACTAAGTATTCCTCTTTTTTCCTGACACACACAATTGTTTTCACTTTTTTATTGGTTTCCTTGCTTTTCCAATGTCAAGCTACTCAGGATATTGGTGGCCTCTAAATGGAATGATTGATTGATTGATTGATTGATTGATTGAATGAATGAATGAATGAATGAATGAATGAATGAATGAATAAATAAATAAATAAATAAATGTGTAGAGAAATCTCAAGTTGCCTGTCCTTAAGTTTTGACAAAGGTTATCATGGTTTATAGAGTTTTCTCTTGTTATTTTTGCAGAGTATGATGGGTGTATTGAACCGGCAATGCTATTCCAATGCCAACATTACAAGTGGTGATAGCAATATTTAATATATATATATAAATAAAAATGGCTGTCTGTGCATGTTCCAGCATAACTCTGGAAGGTCTTGAGCAATTTTAACCAAACTTGATACACAGATGACTTACTCTCTGGAAACAAATACTGTGGGAATAAGACACCCCTAATACCTCTCGGGGTGTGTGTCTGTGTATCTTTGTATGTGTGTGTCCCAGAATAACTCTGGAACACCTGGGCTGCTAAAACGAAAAGGAATGAATTATATCTATAGTGTCAAATCACAGTACTTTTGACAGCGATAGTGTGTATTAGTGTGGTAGTGTTAGGATACAGC
This sequence comes from Thamnophis sirtalis, assembly GCF_051295495.1. Lineage (NCBI taxonomy): Eukaryota > Metazoa > Chordata > Lepidosauria > Squamata > Natricidae > Thamnophis > Thamnophis sirtalis. Next base: position 33,418,469 of record NW_028261395.1, read on the forward strand.
CTGTTATGCTTTAAGATGACATCTACTGTATAGCACAGTGGAGTTGCCATGGCTTCAAAGTATCCACATGGGGGCTCTAATCTAATACAGAATTAAGATAAATAAATACCTGGGCAATGCTGGGTTATCGGCTAGTAAGTTATAAACTTGATGTCAACACATATACCATTTTTTTATTAGGAGCGCCTCAAAAAGGCCGGTACATGTGGGTCCGATGTAAACCTGATGCCAATTCTGCCAACTGCATTGAAGAAAAGGGACCAAGTTTTGTCATGACGGACGAGAGTGCAAAGATCCCCTTTGAGGCAAATCCAACACGGTAAGATAAAATAAACCTTCACGATTGTCCTTTAGAATCTTGAAAATGGTCTAAGCAAGCAAAATGGTCTAGCCACCAAAAATCACCTTGTAATGAGATGGATCGCAGATAAATTTATCAATAAATGAATAAATAATTTGTGCTATTTACAGGGAAATTATGCAAGAATCATATTTATTACATAATAAAATATATATTCAGATATTTCCATTTTTCATCCTGTTTTGTCTTTATACTGCCTAAAGTTGCCTTGCTGATTGAGGCAGCTAACTACTTGAAATAAATAAAACCAATCAATTAATACTGCTGGCAGTGATGTTACAAAATAACATATTTTTTAGCAATATATAAGTTGGTATGCAAGTTGTAATGATCTGTATCTTTATAATCTGAACTTTAAAAATAGAGATAGCCCTTGACTTATGACAGGACCTGAGTCTGGCAATTATGGCCATAAGTCATGATGGTTGTAAAGCGGGTCACCAGTTATGACTTTTTTGCACTCGTCATTAAGCAAATACTGTGGTCACTAAGTGAAGCCATCTTTTTTTTCTTTTTTTTTGCTACAGGCCAGTTTTTGCCAGAAACTGGAAGAAAAACTGACAAAAAAAGCATGATATATTGTGGTCAGATGAGTGTGTCACATGACTCCAAAATGCTGTCATGTGACCACAAGGGGGAAGTTGATGCTGTAACTTTGAAATAGGGTTGCAAGTAGCTTTTTAAGGGTCCATCGTAGCCAGTGGTGGGTTGCCAGTTTTTTTTACTACCGGTTCAGGCATGCTCCCGTGCGACGCTTCTGTGCATGCACAGAAGCGTCCGGGAGGGTGGGCGGAGCCTCCCACCGCTGCTACTACCAGTTTGGCCAATCAGGGCCTAATCAGGAGCAATCCACCTCTGATCGTAACTTCAAACAGTTGTTGAGTAGTTGGTCACAAGTCAAGAACTACCTGTCCATGTGAATCAATCTTTTTTTCCCCTTTTGCCGGCAGTACCTTTTTAACAAAATGGGCAAAGTTTTTTTTTTTTCTGATCAGGAAAAGTCATGTGAAAGACACAGGATTCCATCCCACCAATACAATACACCTCATTGAGAGGTGGAAATTAGGTGAAGTATCTGGCTCTCAATGAGGGTCATCTGCATTAGTGGGCTGCTACGGGTTCGCCCGGGTTTGGAAGAACCTGTAGCTAACGTTATGGCTGGTTTGGAGAACCTCCAAATCCCACCCCTGGCTGGCCATGCCCACCCCCACCCCGGCCACCCCACCATGCATCTCCCAGGAGTCTCCCCACAGCCCATTTTGGATGTGAGGTAAGTGCAGGACCCACGTGAAGACTCGGGAAGTGGGGGAAAGAGGCCTCCCGGAAGGCCTCCAGAGCCAAGGGGAGGCAGCTTTCACCCTCCCAGAGGCCTGAGAAAAGCCTCTGGAGCCTGGGGAAGGTAAAAATGACTCACCCTCCCCCCGCTGTGGTGCAGGCGGTCAACTAGGCCATGCCCACCATGGCAACGCCCACTCAGCAACCGGGCAGAGAACCCATTGCTGGAATTTTTGAAGCCCATCCCTGCATTAGAGGGCTAGAAGCTGGTATCTTGTGTGGCTTTTGATTCAAGGAATGGTGAAACTCACTTTTCTCATGTGGTTGAATTCTGATTTATCTCATGTGTAATCTATTTTACAGCAACGCCTCTGCATAAGTGCAAAGAAAAGGTCGTCTTACTACATTTTCACTCCTTTTCTTTCTTCTGCTTTTGGAGTTGATGCTTTGATTTAACCTCTTATTACTAGGTATATTTTAAAAAATTAGGTTTGCTTTGTTTTCATTGGTTCCCTCATTCCTTACTTCAACATTTTAGTTGGCAAGCTCTGAACGATAGGAAGGGAACCAGAAAACCTTGGAAGTTTGTGCAGTTAGTATTTTATGTATAAAATATAATGGATGCATGTGTTCTTTTCTTACAAAGCAGTGTGAGTTTAGTCTTCTTTCATCTGAATCAGCCGTTGGCCATAATGCCTGGGGATTATGAAAATCAAATATTCAACTAATAGCTAATAGTAATAACTAAAAGGGGATCAACCTATTCGCCAAACCACAAGAGTGGAACAAGAAGTAAAGGATAGAAATTTAACAGTTAAAACAATTAACCAGTGGAACAGCTCGCCTCCAAAAATTGAAGAGATTGGACAGCCATTTGTCTGGAATGGTATAGGGCAGTGATGGCTAACCTTTTCCCCATTGCATGCCAAAAGCGGGGGGAGCGCAGGAGGGTCGTGCATGGGTGTGCCCACATCTGTAATGCTATGCGTGCGACCCCGCATGCAAGCATGTGAGACCCATGCCCTCCCTACCCCCTGCTTTTGGCACGCAATGGACCCATTTTTCGCCCTCCCCAGGCTCCAGAGGCTTTCTAGGAGCCTGGAGAGGGCAAAAACAGCCTCTCCCCTCCCCCCCACGGCCCTCCAGAGGCTTCAGGAGGCTTCCCTAATGCCTCCGGAGGGTGAAAAACGGCCCAATGGCAAACCGGAAGTTTGTTCCCGAACTTCCGGTTTGCCCGTTGGGTTGTTTTTCGCTCTCCGGAGGCTTCAGGGAAGCCTCTGGTGGCCAAAAAACGGACTTAAAAGAAAGCCAAAGTCAGCTGCCAGCGCGCGCATGCGTGCTGGAGCTGACAAGGCAATGCCTCATATGCCCTAACAAATGGCCCCGTGTGCCACCTGTGCCATAAGTTCGCCATCACAGGTATAGGGTCTTCTACCTAGGCAGGGGGTTGGATTAGAAGACACCTAAAGTCCCTTCTGTTATTCTGTAATTCTGATTAATTTGCAGAAGAAAAGGTTGTGGATAGCTAGACTGTACCAACTATCTGAAAGAGGCTAGAAAAAAACAGCTAAGAGGAAAATGCATATTTAATTTTTGTCTGCTCTGCATATATTGCCAGTTTGTTTTGCTTTTTTGAAACCACTAGATAGACTAGACACCTTTTTTACTTTCTTTTCATACCATACATTACACATTACTTATTTCCAGTTAGGGAATAAAGAAAATCTAAATACTGTAGCTAAGACTTATGATTGTTCTTAAAAATATGTATTTTCAGAGAGATACTTCAAGACCAACTCATTAGTTTGCCATTTTCTGGAGATGAAGAAGGATCTGGCAACGAAGAGGATCCTGAGACAGGATCGGGCTTTGAGAACGATCTGGAAGAGCCCGAAGTGTCTGAGAAACAACCAAATATGGATCTGAAGCTTAAGCTATCAAATGAAGGCTTATTTCCCCATGAAACCATACTGTGATTTCTGTTATAGCTCAATGTGATCTTTCTTTTTACATATTCTAGGTTTTGATGAAATGTATACCCTAGATCAGGCATATATGTTATAAAAATATTACAGCTAACTAAGTATGTATATCTTAAAATGTCTAATGCTTTTCTTTGACAAAATCTATTATTTGTAAGCTGAAAAATAGAAGCAAACAAAACGGTTAAATAAAATTCAAAATAATCTTGCAAGAATCAATCATACTAAGAGATGGCATGCTAGACAAACTCTTTTCATGTCAACATCTCATTTCTTTGGTTTTATAGGTAGTCCTCAACTTACAACCATTTGATTAGTGATTGTTCAAAGTTACAATGACCCTTATGAATTATGACGGTTTTTTACACTTATAACCATTGCAGCATCCCCATGGTCACGTGATCAAATTTCGGCCACCTGGCAACTGGCATGTATTTATGACAATTGTACTGTTCTAGGATCATACGATCACTTTTTGTGACTTTCTGACAAGCAAACTAAGTCAATGGGGAAACCACATTCATGGAACAATGTTACTACCTTAACAACTGTAGTGATCCACTTAACAACTGAGCCAAGAAAGGTCGTAAAAAGGGACAAAATTCACGTAATGACTGCCTTGCTTAGCCATGGAAATTTATGGCTCAATTGTGTAAGTCAAGGACTACTTGTAATGTAAGAATAGATCAGTTCCCAGGACAAATAAACAGGAAGGGGCCACATTCATTCTGGAATATTTTGACTTTTTTTGGTACAAGAAACTTGCCAAAAGCAATGCAGGAACCTACTTATTTACTACCTCTAGAAACAAAAAGGGCCAGGAAAAAAATACAGTGTTTCTGGGTTTTCATCCCCCACCCACCCCTATATAGGGGGTATTCCAAATTTTCACAACCTTTCCAAGGAAAAGCATCTTTCTCATTTCTACTACTAAAGGTAGCTTTCTAATCTGGGTTGATATGGTACAGTCTAAACAATTTTCAAAGCCAGGACAAAATAAGCAGTATTTGGGGTGCTTGCATTGCTTTTAAGAAAGAGAGAAGAAGAAGCTTTCCAATTTACAAAACAATAACATTGCCTTCCTTCAAAAGTTGTGGCTTGAAAAAGAAACCACACCTTTTTAAAATGGATTCATGCCTTGTGCTATTTGGTTACATTGTAAATTTCCCTTATATTACAAATTTGATATATTTCGTATTTTATTTCTTCAATGCAGATTGAAGTGCTTGTTTTGCAACCCTTTCAGCCACTTGATAAGCATTTTCTTATGCCTGCAATTATTCAGCTATCTTTCTATTAAAATCTAATGCAACCAAGGACTCATATTTATTTCTTAAATATTATTTATTAATCAGACATATTATCCCACATCAATTATAAAGAAGACTTGCAATGGCTAATTAATAATTATTAATACTCTATTACTTTGCATGTAGACTGAGAGCTTCTGCATCAGAGACAAATTCCTTGTGTGCCTAATCACACTTGGCCAAATAAAGTATTCCATTCCACTCCACTCCATTCTATTCTAAGAGCAATAACTTAATCAAACTTTTTTAAAATTTAAAAATACAATTTTTACAGACTACATGGCCAAAATAATACATGGTGTCAACGCTCTAATGTTGTCTGAAAACTTATTGAAATACTAGATGAAAACAGTATTGTTGAAATGTTAACATGCCATTCAGTATAGAAAATCTAAGATGTGAAATCCGTTAAAGCAATCAACAAGTCAGAAGAACAAAATGCACATGAAATAACATTTAAGATAGCACAACATGTATGGATGAAATCAGTGGTGAGATTCAGCCAGTTCGCACCACTTCGGGAGAACCGGTTGTTAACTTTCTGAGCAGTTTGGTGACCTGGTTGTTGGAAGAAATCATCAGGGAAAAGAACTGGTTGTTAAATTATTTGAATCCCGCCACTGGATGAAATCATCTGGCAGTTTACCAGAAGCAAATCCGCAATAAGTTGTTTGCGGTGGGGGTTGAAGTCAGCACTGGACCATTTCTGGGACCTAACTAAACCATTTCCTGTTCTGGATGATGTATTTCTTGTAAACAATGAACCAACCGAGAATGGCCAGATTGGTGAATTACAGAGAAAAAAACAATTGCATAGGACCTCAGGGTTTTTTTATCCTATGAACATTTGCACATATCTAAGTTATATTTTGAACATGGGTAACTAAGGAGAGCTAACACTTCTATATTGACCTAATCTTACTTTAATTTTTTCCCCTACATTCAATCAATTTCCCCACCTGTAACTTATTCTATATTGGAACTTCTGATATATGAGTTGTCTTGGATATCTCTGAGTCTCATTTAGGTGCTTGAATGTGGACAGCTAGGAAGCTTTGGGACATTCTTCCTTTCCCTCTAGGAAGAAGAAAAGAGCGAAGAATTCTGAAAATGTTTGCCAAGAAAATGGTGTGGGTTTATCCATGAAAGGCACTCCCTGGCTTAAGAACATACAATTTGAGAACAATCCCTAAATAGGAATGGATTGCCTATTACTAAAAATGGTGGATGGCGGTAAAGCATTGAAGTCACACAATGCTTTCTGGAACTGGTGAAGCCAGGCTTTTTAAATAAATGTTTATAAAAACATTTTCCTGGGCTCCAAGATCACCACAGATGGGGACTGCAGCCAAGAAATTAAAAGACACTTGCTCTTGGGGAGGAAAGCTATGGCAAGTCTAGATAGCATACTAAAAAGCAGAGACATCACCCTGCAAACAAAAGTGTGTCTAGTCAAGGCTATGGTTTTCCCAATTGCAATGTATGGCTGTGAAATTTGGGACCATAAGAAAGGCTGAGTGCCAAAGAATGGAGGCCTTTGAACTCTGGTGCTGGAGAGAACTCCTGCGAGTCCCGCAAGGCGATCCAGCCGGTCAGTCCTAGAGGAGATCAACCCTGACTGCTCTTTAGAAGGCCTCATCCTGAAGAGGAGGCTCAAATACTTTGGCCACCTAATGAGAAGGAAGGATTCACTGGAGAAGAGCCTAATGCTGGGAAAGATGGAGGGCAAAAGAAGAAAGGGACAACAGAGAATGAGGTGGCTGGATGGAGTCACTGAGGCAGTAGGGAAAAATCTGTCCTTGTTCTGGTGTGCAGTGCCCTATAGCGTCATCTTGAGGGTAGAAGTTGAAACAGTTTATGTCCAGGATGTGAGGGATCTGTAGATATTTTCACAGCCCTCTTTTATCATCTTGCCAAAGGTGACTCCTATTAAAAGACATGAGCTTTTCTGACCTGTATACGTAAAGGTTCCTCCGCACATGCGTGCTAGTAGTTTCCAGCTCTAGGGGACGGTGCTCATCTCCATTTCAAAGCCGAAGAGCCAGCGTTGTCTGAAGACATCTCTGTGGTCATGTGGTCTGCATGACTAAACGCCGAAGGCGCACGGAATGCTGTTACCTTTTCACCAAAGTGGTTCGTATTTTTTCTACTTACATTTTTACATCCTTTTGAACTGCTAGGCTGGCAGAAGTTGGGACAAGTAACGGGAGCTCACTCTGTTACATGGTGCTAGGGATTCGAACCACTGAATTGGCAATCTTCTGATCGATGAGCTCAGCGTCTTAGCCCCTGAGCCATTACGTCCATTTTTGCTGACCTGTAGCTGCCTTCATCAGGACTCTCCTACTATGAAATCAATTAAGAGTTGCTCCACTAGGTTTAAGTGCAAAAGAAAAAGATGCCCTTCAATAAAATAAATTTGACTTCCAACAGAGACCCACAAACTTCCTATAAATGTACCCGATGCCAAACAATAAATGTAGCTGATGCCAAACTTTGCCGGAGTTTCTTGGTGTACACCAGAGGTCCCCAAACTTGCCAACTTGTCCGCCCCGTGCCAACTCAATGAAGCGGTGGACGTGATGAACCAGGGTCTCGAGGCCGTCAGGGACTGAATGAGGGCTAACAAGCTTGTACTCAACCCAGAAAAGACCGAGTGGCTGTTGTGTTTCCCTCCCAAAAATTTGGTTAGTGTTCCATCGCTCAGGCTGGGGGACCAAATTTTACACCCCTCAGACAGGGTTCGCAACTTGGGAGTCCTCCTGGATCCACAGCTGACCTTTGATTACCACCTGTCGGCTGTGACCAGGGGGGCATTCGCCCAGGTTCGTCTGGTGCGCCAGTTGCGACCCTACCTGAATCGGGAGGCTCTCACAACAGTCACTCGCGCCCTCGTGACCTCTAGGCTGGAATACTGCAATGTGCTCTACATGGGGCTGCCCTTGAGGAGCATCCGGCGGCTTCAGCTAGTCCAGAATGCGGCCGCGCGAGTGATTGTGGGTGCACCTCGGTTCACCCACATAACACCTATCCTCCGCGAGCTGCACTGGCTACCTGTTGATCTCCGTGTGCGCTTCAAGGTGCTCCTTACTACCTACAAAGCCCTTCATGGTAGTGGATCTGCGTACTTGGGAGACCACCTCCTGCCAATCACCTCCTCTCGACCCATAAGATCCCACAGATTAGGCCTCCTCCGAGTGCCATCTGCCAGCCAGTGCCGGCTGGCAACTACGCGGAGGAGAGCCTTTTCAGTAGCAGCTCCGACCCTCTGGAACGATCTCCCCGTGGAGATTCGTACCCTCACCACCCTTCAGACCTTCCGCACAGCCCTCAAGATCTGGCTATCCCGCCAGGCCTGGGGTAAAGACCATAATTTGCCCCCACCCGAATGTTGAATGAATGTTGCTTGATTTTAATTATATATTGTGTTTTTATGTTATTGTATGTCTTCCCTTCCCATACAAGTTGTTAGCCGCCCTGAGTCCCCTCAGGGAAAAGGGCGGCCTATAAATAAACGCAACTCAACTCAACTCAACTCAACTTTTAAGACTTGTGGAGTTCAACTCACTGGCTGGTGAATTGTGTCTTAAAGTTGCCAAGTTTGGGGACCTCTGGTGTATACCAAGCAACTCCGGCAAAATTTGGCATCGGCTACATTTATCCAAGAACAGACTTTAGCCATTGACTTGCGGGGGGGGGGGGGGGAGGAGAGAGAGAGAGAGAGAGAGAGAGAGAGAGGGAGGGAGGGAGGGAGGGAGACAGATACATCTTCACCACTGAGATATCAAACCTCCGAATCCTAGACAAGACCTTTCCCCGCTGGGCCCGCCCAGGACAGCGCCCCAACCGTCGCCCAGGCTACCCGAGTTCGCCGGCTCCGCTTTTCTTTTTACTCCTCCTCGGTCACGTGCCTGGGGCGTGGCATGAAAGTGACGGCCTCTTCGGTCACATGATAGTGGCGCGGGTCGGAGTAGTTGCTACGGTTGCTTGGGGCGGGGGGCCGGAGTCTGGCTGACAATGGTAAGTGAGCGGCTGCCCCTGTTTAAGGAAGCAGAGTGGCGGGGGGAGGGAAAATATTAAGTCTGTGGGGACGCCCCGCGCTGGAACCGACGGGAGGACCGTTGGTTTGCGAATGGCGCCGGCGCTGCTGCTGCTTCTTTTCCCCTTGTCCCCAATTTTCCCCCTCTCCCTTCTGAGTGGGCCGAGCCTCGGGCGCGCTCGAGGCAGAGGCTGTTGAGAACGGCTGGTCGTTCCCATGGAGACGAGTTCCCCCCCTCCGTTCCTTCTTTCCACCGTTGCTTGACTCCGCCCCCCCGCCGAGGGCCGTTTCTCGAATTCGCCCCCCACCTCGTCCCTCCACGCGCGCGCTCCGCCTGCCTGGGTGACGTTGAAACCAGTCCCTGTGCGCGCGCACACACACGCAAACTCGGTGGGGGCGGGGGGGGGCAGCCCTGGCGGCGCTTGCCCTTTCGGCCGAGCGCGTGTCTCTTGTGGCCGCGCGACCCGCGAGATCCGAGGAGCGGAGAAACAGTGACAGGTGGAAGGAAACATCGCGGCGGCGGTTCCTCCTTTGGACGTGGACCGCTGCGCCTTCCAACTGAACCACTTCGCCCTTAAAGTGTCTCCGGGGGTGGTTACCAGAGAGGTCGGGGCTGCAAAAACCCGAAGGGCGTTTTAAATCGGGGGTCTCCCAACCTTGGCAACTTGAACACTTGTGGACTTCAACTACCAGAGTTCTTCAGCCAGCTTTGCTTTGCTTTTTCCTCCGCCAGCTCAGCTTTGCTGGCTAAGGAATTCTGGGAGTTGAAGTCCACAAGTCTTAACGTGGCCAAGTTGCGGAGACCCCTGCTCTGGAGGATCCTGGGAAATAGTCCACACTGCCCCAAAACATTGCAAGTGAACAATACTTTGGGCAGATACATTTGTTCACACTTAGGAAATCCTGCCAGATGAGAAGTGACTAGAGAGTTTCCCCTCACAGCATAAACAAATGTAGAACTTCTCAGCTGGTTGGACTAAACTAGTGTAATTAATGTTTTTCTTCCCTCGTTGTTGAGTTATAATTCTTAGCATCTATTTCCATTGAATGAATGAATAAATACATGAATATGCAATTTATAACATTTGATGGTGTACAAAAGGGAATTGAAGTCCACAAGACTTAAAGTTGCCACTGTTGGAAACCCCTGTTTTAAATGGCAGCCGAGAATTACCTTCTGCTTCTTTGGGGGGCTGTTGTCTTAGTGTTTACTCGTTGGGCTTTAGTCGTGTGGGCATGTGCTTAGAAAGCGTACCAGTTGTGGGTTCTGGATCCCGTTCCAACCAGTATGTAGCACGCGCGCACATGTGCATGGTGCGTGCATATTGTACCTGCCTGTGACGCCTCCGCTATGCTCCAGTGGAATCTCTTGACTATTCGGAGACTTACTTTTCTTGTGCAGCAATTGCTGAACTGCTTGCCATCTTTTTATCCTGATGTGTTACCTAAACTTTATTTAGGTAGTGAGCCTGAAGAGCAGTAATGGGCTTGATTTAAGAACCCAGGTCAAGAAATATAAATTAGTTGCAGAAGCTGATAAGTATAGAACATGAACTCGCCACAGTATGTTCACTGATCTGTGGGATCCTCGATGCTCTCTGAGCTTGACTGGAAAAAGAACATAGAAGTTACTGTCAAAAGTTTCAGTAGTTTCTTGCATTTTTCCAAAATAAACAATTATATGACATTGCTATTTATTTTGCATTTGTTTTAAACTCTGCCTTTTTGTGAGGTAAAAGTGAATATCCAGTGATTGATCCAAGGAAAAGCATTGCTAGATAAGCTTGTTGCTGCATTCCTTGCTATATGTTGAGTAATAGTGCGCTCTGGCTGCATATTTGGGATAGTGAGATGTTGCAACAATATCTCAAGATCTTAGCTGATTTCCTTATGAAATATAGAAGATGTATATTTATTAAAAAGAAAACAACAACTTCTATGAGGCAAATGAGCCTCCTAGAATTTGTGTACTCATGTTTTCTTTCACTGGGTAGATATAGGTTTACAATATCTAGGCTAAAAATATGAGCAGTCGTTGGATGATAGAGAGCAACAGAAAGCAAATTCTGGTACTTGTCTGGTTTGTTGCCACTCAGATATGATAATATATCAAAATATAGTCAACATATTTGTCATTTAAAGTAGAACTGTCAAACTCGTGGCCCATGGGCTGAATGTGTCACATGCTGGCCACGGCCACGCCTGGTTTAGCAAAAGGAGAACAGCGATATGTCGTATGATGCAGTGACGATGCGACTTTGACACCCCTTATTTACAGTATGTGGAGTATAGGGGGAGAGTTGCAGATTTGGAGTTCATTTCCCAAAGACATTAAGCTGTGGTGATTGCATTGTGTGATCATATTGAAATACTTCATTTACATGATATGAGACAAAACCTCTGGAATGAACCATAGCTAAATTGGTTTCTCAGTGATGTTGAACTAGCTGGCTCAGCAAATTAAAAAGAGTATTGATTTGATAAGGAGCAACCATGTCGGGCCATATTCTTTCTATTTTTGTTTAGTTGTTGGTTATTACTTCCTTTTTCTACAAATGTTTAAAAAATATAATCTCATGGTGAATGAATGGTGGGGAGGCTTGACTACTCTACAGCCCTTACATCCTTTTCAGGTGACAGGAGGGAATTATGGAGGTGGGAAGAATAGTGGCTGGAATATTCCCATTTTGTAAGGCCTCCTTAGTCTGTTTCTGTGCCAGAAGCTAGAAAAATACTCTTCTAAATGAAGATGATACAGCAAGACCAAGTTATAGTAAAATTTGCAAACATTTCTCCCTGTTCTGCTTTTGGGTCCTCACTGTGCCATTCTTAGTGCCAAAATGCCCAGTAATACTTCCCTCAATGCCCGATAGGTTTCTTGATTTTTTAAATATATTTTTCATTTAGTTTTGGTCACCAGCTTCAGAGTAGAGGCATTTCCTGCAATGTCTCTAGTTCTCACAGAAAATAAATAGTAGATGGTTATAGCTCAGTGGTTTGTTTTTAGTCAGTCAAACTTCCTTTTGGTTGAAGAGCAGCATAGAACATAATTAACATACTGTTTATACGTAAAAAAGAGGACCACACAAAATGCAAGCTAAAAGAAGAATACAGAGTATTATGAATGAAAGCAAATTCAGAGTATTATCACTATTGTTACCATTGCAAGCTACATCTGCAGGAGCAAAAACCCCAGATTATTATTTGTCTAAAACTAAGACATAAAGCTAAAAAACTAAAATAAAAGTAGCTCAATATAAAATGGCATCTATCTATAGGTACTTCTTTTAATATTGTTCAAAAGTTAGGCATAGTTACAGTGTATTGTGGAATGGGAATTAGTCAGCTTAAATCTTGCTTTACTAGCAGAATAACAATTTGGTAACATCTGGAAAGATAGTGTCTTTGATTAGGAAGCACAATATATATGTTAAAATTGTCAGAGTATATTTACCAGGTGAGGAAAAATATATAACAGCAACAGGAGAGGCAAGTCTTTGACTTACAACCATAATTTGAACTGGCATTACTGTCAAAATATCAGTGTAGTCTTAAAGTGAGATGTAAGGTGGCTCAGTCATTAAATTAGAATCATGGTTCATTAAGCGAGCACCCCCTCCCCCAAATCCATGCCATTCTGGGCTCAGCCCCATCCAGCCGCAAACCTCAGGTAAGGGACCACCTCCAACTCCCTTCATTCATCTGTCTCTCCTATCTATGCCCTTTTGGCCCCTGCCTTATAGGGCAGCAATCAGGAAGTGCCAGCAACATTCATTTGCACAGATGCCTCCCCCCCGCTGCTCCATGTGGCTCCCCAGCCTGACTCAACCAACCACCAGCAAGCATGGATTTCTCCCAGTTCTCTGCACTGACCTTTGGCCTCTTGCTATCTCCTTTTCAGACCAGTTTCTCCAGCAAATGTTTTCTACAGTACTGAGCCTTTGTAAAGCTGTGCTGTCTTTGGAATGCCTTTGGAAAGATGGCTCAACTTTGCAAAGAGAGTGGAGCTTTACAAAGACTCAGAAAGTCATGTGTGCTGTAAGAACCCTCGCAGGAGAAGCTGGATCCAAAGAGGACACAGCAAAAGGTGAAAGGTCTATTCTGGAAGAGAAGGCAGCTGGGACAGGTTGCGGGGAGCAAACAAAACACTTGCTGGTACTGGCTGGAGTGGTCTGGGAGAAAATGAATGCTCGCTGGCACATACTGGGCTGGACTGGGAAGCCATGCATGGCTGAAGAGAAAGGGCGGGTGGCGAATGAATGCATCCTGGGGTATGGCAAGGAGCCCCAGAGTTGCATGATTCTGAGGCTGTTTGCCTCCTTATAAAGCAAGGGCAGCAGCTAACCAAAAGGGTATATAGATGAGAGGGAGCTAGGTGGGTGGGGAGAGTTGAAGTGCCCTTGAAGTTGTAAGTGCAGGCAGGCTGCCAAGCTCCCCAATTTTGATCGTGAAGATGGTACAATGGCTGTAACTTTGGGCAGGCATTGTAAGTCCATTTTTTCAGCACTGTCATCACTTCAACAGATGCTAAATGAATGGCTGTAAGTCAAGGATTATTACCTTTACAGTAAAATGGCCAATAAATTCTATGGCACTCATTTTATTTGTGTTTTGTTTTGGAAGGACGCTCACCTGCAAAGAAAGAGTTTTGGCAGACAGCATAGAGAATGATAAAAGAGATTGGTAGGAAATAACAACCTCATTAGCCTACATCTCCTAAGGGGATGATTTGTAATTGGTTGAGCCCATCATGGTGACCAGTTCATAAAAATAGTGTCCAGCTGACCCAAACTTTAGAAACCACTCTTACAGGCAGAATCTCTGAGCAGGGGTTTAGCTTTCCAAATGTTATATATTCTTATATCATAATTTAGGGTCTAAGGTAGTTATATATTCTTATATCATAATTTAGGGTCTAAGGTAGTTCGAATACTACATAACATATTTGTCTTAAACAACCATGCATCCAGTATATTAAGCTAATTTATTGTAATTTAAATTACATTCCTATGCAATATTTAAAACCTAGAAATGAATCCTTTAAAAATTATCATTGATTTAAAGTGATATAGAATATACAGAATAGAGGGAGTTGATGTTATAAAAAGTAGTTTGTTTTCTACTGTAGCAAGATATTTGCTTTTTACAGTGAATTTATCAGTATTCTGGTCCTAATATCGCTGTAGGAGTTTCTATCATGAATGCATAAATTTTTAATTTTTACTTTGAAAAATTACTTACAAAGCTTCCAATATCTTTGTCTACAGTATTGTGCTAGATAAAGTTCCTGTTTCGTACATTTAAATAAGTATTACTTTTATTGCAGAGTTTTCTTGGAAATTTGTTTGGTCCCATATGTGAGATTGATGTTGTTCTGAATGATGCTGAATCGCGAAAAACAGCTGAAATCAAAACAGAAGATAACAAAGTAGAAAAACATTACTTGTTCTATGATGGAGAATCAGTTTCAGGAAAGGTAAATTTTATCCTTTGTACCCTCAAAATGGTCTGTAATAAATATAAACAAAAGCACACATTAATAATAGTGTGCTTTAGAGTTTCAGTGGTTGTTTTATTTGTTTCTGAGTAAAACTAGAATATATTACAATTTTTGTATGTTAATAAACAGTTTCAGTATGAAAGCTGTCCCCTTATAGTTGTAGCTATTTGGAGATTTTGGTCAGGTATAATATTTATTTTAAGTGAAAGAAGGAAAAACTAACAAGAGCATTTTATTTATGTCTTTAAGCTTCTCTACCCAAATTCTAGGCTAAAAAAAAACCATACCCATGACTTTTGAAGATAGATATACAATATTTAATATTAATATTTTGATATTTTATTTGAAAGTCATCAAGACACTGAAAGGAGTTGGCAAAGTATGCCAATTTAGAAAGTATTTTTCTAAAAATCTTGTTTATGGTGCCCTGAGCATTTTTTCCAAAGAATTTAATTTTAAATAATTGTAAGTCATTATTAGTTCTAGGATTAGGGTGTAGTGGTTTATGTTACTGGACAGAGACCAAGAGATTGTGACTTCTAGCCCATGAAAACCTATTGGATGACTTTGAGCCAGTCATTTTCTCTCAGCCCTAGGCAGAAGGCAATGGAAAACCACTTCTGAAAATATAGTGAAGAAAATTGCATGGACATATCTGTGTAGAAATTTAATAAATAGTTGTCAGGAGTCCACTGAATTGAAGGCGCACACATAAGAAAGATCTATAAATAAAATGGAAAATTGTGTATAAATTTTTCCTATTGCCGCTATGTCCTTGTATAGTTAATAATTTATGAGACTATGCAAAGATATAGGAGCACTACATTAATATATTGGTTTTCCCCCCAGGTAAATATAGTCTTTAAACAACATGGAAAGAGACTAGAGCATCAAGGAATAAGAATTGAATTCGTAGGGCAAATTGGTGAGTTACAGACCTGATATTGAATCTGGATAAAATGTAAAATGTTCACTATGGTTTGTAGAAATTGTAATTTGAACTTGGCACCGGAATAATACTGAGGTAGCGGAATAGCAAGCATTATGAAATATTGAACTTAATAATGAATGAACTGTTTAGAATTGCTTATTATTTATTTGAATGTACAATATAATGTGATATACATTATAAGTGAATTTTTATGTGATGACATAGCCAATAAAGTAGTGTATATGTGTGTATGAATATACAGAATATAATGTATGGGTGTGTGCACACAGGCACACACACAATTATTAAAGTTTTTTTTAAAGTATAACAAAACATAAAGTAAGAAAAAGAAGAGAAAGAAATCAAAAGTGCAAGAAAGTAAAAAGAAAGTAAAGAAAAAATAGATTCAAAGAAGTAGCTTCCAATTTTCTTTACAGCGGTTATAAGTACAATTATAAGTACAATAAGTACAATTATAAGTTTATCTCTTATTTTTAATCATGAAAACAATAAATCACTTTAATTTTTCTGTTCTACGCAAAAAGTCTACAAGAAGTTTCCATTCAGCAATAAATGTAGATTCTGTCTTTTGTCTGATCAAAGAAGTCAAGTTATCTCTGCAAGTTCCATCATTTTCAGCAACCAAACCTCTGTTGTATAGCCATTGAAACAGTTTCAAATACGTTGAATATGTCCTATTTGAAGTCAATAGTACAATACTTGAGAAGAAAGAATTAAAAGTTTCCTCTACTGTTTTATCAAGCTACTATCCTATAAAAATGTACATTTTACAATATGATCCACATAATGATGGGTTGTGCCAAATATTCAAAAGAGAAATTGCAGGAGTGTTAAAGCAGTCTCAACTGCCTTGGCACATGAATAAAGATAGCCAGAGGCAACTTCCGAACCTGTTGTGTGAGCCTTGCAGAAAGCATGCGATTCAAAGAGAGATTCTTTTATGCTCCCACATGTTGCAAAATGTTTTGCACAACATATTGGTTACTAAGTTAGTCACAAAACTGGTATAGTAAGGAAAGATGTAATTGAAAGGAGAGTAGAAAAAGGAGAGTAATAGAAAGTCCTGTTGCGCAAGAGGAAGTTGGCTTGCGTAATACCAAGTTTAGCTTTTATGTTATGTTTCATCAGAAATGTGAAACTAGGAGGAAGAAGTTGTACTAAAATTTGAATTGTTAAATACACAGTGTAAAAATGTTTGTTGAATTGGCTATGTTGATATTAAAATACATCAGACTATTTAAGCAGCATCATTAACAAAAGACTTCCAAGTTCTAGTGAAATATACAGTGGGGCAAAAAAGTATTTAGTCAGCCACCAATTGTGCAAGTTCTCCCACTTGAAAAGATGAGAGAGGCCTGTAATTGACATCATAGGTAGACCTCAAGTATGAGAGACAAAATGAGAAAACAAATCCAGACAATCACATTATCTGATTTGGAATGATTTTTTTTTTGCAAATTATGGTGGAAAATAACTATTTGGTCACCTACAAACAAGCAAGATTTCTGGTTCTCACAGACCTGTAATTTCTTCTTTAAGAGCCTTTTCTGTCCTCCACTCATTATCTGTATTAATGGCACCTGTTTGAACTTGTTAGCAGTATAAAAGACACCTGTCCACAACCTCAAACAGTCACACTCCAAACTCCACTATGGTGAAGACCAAAGAGCTGTCGAAGGACAACAGAAACAAAATTGTAGACCTGCACCAGGCTGGGAAGACTGACTCTGCAATAGGCAAGCAGCTTGGTGTGAAGAAATCAACTGTGGGAGCAATAATTAGAAAATGGAAGACATACAAGATCACTGATAATCTCCCTTGATCTGGGGTTCCGTGCAATAGCTCACCCCGTGGGGTCAAAATGATCACAAGAACGGTGAGCAAAAATCCCAGAACCACACGGGGGACATAGTGAATGACCTGCAGAGAGCTGGGACCAACGTAACAAAGGCTACCATCAGTAACACACTACGCCGCCAGGGACTCAGATCCTGCAGTGCCTGCTTAAGCCAGTACATATCTGGGCCCATCTGAAATTTGCTAGAGAGCATTTGGATGATCCAGAAGAGGATTGGGAGAATGTCATATGGTCAGATGAAACCAAAGTAGAACTGTTTGGTAGAAAAACAACTCGTCGTGTTTGGAGGAGAGAAAATGCTGAGTTGCAACCAAAGAACACCATACCTACTGTGAAGCACGGGCAACGTCATGCTTTGGGGCTGTTTCTCTGCAAAGGGACCAGGACAACTGATCCATGTACAGGAAAGAATGAATGGGGCCATGTATCGTGAGATTTTGAGTGCAAACCTCCTTCCATCAGCAAGGGCATTGAAGATGAAATGTGGCTGGGTCTTTCAGCATGACAATGATTCCAAACATACCGCCCAGGCAACGAAGGAGTGGCTTCGTAAGAAGCATTTCAAGGTCCTGGAGTGGCCTAGCCAGTCTCCAGATCTCAACCTCATAGAAAACCTTTGGAGGAGTTGAAAGTCCGTGTTGCCCAGCGACAGCCCCAAAACATCACTGCTTTAGAGAAGATCTGCATGGAGGAATGGGCTAACATATCAGCAACAGTGTGTGCCAACCTTGTGAAGACTTACAGAAAACGTTTGACCTCTATCATTGCCAACAAAGGATATATAACACAGTATTGAGATGAATTTTTGATATTGACGAGCCGAGGTGGCGCAGTGGTTAGGGTGCAGTACTGCAGGCCACTTCAGCTGACTGTTATCTGCAGTTCAGCGGTTCAAATCTCACCGGCTCAAGGTTGACTCAGCCTTCCATCCTTCCGAGGTGGGTAAAATGAGGACCCAGACTGTGGGGGCGATATGCTGACTCTGTAAACCGCTTAGAGAGGGCTGAAAGCCCTATGAAGCGGTATATAAGCCTAACTGCTATTGCTATTGACCAAATACTTATTTTCCACCATAATTTGCCAAAAAATTCTTTCCAAATCAGACAATGTGATTGTCTGGATTTGTTTTCTCATTTTGTCTCTCATAGTTGAGGTCTACCTATGATGTCAATTACAGGCCTCTCTCATTTTTTAAAGTGGGAGAACTTGCACAATTAGTGGCTGACTAAATATTTTTTGCCCCACTGTAAGATCTTTGTATTGCAATCAAACTTTTGAAAAACTATTGCATGAAATGTTTGTAAATGTTAAAAAAATATGTTCTTTCTTTCAGTTTCACTTTAAGAAATAACAACACATGTCTTCTTTGCCAGTTGCTTACCCACAAAATTACCCAAATAATAAATTATTTTTAAAAAACTGTTGCATTGTTGTCAGAAATGTTACTTTTATATATTTTCTGACTGTATTTCTTAATTTTGCAGAACTTTTCAATGACAAGAGCAATACTCATGAATTTGTAAACTTAGTGAAAGAACTGGCCTTACCTGGTGAATTAACACAAAGTAGAAGCTATGACTTTGAATTTATGCAAGTTGAGAAACCATATGAATCCTACATTGGTGCCAATGTTAGATTGAGGTATGAAATTTTTATGTAGCTAGTTATAGCACTCATTTAGCTGAACTGGAATGTCAATATGTATTGTATACATTTTAAAATTCAATAGATATGTTCTGCTTATAGAAACATTTGATCAAAAGGGTTTTCACAAACAAAAGGGTGAAAAAAAATTTTTTGCTTTTATTATAAAAATCACTTAATATAGTAAAGTTTAAGAAATAGAAGCATTCAAAAGTTAAAGCAAAATGGGTTCAAATATATTTTTTCTATAGATGTGTGTATACATTTTTAGTGTAAATACCTCCCATTTTATTTTGGGAAATAAAACAATTCTTATTAACTAACATGGTTGTGAAACTAGACTAGATAAATTGACTTGATTGACTCATACATTTCAAATTACCAATGTAATTTATGAGCCTTAGAAACAGCCTACTGATGATTTAATACAGATGGCTGTTTCTGCAGTTGCCAATATTGAAGGAGTGTATGTGAGTTTTAAAATATTCTGTTATGCAGTCTCCAATAATGTCATTCTTTTATAGGTATTTCCTTAAAGTGACGATAGTAAGAAGATTGTCAGACTTGATTAAAGAATACGATCTTATTGTTCACCAGCTTGCAACTTACCCAGATGTTAACAACTCTATTAAAATGGAAGTTGGCATTGAAGATTGTCTGCATATAGAATTTGAATATAACAAATCCAAGTACGTCTGATTTAAATGAAGTACAAATATGAACTTCAAAAAAAACATCCAGCAAAAAAACAGTTCAAGGCACATGGAAATGATTAGCAATTGATTGCTAATTGTTGTATTTGGGGAAAATTGCCAAACCTTTTTTTTCCATGGTGTTCAAAATTCAGAAGGATTCATCTTTATTTTGAAACTGTGTTTATATAGTTTTTCTTTTTCCTTACATATTAAATTGTCTACTCATATAAAAAATAGTGGTGAGTTTTGACATGATAGATTGGACTTTAGGCTTAGATTGGGCGGGGGGGTGGGGTGTCACAATTTTGCATAATCCTGAGTGTTTAAAACATTCCCAGAATAGCAAATAAAACCTTATAATACTGTAAAGAATAAATTGGAATACTAGATTTCACTTATGAAGCAAATTAGTTATTTGCAGGAAATATTAAAACATTGCACAAGCCTGAGTTTTGAAGAATATCATGGCTGTCTCACGACTTTGCCATTCTTTTGCTATACATCAGTATGTTAGCTGTTTGGGGATACTCTTGAATATTATGTTGCTGCTGGCATAATCAAGCAATGGCTACAGCTAGGGGTATTTTTATTTAATTTAAGATGGTCTTCTAATTGCATACTGACTTCACCAAAATATGGGCAGTGTCCCTTTTTGTGGGATTATTTTGAGCAAGGGCATATGGGACAAACTTTGAAAAATGTTGGTAGCTGGAATTTTAACTGTGGCTAGGTTTTTTTGGACCATATGACTAGCTATTGTCTGTTTCTGAGTTCAATTCAAATGCTAGTAATATGCTTAAGGGCCTAACAGTATTCAAGAAAACAAGTTTAAATGATACCAACTTCAATGCAGTACTGCCTCTCTACTCTTGAATTGTGGGAAATCCTTTGTGCCGATGGAAAAATTAACAGTTAGCTGCTAGTTGTTAATCATCCCAACTTAATAGTTGTCTCTGAGACCAAATGCATACTGAGATAATAATGCCTACAGAGTTCAACTTTTTATAGATCTCTTTCTTTGTTTTAAGGTATCACTTAAAGGATGTAATTGTTGGAAAAATCTACTTCCTCTTAGTAAGAATAAAAATTCAACATATGGAATTACAGCTGATAAAAAAAGAAATAACTGGAATTGGTAAGATGAAGAAAAATAGTTTGTTAATCATTTAGGTCTTGCCTTTTCTATTAGGCCCTTGGTTTTTAAAAAAATAATCTTTGAACATCATTTGTTTGCCTGAATGCTATTTAATATATTATGAAAATTTACTGTAACTTTAAAATTAACTAACTTGATTTGCAGAAAACAATCTTCTTCCAAGGGGCCTCTGAAGTAGTTTTTAAAGTATTACCCTTAAATAGTCATATGTAATTTTGTTTTGTCCTTTAATTGCATTACGAAAGATAGAAGACTTTTGTACAATAGGTTAAAATATAGAAGAATCTCAAAAAAAGCATAGCATAAGTTTTTGATAATAGAGATGATTCAAAACAATAATAAATTATAGTAAATATTCAGAAGTTAGGGTTATATATTTGCTTTGGCAAATTAATATGCAGAAATATTTAGCGCACCTTCTGGGCATGATTTACTACTACCGTATTTACCTGAAAATAAGACCTGGTCTTATTTTCTTTTTGGCCCCAAAAGAAGCACCAAGTCTTGTTCTCGGGGAATGTCTTATCTACTTACCTTAGGACCACTGCAACCACGCCTCCCATATCTATCCTGACACCTGTCACGCCGTCACTTGACTTGTTCTCTGGTCACTCGTAGCCAAACGCTGTGTGGCTTGTCGCGCTGGTGCCACTGTGTGTGGCAGGATGCCATGTGGCTCGTCATGCTGATACCACTACTCAAGCAGGAGGCTGTGTGGTGTGTTGTACCATTGTGTGCACGAGCAACAGCACTGGTGTGATGACCCACATGGCATTGTGCAGCAATGCGATAGGTGTCAGGGTGAGGAAGGCCTGGCTACAGCAATCCTAAGATAAGTGAAGCGTGTGGGGCAGCTCCACTCCCCTACTCCTGCCCTACCTTGATTTTTATGCCTGTGCCTCGCCCCACCTCGTACAACCAGATGGTGGGCAGGATTTAACTAGGGCTTATTTTTAGGGTAGGGCTTATATTATGCACAGGAGTGGAAAACCAGGGTAGGACTTGTTTTTGGGGTAGGTTGTATTTTCAGGGAAACACAGTATATTCAATTGTCTTGATAGTTTATTTTAGTACTACAGGAGTACAAAAACGTTGCTTGGTGTATTAATTAAAATTCTGCTGTGACATTTAGAAAGACCCATTTTTTAAAAATATTATGTAATCAAATAGTGTACAGTTGTACAGTTACAATACAAGTAGTCCTCGACTTACAACAGTTCATTTGTGACCATTCAAGGTTACAACAGCACTGAAAAAATGACTTATGACTGTTTTTCACAGTTAGCAATAGCAATAGCAATAGCAATAGCAGTAGACTTATATACCGCTTCATAGGCCTTTCAGGCCTCTCTAAGCGGTTTACAGAGAGTCAGCATATTGCCCCCAACAATCTGGGTCCTCATTTTACCCACCTCGGAAGGATGGAAGGCTGAGTCAACCCTGAGCCGTTGAACGTAGGACCGTTGAAGTATCCCCATTATCATGTGATCAAAATTCAGATGATTGCCAACTGGTTCAGGCTTATGACCCAGTGTCTCAGGCTCATGTGATCACCTTTTGCGACCTTCTGACAAGTAAAGTCAATAGGGAAGCCACATTCACTTAACAACCATGTTACTAAAGTATCAGTTGCAGTGATTCACTTAACAACTGTGGCAAGAAGTGTCATAAAATGGGACAAAATTCACTTAAATGATGCACTTAACAACAGACATTTTGAGCTTATGATCGTAAGTTCGAAGACTACCTTTATACAGTTGAAATATACTTCATATTGGATTTTATCTTACTGAAATAATTGCAGTTATAAATAGAAAATTGAGAAAAAAACTATATTAAACACCATGGTACTTGTTTGTACTTCTATATAACTATCTAGGACCCAGTACAACAACAGAAACGGAGACCATTGCAAAATATGAAATAATGGATGGTGCACCAGTTAAAGGTGAGTGGGTGCATTTAGCTCTTATTTATCTGTAATCCAGAATAGCTAGGATTTGTATCAGCTGAAAATTTTAAGGACACTTTCAACAATAAACAATCTTCCAATATTGGAAAAGAATAACTGAGCTCTTAATTTAGATGTTCCTTCCTGTACAACTTGTCTTACTTCTTTGATGAAGCAAGTAGGATGAGAAAACATTACTTGCTTTCTTACATGTCAAGTAAAATAAGGCCAAACATGTTATTTTATTATGATAAATTAAATGTGCTATGAGAATTTATTGGACTAAAAAGCTTTCTAACTCTGCACAGTCAGGTGTCAGGCTTAAGATGAGTGTAATACTCTCCAAAGCTGTTATTCCCCAGAAAATAATATACAGAGGGATATTTTAAATTCCCTAAAATTAACTTCCACAAAGCCATTTGTGCCCCCAGGAAATTAACTCAGCTTGCTTTATTGAAAAATGGCTTGTAAAAAAGATGTAAACCTGAATTTGCAATATTAAACTTTGTAACCAATTTATTTTCCATTTAAGGTGAATCTATTCCCATAAGACTATTCTTGGCTGGCTATGATCCTACTCCCACAATGAGAGATGTAAACAAAAAATTTTCAGTAAGATACTTCTTGAACCTAGTCCTAGTAGACGAAGAAGACAGACGATACTTCAAACAGCAGGTATAAGATTCTGTAACTGGAATAGTTTGATGACATTGATGTATTTATAATAGCTTCCAGATATGGTAGTTTCTTACAGCTAAAAAAATCATATGGGTGTATATGTTTTAAAATTAGGACTAACATCATAAACCTTTTGGCTTTGTGTCAGTTAGAGAAATTGATATAATTAAAGAAACTGTATCCACTGAACAGAAACTTTTCAGCATTAAACTCTGTGCTTATGAACATTGTGTTTAAACAGTACTTGATGATTCCTTTTAACTAATACTGATCTTAATGCAGTCTTAAGACACCTCTTATCACAGCTGGGACGGGAATTTCTGGAATTTCACTAAGAAGTGGGCATTTAGGCAAAACACATGACCACACCACTTAATAACAGCAGTTCTGGTAGTGTTGGTTGCAGCTGTTAGGCCAGAACTGCAGTACAAGAACTTTGCACTTCTGCCACCCTGCTGTCCTACCTGCGCTTTAACTCCATCCCACCTTTCTCCACCGACACCTCTGCTCTTTGGCCATCCTGCGTGCTACTTTTGCCTACCCCTACCCTGAACTCTCTTTCGCCATCTTCTTCCTTCTGCTGCCGACCATTTCGGATGCTGTGCGAGGGAGGTCTTGCATGGTCTTGTGGAGGGTCAGCAGTTGCTTTGGCCGGGGGCGCCTTGTCTGCTGCAGAAGGAAGAAATTGGCAAAGAGCAGCAGGGAATAACAGGAATAAGTGACAGTAAGGGCAGGATGAACTAGAGATGGAGAGGAAGATAGGCAGGTGGGGGAAGCGCATGCTGTAGTTATAAATGTGAGAGGTTGCCAAAAGCCCAAATTTTAATCACCTGACCCTGGGGGCACTACGTTGGCCATAACTTTGAGGACCAGCCATAACATTTCCTTAGTGCCATTGTAAATTTGAATGGCCATTCAACAAATGATCATTAAATAAGGACTGCCTGTACTATGACCTTCATTCTGTTATATAAAGGAGAATAAAAATGGTGCAGTTAAATAAAATATGCTGTACTTCATCAGAACAGAAGTACATGCAAAGAAGTGGGCTGATTGGACAGTTTACAGCACAGCTGCTAGGTCTTTGACCAAATATTCTTACCAATATTTTAATTCGGTATTTTCTTGCGTCCTGAAATAGGAAATTATTCTCTGGAGAAAAGCTCCTGAAAAACTGAGGAAACAAAGAACCAACTTCCATCAGCGGTTTGAAAGTCCAGAGCCACAGGCATCTGCAGAACAGCCTGAAATGTGAACTGGATCTACGGGATGAAAAACTGGGATGTCTGTAGATCAGCAGATTAAAGGTGGCAACAGCCTGTGGGAAAGAAAGGCCAAACTCCCATTACAACCGTCTTCCTCATCTTACAGTGCTGCATTTCCCACACTACTAAAACATTCTTCAAGTAAATATTCAGTTCTGTACATACATTTAAAGTAAGTGCTTTCTGAAACACTGGAACTTTCTTAAGCTATTTTATACTGCACATTTTACTTTTGTCTGGTGTGATGCAGTCAGAGATGCATAAAGCTTAAAGAAGTCTAGTTATGTGTTTCCATGCATGTAGTATGGTGCATCTAAGTTTTGCTTTCATTGATGGTAAACTAAAGCATTTCCTCTTTCTATATCCGACTGCATATCATACATATTTCCTCATCTGCTATCTGTAACATTGGAGACTTAATAAAAAATTGTCTTAAAATGATAAATTCAGGTTTTATAATGATACTGTTGTCTTTACCCCAGGGAAGTAGATGTATTTGGAATAGATCTGAGAGCATATTACTGTTTTCAGATTTTTTTTGAGGAATGTGTATAAACAAGGTTCTTTTGGAATCAGTTTTTCAAGACAAGTGGCTGCACACTCTTGTCTTCCCCTTAGCGTACTCATTCCAATGACTATGATCATATTCCAATTCACTTCAAGATTTGTATGACCTGGGATAAAATACAGTATTCTCTCATTAAACCCCAGTTTGTTTAAGGGTGTGTGTATATGATAAAATGTTTTAAGATAATTTTTACTAATTACACTCTTGAATACTGGATCATTTGCACAAAATTTTATTTCTCATCAAATACATATTTTTCACTGTTCTCCTCAAAATAGAATATCTTATTCCTTTTCCATGCTGAGCTTCTGTGAGGAAATGTGGGCTTGTACAAAAATATATAGATGAAAAAAACATGGATTTCCGAAGATGGCATTCTTCTGCAGCAAAATATTGGTTTATTTTTATAATTCTTTCTGGAATGTAGTATTTTCAGGCAAATCTTGTTAGCCTCAATTTGTCCACAATTAACATATAGTTTTTAGAACCACACTGCCTGTTTAGCACACTATGGGGACCTGTTGAATAGAAGGCTACTCACATTTACAATTCACTTGGCCTATTTGTCAAAACGTTTCTAAAGTGCAAGTATTGTTGGTTATCTTACTGTGTGAAGTAAGCAAAATTGCTAAATTATATTTAGGGAAGAATTGTTTTATTACTGTGGCACTTTGATAAAGCCAAGAATACTTTGCGTGCTGGGATATTTCTCTTCTTCTTAAAACCTGTGATAGAGACAACTTGATTCCCTCATGTAAGTGCCTGTTCAGAATTTCAAAAGAAAAAAAGCCAAATATTTTCATGGACACTTGCATGTTGCAATCTAGAAACTATTCCAAGAAATTTTGAAAATTGATTGTATGTAACCAGCCTCAAATTGTGCAACTATGTATAATAGACATAATAAATTGCTATTTGAATTATTAAAAATAACTGTATTCTCACTAAAATCTTTTTCTTGACTACTTTATGTACAATATCCTGTAAAGTAAATCTATACTATTAGTAGTATAGAACTTTTACTGACTTGCATGTTTTAAACATGTTTAATCCAACATGGGAAAAAGATTTCATCTCCAAAATCTAGTGATTTCTGCATTGCAAGTCCTTAGGTGGAAGGGGTTAATGATTGTCAATGGATGCTAAGCTTTGTTCGTACATATCTTTATGTCTTTTAAATGGTAAAAATTGTAGGTGTAAATCCTCCAAACTCCAAAGAGACAGTAAGATACTTTGTAGTACCAGTCCCATTTATTGCAGAGACAGTCTCAGTTATATAAGCAGTTTCAGTGGCCATCTATTCTGCCATGCAGATTGCATTATATTAGTGCAGGGGTGATACCCCCCCTCCCTTCTTGTCACATTACAGCTCAGGGCAGCCTTAGTCAACATGGTTAATGATGAGGGATGCTGTGTGTTGCTTGTTATCTGAGGGGCCACAGGTTCTACTCCAGTGCTATGACAGGAGCATTTGAGGAACACTGATTTAGGTTAATTTTTCAAATATGTAAATCAAACATACTGCAAGCATAATGCCATGGATCCGGAAAAAGATTATTACTGATTAGCCTGGCAATGTGAGAACTAGCAACAATGATTGCTTAGAGGTCAGCAGTTTGTTCTAACTGACATAAAAACAATGCAGAGTTCAATATTTAGATAGGAAAGAATTGGGGGGGGGGGGTTTCCATAAACCTCTTGAAGAACAAGCATTTTTAGCTTCTTTATTGGTTGGTTTGACTCCAGGATTATCAAAGAGTCAAAATGGCGGTCATAGCCATGTCTTTGGAGCCCTACTAACACTCTTTTTATAGCCTTCATGGGGAAGAATATTTTTGTCTTAAGTAAAGATAAGAGTTTGAAAGGGAGCAGTGGTTTATGGGGGAAAAAAGATTTCTCAGTGTCCTGTATTCTACCAGTAAGTTGGGCATAAAATTCTTGTCGTAGGAATTTTTTTTTTGTCAACTGGGCAAATCTCGATTGCTTTATTTAAATAAAAAAATATGTAAAAGTGAGTGGGAAGCCAGAGTGGGAAGGCACCAAGCTAGAAAGACTTTCACTGTAGGCATTGCCAGCTGGATGACTAAGAGCCCCAGTTACACCCCGCTGTAGGAAGGACAAACCAAGAAAATTGCAGGGACTAAATATTACCTCAAAGGTCTGTACACAAATTCTCAAGTCTGAGAATTTCTATTTTAATACAAGGAAGTAAAATAGCATTTTATTCCTTTATTGTGAAATGTTAGCACTGACCATGGTGTCAGGAAAGATGATTTAAGGACAGGTACGTTGACTTCTGATCTTGCTGGATTCCTTCCTTCCCATTTTATAAATTAAATTCTGCCGTTATGGTTTTATAAATTAAACAAGATGGAGATCTTTTGAGATCTTCACATCACTTCATTTATAAAACTATTGTCTTATTGCTTGAAGCATAATTAGTTTTTGAGATGGCAATGCTGACTTAATACAAAAATTACCAAGTGAAAGTCTTCAATTAAGTGGCGTTCCTCAAGAAATTGTAATATTAAGCAGCCAGTTGGATTACACATCAGCTTCTTATGTCTTTGATGACCTGGTGAATTGTGACTTAAAGTGAGAATAGGGCAGACTATTATGATTATTTCTATTTCATTTTAAACCATTCAGATTACTGCATAGATTACGTTTTTCCCCAAGGCAGAGCAAAGGTAGCTCTTCTGTGCAACGTTCCTTGTGTTATGGGTATATTTATCCATTGGAGGATCAAATAATAGAAAGGACTGTGGACTTCCATTTCTTTTAGCTGCAGGATAGATATGCCCTGGTAACCATTTTATATGACACACCTTCACCATCAATCTTTGAAACTTTATCTCATTTCCAACCCACACCTGAGGCTTAATTAACCTTCAATAGTTGTTCGAGTTAAACTGCTTTCCTCCTCCTGATGTAGCGCAGTTAACACACTTTCATAGATTCTATGATTAATGATGGAGTCGGATATTAGAATATGCACAGCTTGTGTGGCTGTTTCATACTGTCCCACAGGCACTTGGCTTGCATAACACCAAGCTGAAACTGTCCAAACTACTTAAAACCTTTTAAAACATGGGCTTGGTACTCCTTTGAGCGCATCTGAACTTGGTTCTACAAACTCTTGCTTGTTCTGTTGTTTGAGGTGCAATACAGATTTTTTTTGCTTTTCTGCCGACAATGGTTCCCATGGCCACAATTTTTTACTCTTTACAATAATGTTCCCGTTTCTGAGAACTTGTGCATCAGTATCGTACTTGCCACCTTGACTGATCACAATGCCTGGAACCCGTACTATGAAATTGCACCCCTGTGGCAACTTATGATTTATTTGCATTGCTCCTATTCCCTTGCACTACTACTTGTGGATGGAGTTAATTTGCTTCCTTGGTATTGGGACTCTTTCCTTCTTTCCAGTAGCCTGCAGACAATGAGCCACTTTGAAAAGCAGCTTACAAAATGTTGATGGGGAGTGGTTGAAAAACATCAGAGAAAATTACATTGCTGCGAATCTGGGGTGAGGGAAAGAGATGCAATTCAACTACTGTAATATTTATATAGGGACGAGGTGGCTCAGTGGCTAAGACGCTGAGCTTGTCAATCAGAAAGGTCAGCAGTTCAGCGGTCCAAATCCCTAGCATCACGTAACAGAGTGAGCTGTTACTTGTCCTAGCTTCTGTCTACCTAGCAGTTCAAAAGCACCTAAAAATGCAAGTAGAAAAATAGAGACCACCTTTGGTGGGAAGGTAACAGTGTTCTGTGTACCTTTGGCATTTAGTCATGTCGGCCACATGACCACGGAGACGTCTTCAGGCAGCGCTGGCTCTTCGGATTTGAAACAGAGATGAGCACCGTCCCCTAGAGTCAGGAACGACGCATATATGTGCAAGGGGAACCTTTACCTTTAATATTTATATTTTTAAAATAAACCTAAGAGAAATTCTCCTAGGATGGAAACTAGTCAAGGTCAAGGTGCTTTGGGGGGTATAATTTGAACCGTTGAAATGGTGTCAGGTTAGTTTCTTAACCAGCTGTAATGGTTACCTGTGAAAATATTTGATTTCATGGCAAAAAGTATCAGAAAAATGGCATGTAGAAAAACTTTCTAAGTTCAATAGAAAGTGCCTGAATTTGTTTTGAAGGCAAGCATTCCTTCCTCTCATACATGAGAGAAGTCAAAGTGGCTCAATGTCCTACAATCAATGCAACTTAGTCTCTGGAATATCCTTAGTAGATTTGGATGAGTTTGCTATCAATAGGGGGGGGGGGTGTAGTGTAGCAAAGAATTTGAATGTGAAAGGAGGGGAGGATGAATTATTTGTGAATGTCAAAAGCAGCCATATTTATGGCCAAGCTGCCCCTTCTCCATCCAATACCTAGAAAGAATGAAGATAGGGGGGCTTTTGCTGTGGAGAAAAAGCCTGGAAAGAGCCAGAATAGTATAGTAGTTAAGATACTGGACTAGGTCTTTATTTCAGGGTTGCTGCTGTGAGGAGAAAATTGAGGGGAGAGTGCTGTATCTTCCACCCAGAACTTCAGGATGAAAAGTGAGTTATAAATCAAACTATCTGATAATCTGGCATTGCCCTGATATTTATAGGGGGGAAATGTCCGGACCAAACGTAATTTCTAATGTTGGATTTCCCCCCTTACCAGAAGGAGCGTCCCTGTGGAGTACTGTGAAGCCGTTACCATGGCAATTCCACTGCGCTGTACAGTAGAAGCCATTTTATGGCAGTACAGTAGAAGCCATTTAAAGGCACAGCAGGCTATATTTTAACAGAATACACACCCCGAGGGGTGTTAGGGGTGTCTTATCCCCACAGTATTTGTTTCCAGAGAGAAAATCATGTGTGTACCAAGTTTGGTTGAAATTGCTCGAGGCATTCCAGAGTTATGCTGGAAAACACACACACACACACACATACACACACACACATTTAGAGTCACAACCCCTGGTAAGCCCCAATTATGGGAGGAAGCTAGAAATAGATCTATACTAGTCTCCCTTTATTTATCAGCACAAATAACACACACACACACACACACACACACACACACACATACATATATATGTAAAATAAAATAAACAAGACATTTGTTTGACGCCCCCACCCTTTCACAAAAGGTTTATTTAAATACATACAAAACCCTAAAACAAATGGAAATTGAGGCAAGATGGAGGACTGAAGAATGTGGAGGGTTAGGGCAAACCATTTCTATGGGCCTCTGACTCTGCCCTCCATTCTTCCAGGGCGGAGAGTCTTCTGTTCTGTGCCTCAAGACGATGGTTCATGGTTTTCACTGTCAAGAGAAGTCAAAGAGGTAAAGTAAGAAGCTACATCACCAAAGCTGATGGCAGTGATTGCCTATTTTAAATGTACCACATCCCATGAACTTATTGTAAATGCCATTATTGTTCTTGGTTACCAAAGTGGGAGCCAACAGGAAAGAGATATCTTAAAACCATATTTTCAAGGAGAACCAGCAACTTTAAGATATATGGACTTCAACTCCGAGAATTCCTCAGCCAGCATGCTGAAGAACACTTGGCATCTCAGTTAAGCATCTTCCTCAAGTTAAAGCTGTTCAATGCTTTCTCTCTCAAGAGTGTTTGATGAGCAAGATGAATCTCAAGATGTCTTCTTAGATTGCCAGGGAGGGCAGACAATGTTTATCTAGGCTTTCTCCTCCAGGACACTAACCCGGCTACCACGTATGCAGTGGCAAAGTTCTGTGCTGCTGCAATGTCCATAAGAAAAAAATTGGCTACAGTATAGTACCATCTTGTACCAATTATCTGGACATACCTTTAACAATCTTTGGACCATAATGTTATTATCCACTTTTAATGTAAATACTTTTAATTATATTTTAATGTTAGTATTTTTAATATAGTGTAAAGACAAATGTATATTGCTGGTCTTTGACCGTAATAAAGATCTTACTTACTTACTTACTTCTTAGAACCATCATTGCTTTGGTGATCACTCTGGGCACAGTGCCAGTCTAAAGGGGAACGGTTTCCACAGAGATTGTTCCATTCCACTACCCAGGTCTAATGGGAGTGTGTAAGTAAGACTTGGAACAAATCCAAAGAAGCTATAAAGTGGTTCAGTAAATGACTTCTCTCTTGGGCTTTCAAGATCTTCATTTCTATCTGAGCTTTGATCTTGATTTTCATTGGTCAATTCATTTGACTTGAAGCACCTTTCCCTCTGCTTGGGCAAACCTGGGAATATTGCCCCTAGCTATTTTTGTGGAGTGTGGCCAAAGAGGCAAACCCTGTGCTTCCATGTCGAGTGAGTACACGAATAAGACAAAAGTTGAAAGTGCTTCAGGCTTACAGTTCTGGAGGACGGCTACCCTGAGATCCTCCAGGGAAAGGCGAAAGGCCTCCATACTGGTGCTTCCTTCCTTTGACTGTGATGTGGGTGCCAGAACTGTTGTTACATCACTGGTCTCCACTCCTTTCCTTTGTAGTTTCCCTGTGGCACAGTGTGAAAGCTATTTGAGATACAATATGAATACTTTGGATGACTACATGAAATTAATCCCACAAAATCAGTGATGGCTAACCTTTTCGCCATCGCATGCCCAAAGCGGGGGGAGCACGGGGGTGTCATGCGCATGCGTGCCCACCCCCATAATTCTATGTGCCTTCCCCCCGCACATACACATGTGACCCCCCCCCCAACCACCATTTTGGTATGTGATGGCACGGTGAACCCGTCTTTTGCCCTCCCCAGGCTTTAGGCCCTTCCTAGGAGTTTGGGGAGGGCAAAAACAGCCTTCCCCACCCCCTCGGAGACCCTCCGGAAGCTGGAAACAGCTCGTTTGCTGACTTCCGGTTCGACTGGAAGGTCCGTTTTTTGCTCTCCCTTTGGAGCCTGGGGAGGGCAAAAATGGCCTCCCACGCCCTGCCAGAGGCCCACTGAAGTCTGGAAATGACCTCTTTCCGACTTCTGGTGGGCCCAGAAGTCTTGAAAATCAGGTGGCTGGCACACACATGCTCGCCAGAGCTAAGCTCACGTGCCCATTGATATGGCTCCACCTGCCACCTGTAGCATGTGTGCCATAGGTTCGCCATCACCGCACTAGATAATGGCCGTATGGTTCATAATGGGCTTTAAGGTACCACTTTCCCTATAAACTGGGTCAAGAGGGAGCTTTGCATTAGACAGAGGCAAAATGGGCAAAGCATACATCTCTAAGGCATTTGGCACATGGCCTGTCTGATGGCCCCCGGTGGCAGAGGTTTTGAAATGCTGGCTTACCATGTCGTCTGGGACTATCCAGTTCCTCTAGTGCCATAGCAGAAGTGGATGGCCTGGGCTCTTCCAAGGAGGTGGTTGGATGAGAAGATACAGAATTAGGAAGAGGGGAACAACCTTCCCTCATTGTGTAGCCCTGAATAGATACACAAATATCAGCAAGAACATGCATTTAACACTTGCCCACAAAAGTCACCGCTTCAGTAAGTTGGAAGCATAATGCACGCAGCACCTACTTCTGAGTTACGGGACACTTTGGAGTGTTTTGGGGTAACAATGGCAGAATTAACAGAACTCAACAGGAAGTCACAGCTACACTTACAAGCAGGTTCTTCTTCCTTTGCTGGCTTTTGCCGGGATCTCTGTGGCTACTTCAAGTGGGGACTATGACAACAAAAGGAACTTCACTGTCACCAGCTTCCTATCCTGGCACTGACACCCTGTGAATTATCAATAGACAAGCATTGGAGGCTACATCAGTAATGAGCATGCAGGAAGAGAAAGTGGGAATGAATGCAAGAACCATGGAAAGTTGTCCTTTTCCAAGATGAAAATGCCCAGTTATTGCAGCAGCCTGCTTGCTTCAGCATGTCATGCACTACGTGACTGGTGATTATAGAGGAAGTGACAATATACTAGAAAGAAGAAAGAAGAGTCGCTAGCTTGATCTGCATCTCTGCCATAGCAGTCACTAATCCCATACCACAATATAAATGCATTGGAAAAAATGTGTCGCTAATGATTGGATGCAATCTGCCCCATCATCTTATACTTACCAAATTCTTGCAAAAAAAAATGCCAACTCACAATCGCAGTATAATTTCATTACTTCTCTTGCAATGGGCAAATAAGTACACTCAGGCTGGAACCCCTGAAGCATTTAATTACTGAAGTAATTAAATATTATGGTAATAGATGCCTGACAGTGTTTGTGGGGAAGGTTCCTTAATTTTCCAATTGAAACAGGGGTGGGTTGCTGCCGGTTTTACTACTGGTTCGCAACCTGCTTGCGTGCTAGATGCGTGTCGTGCACATGTGAACTGTTCAATGTAAATTGTTCTTTGCACATGGGCAGAATAATTTACAGTGAAAACTCTC
Organism: Thamnophis sirtalis; assembly: GCF_051295495.1. Lineage (NCBI taxonomy): Eukaryota > Metazoa > Chordata > Lepidosauria > Squamata > Natricidae > Thamnophis > Thamnophis sirtalis. The sequence goes on from NW_028261395.1 coordinate 33,452,090, forward strand.
TCTCCCTCCCTCCCCCCTTTCTTTTAGATCCTTAGGCTTCATTCATCTCTCTCCATATTTTACATCCTTAGGCTTCATTTACTCCAGCAGAGAAATCCCATTTGTTGATTTATAATATGTTGATCATAGTTCTTGATATTCGTGTTTAGCTTGTAGCAATGTTCAATCTTCTGAACAATATATTCAATAACTATAACCTTTAGCCACTTTAATTCCTTGTTTATGTGGTTGTATTTCATCTCCATATTTTTTATTTCTTTCTTTTAATCACTGTTTAAGTATCTTCTTTAAAATGTCTAACGAGGCAGAGAGAGGGAGGCGGTTGCTTTCCAGAAGCAATATCTCCATTCACAAAACTGGGGATGGGGATAATCATATATTGCAGAGGTAGTCAACCTTTTTATACCTACCGCCCACTTTTGTATCTCTGTTAGTAGTAAAATTTTCTAATCGCCCACCTGTTTCATATTAATGGTGATTTATAAAGTAGGGAAATAACTTTACTTTATAAAATTTATAAAGCAGAGTTATAGCAAACCCCTACCGCCCATCATGAAACTGGAACGCCCACTAGTGGGCGGTAGGAACCACGTTGATTACCACTGATATATTGGCTGAATAGGGTTCGTAAGCCACTGTCCTTCAATGCAAACACCCAGGGTACCAATGGGATTAGTGGCAGGTACAATAAAAGCTTGCTACCCGTACCCCCATCCCCTTATAAGAGGCTGAATAGGTAAGTAAGTAACTGTCACTTTTCAGGGATTTCTCAGTGCTCCTGTGGCACATAGTTTCCACAAATAATGTTGTGCTTGAATGTTGCTTTCAAAATTCTATATTTGTCAGACCATACAAACCCGAGTACAGTTGAGCCATTAAGAATATCTAGTCTAGAGATTGCAAATAATTATAGATAAAGGTAAAGGTTCCCCCTCACACATATATGCTAGTCATTCCTGACTCTAGGGGGTGGTGCTCATCTCCGTTTCAAAGCCGAAGAGCCAGCACTGTCCTAAGATGTCTCCATGGTCATGTGGCTGGCATGACTAAACGCACAGAACACTGTTACCTTCTCACCAAAGGTGGTTCCTATTTTTCTACTTGCATTTTTACGGTTTCAAACTGCTAGGTTGGCAGAAGCTGGGACAAGTAACGGGAGCTCAGTCCGTTACGCGGAGATAGGGATTCCAACCGCTGAACTGCCGACCTTTCTGATCGACAAGCTCAGTGTCTTAGCCACTGAGCCACCGTGTCCACAAGTTAGTATAGCCCTTATTGTCATTGTACATCATGTAGACAACGAAATTGGTATACAATGCCGCCTGCGATCTCTTGGCTGGGCTACATCAATAAGGGATACTACCCTAGCAGGCATAGGGTCAAAAAAGTCAAGAGGGGCGGCCACAACACGGCATCAGAACCTTTAATTTTTACCGAGAGGGAGACAAATAAGATCCTGGTGGTCAAAAGGAGATCCCGATCGGGAGAACACGATCCTCGGGCTTACCTGTTCCTGTGCCCCGCGGCTCCCAGCAGGGATTCCGCTCATCCGCGCCCCATCCAAACGCCTGGGAGCCTCCAGGACAGCCAATAGGAGCATCGGCTCATCCTAGGACTACAACTCCCACCCGCTTTCGCCGCTGATTTCCGGTGAGATCTAGAGCAGGGGTCTCCAACCTTGGCCACTTTAAGACTTGTGGACTTCAACTCCCAAAGTTCCTCAGCCAGCGAAACGCCTGAATGGGGGGGAGAAGCTGGCTGAGGAACTCTGGGAGTTGAAGTCCACAAGTCTTAAAGTAGCTGAGATTGGAGACCACTGCTCTAGAGGACCTTGCTTAGGCGTCCTCAGTACTGCCGGAGATGGGTGAGCTTTCTTTACTAAAAGACTGGCCCTGTTCAGAAGTGTTCATAGACAGGGGCGACCGGGCATACGCGGTGAATCGGACGAAAGCCACTTTCAAATCACCTATGCCGATAACAGCATATGTTTTCTTCTATCCTATTCAGGCGTTTCCATAGACAGCCCCACATCCTCGAGTCGCTTAGCGATGACGAGTAGCCGCGGGCGACCTCGCATGCGGCGACCGAAGGGCTGCGCTTCCATGTCTGCGACCGGTTGCGCGCGGTTGCTTTCTCGGCTCCCCTCACGCCGGTTCCGCTGCGGATGCCCTCTGGCTCTCCGAAGCCGGGCCGGCGGCCTGAGCCGGGCGAGAATCGCCTTCTTCGCCTCGTCCTCCAATGGCAACGAGGACTCGGGCGTCAAAAGCCCGGACACGTCCTTGTTCGTGCCTCTGCAGGTGTCCCCGCAAACCTTCGCCCCGGAGATCGACGTGGGAGCCGAGCTGACCAGCCCGCTGAATAAGAGTAAGTTTGCGGAGGAGGAGGGAGAGGAGGCCGGGCCCGTTTTCCCGCGCTTTTTCCTCTTGGCTGCGGGCGGCGTCTCTGAGGGTTGCCGGGCAGGTCGTGACCGCATAAGGGGGACGAGTCGCCACGCCAGTCCTGGATGGCTGGTGCTAAGCGAGGGTCGGCCGTCCTTGAGCCTGGCTTGCTTGGAGACCCGCTTGGCGAAAGCTACGGCAATGGCTGGTTGGGGGTGGCAGCGGGAGGGCTTTGTTTTATTTATTTTATTTAGTTTGTCAAACATGTACAAGATAACAGGTATGTAAGTCAGTGCTGAAATTCATTTTTTTTCCTATCGGTTCGGTGGGTATGGCTTGGTGGGCGTGGCAAGGAAAGGATGCTGCAAAATCTCCATTCTCTCCCCACTCCTGGGGGAAGGATACTGCAAAATTCCTATTCCAGGGGAAGGATACTGCTCCTGGGGAAGCAAAATGCCCATTCCCTCCCCACTCCAGGGGATACTGCAAAATGCCCATTCCCTCCCATCTCCTGGGGAAGGATACTGCAAAATCTCCATTCCCTCCCCACTCCAGGGGATACTGCAAAATGCCCATTCCCTCCCCTCTCCTGGGAAAGGATACTGCAAAATCTCCACTCCCTCCCCACTCCAGGGGATACTGCAAAATGCCCATTCCCTCCCATCTCCTGGGGAAGGATACTGCAAAATCTCCATTCCCTCCCCACTCCAGGGGATACTGCAAAATGCCCATTCCCTCCCCTCTCCTGGGAAAGGATACTGCAAAATCTCCACTCCCTCCCCACTCCAGGGGATACTGCAAAATGCCCATTCCCTCCCCTCTCCTGGGAAAGGATACTGCAAAATCTCCACTCCCTCCCATCTCCTGGGAAAGGATACTGCAAAATCTCCATTCCCTCCCCACTCCAGGGGATACTGCAAATGCCCATTCCCTCCCCTCTCCTGGGAAAGGATACTGCAAAATCTCCACTCCCTCCCCACTCCAGGGGATACTGCAAATGCCCATTCTCTCCCCTCTCCTGGGAAAGGATACTGCAAAATCTCCACTCCCTCCCCACTCCAGGGGATACTGCAAAATGCCCATTCCCTCCCCTCTCCTGGGAAAGGATACTGCAAAATCTCCATTCCCTCCCCACTCCAGGGGATACTGCAAAATGCCTATTCCCTCCCCTCTCCTGGGAAAGGATACTGCAAAATCTCCACTCCCTCCCCACTCCAGGGGATACTGCAAAATGCCCATTCCCTCCCCTCTCCTGGGGAAGGATACTGCAAAATCTCCATTCCCTCCCCATTCCACTCCACTTACTTTGCTCTTTTTGGAACAAGAGAGAAAAACATTGTTACTAGTTTCTCTAGTTGTATTTTGTTTTAAATGACCACCCCATTGTCCTTGGTGCCCAATAATAGAAATTTACTTGCTAGATTTTGTCCCTAGTTTCTTGTAAGAGAAGACAGCAGAAATGATAAATTTCTTTCAGGAGTGAATTCACCCTAGTGTGAACTGAAGCAGTTTTTGTCCAACAGCTGGCATTCTTCCAAAGCCTTTTCAATAAAATCAGAATTATTGAGGAAAGGCTTCAGGTGTATTGTTTGTTGATTCAGTAAGCATGATGCAGTCTATATTTTGACTTCTAGATGAAGTATTGAAGACATTAAATAAATTTTGCAAGAGGAGAGAAGTTCAGAAACTGGCAGCAGAAAATGGACTAGACGGTATGTAATTCTTGGGGATGAATGAATGTTACTGGATATTTCTTACAGTTATTAGAAAACCACATGGTTAGATTTGATCTCTTTTTGGATATTAACTTCTAAGTTGGGGCAAGCACTGTTTTCTTCAACTGGGGCCTACTCTTACTGTCATTCCTTCCTCTTTGAGAACAAAGAGAATCATTTGTGTCACTGGAATGGAGGGGGGGGAAGTTCTGACCTGTTCGGAGTTTGGCTCTTATTTACAAATTGGTTTCATGGAAGCTATATGTTACCCTTTTGAGTGGCTAGAGTGCAGTTACTGCAGGCTACTTCTGCTGGCTGCCTACAATTTGGCAATTCGAATCTCACCAGGCTCAAGGTTGACTCAGCCTTCCATCCTTCCAAGGTGGTAAAAATGAGTAGCCAGATTGTTGGGGGCAATATGCTGACTCTGTACACTGCTTAGAGAGGGCTGTAAAACACTGTAAAGTGGTATATAAGTGCTATTGCTATTGCTTTTAAGCAGATTCTTCTTTTAAAGCTGGACCAGCCTTACAATATATTTGAATATTGCTTAAAATACAAATTTAGGTTTTGGTTGTCAGGTTTCTAATACGATTTGAAATGTCTTGAAGAGAATGTTAATAATTAAATTCATTTGATTAGTCCTGTTAAAAACAATTACATAATTAAGTTTAATTGGCACATGTTTTAAAATATTCTTATTAAGATTTGATTCAGATTTTAGGAATTTTGAATGTTACACGCAGTACCGAACTTAGGTTTTTTTGTTTTTATTTCTTTTATAGCTCGTCTTTTTCATCAAGTATTTATAAGTTTTAGGAAGTACATTATAGAGTCTAGTTTTCTGGATCCTGATCTGCACATTATTCTCAATGATATATGCTGTGGTGCAGGTAAGTGGATAATAGAGCCTTCTGCAACTTTTTGCTCTTCAGATATATTTTACGGTCTCTGATCATTTCCCTTTTATCATGGCCAAATTTATCAGGTCACTTAGATGTTCTGTGTTGGAGCTAATTTTGGACTAATTTTGGGAGATCAAAACATTTCATAAGCATCCTCTTTTCAAAAATATTTAAATTTATATAATTGAATAGTAAGTACCGTGTTTCCCCGAAAATATGACATGTCCTGAAAATAAGGCCATGCCATATTTTTTGGGTGGGCAAAAATATAACACCCCCCCCTCTGGCTAGGCAGAGCGCCACTCACCAACCTAGCTGAATCCCGAAGGTACCAAGCCGCGGGGGGGGGGGGCGCTCACGTTGCTTGGCGCCTTCGGGATACCGCTAGGTTGGTGAGTGGCACTGTGCCCAGCTGGAGAGGGGGGGTTACCGGGAGGCTGCTCTCTTGCAAAAATCTGAGCACAGTCTCAGGAGCAAACTTTTTCCAGTTTGGAAAAAGATGCGTATTCTTTGCACGCTCAGGCACCGTTTACTCTCTGGTTTGGCAGCTGCTAAGCAGAGAGATTTGGGGGCCGATCTTTTTGCTTTGATACATCCCTTGCCTGCGGATCGAAGAGGTCAGATCTCACAATTGCACTATCTCCGTCAGAGCGGCGGCGATGGATAGAGAAGGGGGGGAGAATTCTCAGGTGAGAACTTGGGTGGGGGGTGAGTGTCGCACGGGTGGGGGGACCACTGGCAGGACTCACAGAGGTTCCTCTCTTGCCCCTGCTTGTGCTGCTGGAGAAACGAAGATGGGCAGTGTGGGAGGGAGGCTCAGTCTCCCTCCTCCCCGGCACGAGAAGCGGGAGGGCGCGCTGATCCCTGGCTGCTGGGATGTGCTGGTGGGGGTTCAGCCGGTTTGGGCAGTGCACTAAAGCTGCACGGGGTAAGAGGAGCGCACTGTCCTGATCTAGATTAAATGGGTTGGTCTTTGGATTGGGAGGGGTGAGGTTTGCATTTAAAGTGGTAGGGCAAGGTAGCAGGTGTGCTGATGCGACCCCTCCCCAACAGCCCCCCCCCCCGCCTCCCCTTAGTTTCATGCGTGGCTAGGTTTGCTGAGTTACTGCCAAGGATCTCGTTACTATACAATACAGCAAGTCTCAGAGCTGTTTATTTCGGGGCAATTTCATTCCCATGCTTCACAACCAGCCAGCCAGTCACCTCTCTTTCTCTGCTTCTCTTTCTCTGTCCCTCTTTAATCCATTTGGAACCACAGTTTTATAAAATGGGAAGCAGTAACCAGTAATTATAATAATGAGACAGAGAGGTTGCAGCATTTAGTTGTGTTTTCCCTCACCTGTCTACCATGAAATTCTCCTCCTGTCCGCCGCCGCGATCCAAGCATAACTTCTTCTCCAGCGTCCAAACTCTGGAGATCGGCTGTCGAGTCTTCTGGCAGCGGCTGCTCTGGGAGAACGGTCTGGGGGTGAAACAGGTGCCCACGCAACCCCGCTCTCCAGTCAGGCAGAGCGTCATTCACTGACCTAGGGGTATCCCGAATTGGGGGGGGGGGGCGGGCGGGCAGAGTGCACGCAGCTTGGCACCTTCAGGATACCCTAGATCAGTGAATGGTGCTCTTCCTGACTGGAAAGGAGGTTGCTGGGCAGCTGCTCGTGAGTGTGGTCATCTCATGGCTGCTGTGTTGCGCTGTGCCCGGCTCTTCGGCGCAATACAGCCGAGGCTGTGCCCGGCCCTTCGGGAGTCTACTTACAAGAGAGCAGCCACCCGGCAACCCCAAAACAATAAGCTCTCCCCCCCCCCCGATAATAAGGCCCATGCCATATTTTGGGGGTCAAAAGAAAATAAGACCCTGTCTTATTTTCAGGGAAACATAGTATTATTGGATACACAGCTGTTCATGAATGAATGAATCAAGCTCATTATCATTAGCCAATGATTAATACAATTTTATAGCAGAAAATATAAAGTTAGAAGAAATACTAAAAGCCAGAGAAGGCTGATTAAACTTACTTAAACCCTATTGTTCTGTCCTGTTTGTTTTGTTATGTTTAATTTGGAGTAGTCATATTTTCTGATAGTCATGTGGAGATACTTTCCAGTTAATTTTTAGAGGTGTGAAAAATTGTATACAGACAGAAATTGTGTAGCAAACTACAAATACCCTAAATATGTCATTTGAATGTGGCATACTTGTGATTTTTTTAAATGCATGTTTTTTCCTTTTATCCCTCAGGTCACGTTGATGATCTGTTTCCATTTTTCTTGCAACACTCTAAGCAGATCTTTCCTATGCTGGAGTGTATGGATGATCTACGTAAAATCAGTGATTTAAGATTGCCTCCAAACTGGTTAGATTTTTAAATCACCTATAGCTATTGTGTAACCATTATCATTTATATTTCTACTGAAACATATGAGATTTATAGGAGGGTGTTAATGTTACTGGAATTATAAGCTGATTTTTTTTACCTATTTAGAATGCTGGCTATTGGACTTGTGATTATGTAGCTTTATATTAAACATTTATATATTTTGACCTTTCAATAATATGACTTCTCTGATGCTGGATATAGCTCATTTCGGAGTAACTTCTGTTCAGTTAAGTTAGGTGTGCTTGAAATTAATGGTTATAGCATTTCAATTCATGTCTGGATTTACATGTTGCACTTAACTTGACGTGGTTGGCTTATGGCTTAGCCTTAGTATATTGTGTGTGGCCTGTCAATGTTCATCATCATACTGTTACTTGGTGCAATATGCAAATTAATTTATATCTGATGAATACTCTGTTTAGAGTCTCATTTGAAATAATTGCATGCATACAATATATGTTTGGCTATCTTAGCTTTAGTTAAAGTTTAGAGACTTGGAAATTTGGACAAGTAAACTGGATTCTAGGCAATTTCTTTTACTTGGGCTTAGTTTTAATGCAGAAATGACTTGGTTCAACTTCCTGTACTGTTAAAACAACTACTCATAAATAAGAGTACATAATTTGTTTACCACTTTTGCACTCAGTTTATTTGGTAAATTTTGATGGAAGCTATTTTCCACTTAAAATATTTCCAATAGATCAAATAACAGAAAAACATAATGCCCTAGCAGTCAGTGGCAATAATGAAATTTAACCAAGTTCAGATTCTAAATAATGATAGCTTACAATCACAAATATTTTTTTCTAAAATGAGCGGAAAATAAAGTATTTAGAATACAGGCAATCCTTGACTTATGACCACAATTGAGCCTAACATTTTTTTACTAAGCAAGACAATTGATAAATGATAAATTTGTCCCATTTTATGTCCTTTCTTGCCAGAACTGTTAAGTGAATCATTGCAGTTGTTAAATTAGTAACATGATAGTTAAGTGCATCTGGGTTCCCCATTGAGTTGCTTGACAGAAGGTCGCAAAAAGGTGATCACTTGACCCTGGAACACTGCAGCTGTCATAAATATATGAATTTTGATCACAGAGCTGTGGGGGGCCACTGCAATGGTCATAAGAGTGAAAAACAGTCATATGTCCATTTTTTCAGTGCCATTGTAACTTTGAACAGTCCCTAAATAAATGGTTGTGAGGATTACCTGCAACCAAAGATGTCTTCATTAAAAAATTACACTGTGGTTTGAGAAATCATGTGAAACTTAAAAGTAGAATAAAATTCTCCTTTTTTGAGCTTGTACTTAGGAAAGAAATTCAGAAGACATGATAGTAGTGTTATGACATCACCAGAAAAGAGATATTTGAGATGAAACTTTAAACTTCAGTTTAAAAACAGAAATAATAAATTTATTAAGCCTTACAGAATTTAAAAGTTTTCTAGTGTAAACACTCTGAAAAATTGCCTTGTCAAATGTTACCGCTTTGGTACTGCATCTTGTCTCTCAATCTGGTATAAGAGCCGTGATGGCACAGTGGTCAGTGTGCAGTACTGCAGGCTACTTCTACTGACTGCCGGCTGTGTGCGATTTGGCAGTTCGAATCTCACCAGGCTCAAGGTTGACTCATCCTTCCATCCTTCCGAGGTGGGTAGAGAGGGCTGCAAAGCACTATGAAGCGGTATGTAAGTTTTAAGTGCTATTGCTATTGACTCAGCCTTCCATCCTTCCGAGGTGGGTAAAATGAGGACCCAGATAGTTGGGGGCAATATGCTGACTGTTAAACTACTTAGAGAGGGCTGTAAAAGCCCTATGAAGCGGTATATAAGTGCTATTGCTACTGCTCTACTCTAGGGCAGAAAAAAAGGATCTGGGGAGGGCTGTGTGGTGTTCATCCCAGATGAAAGAAAAGACACAAAAGTGGTATTGAAGAAGAGGACAGCCTTGTTTTCTCCTTTCTTTCTCTTATTCCATTTTCCCCACCCATTTCACCTAGGGGTGAGTAATCCAACTCGCTATTAAAAATCATCCTCCAAGCCTTACATAGTTACACATTTAATGATGATTAAGTACAAATTCATATTACTTGATTTATTTTTACATTTCTACTTATGTGTTCTAGGTATCCGGAAGCCAGGGCCGTTGAAAGGAAAATCGTGTTTCATGCTGGCCCTACAAATAGTGGGAAAACCTATCATGCAATCCAGAGATATTTAAAAGCAGAATCCGGAGTATACTGTGGTCCTTTAAAGCTCTTGGCTCACGAAATCTTCCAAAAGAGTAATGATGCTGTCAGTATGTCATTGAATTTCCATGTGATAATTGCCTTTGTTGCAGTAATGCTTTTAACATGGGACATTGTTGTTGGTTAAAAAATGTGTGTTGTCAGTGTCTTATCTGGAGCCCCAAAACAGCTTATAAAGATGGAGTGGAAAAAAAAACATAAAGCGTTTTTAGGGACAGTGGGTGGGTTTTAAGGTTACAGTATTTTTCAAGGGTATTCCTAATTTGGAGTTCACTAAAGATAGCGAGTGGGACGCGGCAGCTCAGCGGCTAAGACGCTGAGCTTGTCGATCAGAAAGGTTGGCAGTTCGGTCGTTGGAATCCCTAGCACCGTGTAACGGAGTGAGCCTGTCCCAGCTTCTGCAACCTAGTAGTTCGAAAGCACGTAAAAAATGCAAGTAGAAAAATAGGAATGGGAAGGTAACAGCGTTCTGTGCGTCTTCGGCATTTAGTCATGCCGGCGACATGACCATGGAGGTGTCTTCGGACAGTGCTGGCTCTTCGGCTTTGAAACGGAGATGAGTAGATAAGTGCTTTATTGGACTGTATTGTTTATGTCTTCAGTGTTATATCCTTGAGGGAAACGTTTATTTTGTTTTTTTTAATGTTACAGAATGTACCATGTGACCTGGTTACGGGAGAAGAACGAGTCTGCATTGATCCTGAAGGGAGATCAGCTGCCCATGTGGCTTGCACCATTGAGATGTGCAGTGTTAATACACCTTGTATGTATGCTTTCTTTAAAAAAAACATATTTAGTTTTGTAAGTGCTTGTAATATTTGTATACAAAACTGGCCAGTAGAGAAAACACAAAATAATTTTTTAAAATGAATAGATGCCCATTTCAAATACTTCATTACAGAAATGCCTCTTATTTCAGTAGTGAGAGTTTAAGAATGTTCGTAAACTTTTAAATTTGATAGATAAATAAATGACTTTTATTGCTTGCTGTTCTTTAAGATGACGTGGCTGTGATTGATGAAATTCAGATGATTAAAGATCCTTCTAGAGGCTGGGCCTGGACACGAGCACTCTTGGGTATGTTTTTGGACAATTCGTTATTACCAAATGGTGTTATCTCAATCCATATTGCATGCAATTTGCAGCAGAGTGTTTTAGAGCAATCTTCCCAGATCTCAAGCTCTCCAGATTTGGTCAGAGTACATTGGCCAACACTTTCGGTCACGGAAAAATCCTACAACTTTGGATGCCTTAGGTATTTGTTTTAAGAGTTTGTCAGGTTCCAAATCTTAAGAACAACAGATGGAGTTACTTCTGAGTAGTTTCTTTATTGTTGTTTGCCTATAGACAGAATCTTGCCAGACTAAAGCAATTAATCTGCATAACTATAGATGTACTCTAAACTGCTAGGGAGTGGGTGGGTGGGGGCATCTTATCCCTACCTAGCAGACATTCCAAGCTCCTCTCCCTTTTTGCCCCCTGGAGAAAAGCCCTCCTGGGACTACATTCCACCACACAGTGGCTGGCTGGGGAATTTTGAGAGTTGGAGTCCACATGCCTTAAAATTGCTGAGATTAAGAAACACCAGTACAGACAAAGCATTTTGTTCCGTGAAAATAATTTTGTAATGCTTGCATGCCATTATTTTGTTCAGGACTCTGTGCAAAAGAAATCCATGTTTGTGGTGAAGAGGCTGCTATTAACTTAGTGACAGAGCTCATGTATACTACAGGAGAAGAGGTTGAGGTAGGTGCTCTGCTTCGCGTGCTCTATGTCCAGGATAAGAAAGGAGGCCCAGTGGGTAGAGCTGCAGGGAAATTGGGGGCAGGGGTGTCATTCTTTTTCCTGGAGTTTGGGAGATCATTTTAAGTGTTTGTCAGTCTTTCTCTTTTTTCTAAAATATATCTTCTGCTGTAGGGCTTATACTCTGATTTTCATGTGTTTCCCACTCAAAGTAACGGTAATTATATTTCTGATTTTGAGTAATTATGTACAGAATGGAGTCTTAGGTTGCAAAAAAGTGGCTCAGGATCTTCCAATACCTTTGAAACCTCATATTGTCCAATTTAGTTCTTCCAGTTGCTTTTCCTTAAGAGATAAAATATATTAAAAGTCATCCCCTCCATCAACAGTTTGTATCATTAAAGCTAAATTGATCAGTGATATTTACTGTATATGGTGTTTTTAGACTACAGGTATCAAGCTCGATTATGTCACATGACGTAAACGATATTTTTTGCCATTGCGGACCCAGGGTGGGCATGGCTTGTGTATGACGACAACCATTCAAATATGAGCCAGCAGTGTGTAGCAGCTGCCAAAAAAGCCAACACAGTTCTAGGCTTCATAAACAGGGAGGTAGAATCAAAATCACGTGAAGTGTTAATACCACTTTATAAGATCTTGGTAAGGCCACAGTTGGAATACTGCATTCAGTTTTGGTCACCACGACGTAGAAAAGATGTGGAGACTCTAGAAAGAGTGCAGAGAAGAGCAACAAAGATGATTAGGGGACTGGAGACTAAAACATATGAAGAAAGGTCGCAGGAACTGGGTATATCTAGTTTAATAGAAAGAAGGACTAGGGGAGACATGATAGGGGTTGCCACAAAGAAGAGGTAGTCAAACTATTCTCCAAGGCACCTGAGGGTAGGACAAGAAGAAATGGGTGGAAACTAGTCAAGGAGAGAAGCAATTTGGAACTGAGGAGAAATTTCCTGACAGAACAATTAATCTGTGGAATAGCTTGTCTCCAGAAGTTGTGAATGCCCCAACACTGGAAGTCTTTAAGAAGATGTTGCATAGCCATTTATCTGAAATGGTATAGGGTTTCCTGCCTAGGCAGAGGGGTTGGACTTGAAGACCTCCAAGGTCCCTTCCAACTCTGCTATTGTATTGTATTGTACTTTAATTTATAGGATTTTGAGGTCACCTCACTCCCAAAAATTCTGAATTCTGAAATTCACTTAGAAGTGAAACCAACAAAGGGAAATATTGTTCTCAAAGTAGCAGCTTTTATTAATGCCTGAAGCAGAAAGTAATTTTGAATGAATATACAAGTTACTTCCCCCCAATAAGTGCTGTCTCCTTCCCCATCCAGCCACTAAGAAAAGCCATTCACCAATTGTTCAGTCCCTGTTTGTTTCCCATATTTGTTCTCTTTGATGTCAACAGCTCCATTTGTTACAAAGGTGTTGCTAGATGGCCTCTTAAGATGAGAAGAGCTAGTTAAGAGTTCTTCACTTTTAGTAATTGTTCTTACAGCCTGTAATTAAGATCATGCTGGGAACCCTTTAAGGTTAGAGTTTGTCGCCTATTCAGAACCCCTTGACCGTAACCAGTATCTTTTGTTCAGTATTCGAGTTATGGCAATACATAATATTGTTTATAGGTGAAAAGGTACAAGAGGCTTACTCCCATCAAGGTTCTGAATAAAGCTCTTGAATCTCTGGATAACCTTCATCCTGGAGACTGCATCGTTTGCTTCAATAAGAATGACATTTATTCAGTGAGTCGACAAATTGAATTCCGGGGCTTGGAATGTGCAGTCATCTACGGAAGTCTTCCACCTGGTACATATTCTAAATATTTTGGGTGAAATTATATGTGAGAAATACTCCTCGTTGTAATTATTATTGAAAAGTAGAATTAGTAGGGTTGACATTTGATTACTAAATTGTTCAATATTTCTATACCTGATAGTTTAGGTGTATTCTTTGTTTCTTTATCTTTGGAATTTTGTTGCGTTTACATCCACTATTTGTTTCATTTATTGATTCTTGAATTAACTGCCCCTTATTGAGGCGGCAGCTACTTGCAGATAATAATATGTACGTTATTGTATTCCTTTTGTTTTAGTTTCTTCTTTAAAAAATGTTTTTTATTACTGTGTATGAATTGTATTTTCTGAATGGGTTGACATAATTTTGTCTCAGGGAGATTTGTACAAATAGCAGAAGGACTCCTTGTAAGATGTAAGAGAGAAACACCAGGCATATACCACTCTAAAAAAATATTTATTTCATCTACTCCAAAACCATAATAGAATTAGAAAATATCCCCAGAAGGCATTTAGTTCAAGTTCCAGTCAGTATAAAGCACACATGTTAAAAAAAAACTAAGCTAGGGTGGGGATGGGGGTGTGAGGTGTGAGGTGGAGCTGCCTGGCCTTCTTCTGCGGCTGCTTCTTCTGCAACCACTTGCCACCACTCGCACGCATCGCCCCAGCCTCCGTTTCGCCTTCAGATGCCTGCCGGAACGCATATGCAGCCAATAACAGAGCTCTGGATCTGGAGCTCTGTTATTGGCTGCAGAGGTCGGGGCGATGCATGCGAGTGGTGGCAAGCGGACACAGAAGAAGTGGGCCAGCAGCGGGCTCCCGCTGGGCAAGGCTGTTGATGCCAGCAACATGAGGTGAGTCAATAATTAGAACTCTCCAAAAAGAAGGCTTAACCTTTGTTGTGGGGGGAGGGGGGGAGGTCAAAAGGAAATAAGACCCAGCCTTCTTTTGGGAGAAACACAGTATATATTGACATGTGGCAACATTTCCTGTTTAAAAAATTCTAAGAAAATATCTTTCTTTCCTCAGCTGTCTCTTCCACAGATAAACAGATCAGCTTCTCTTATATTGCAATATTTTTCGTAATTTGAGGTCATCTTACAGAGATATTAGTAGTACCCTATTTCCTAGATAATAGGCCCAATCAGGCTTTTGAGCGCATGTGCTAAAATAAGCCCTCCCTGAAAATATTGCAACACAGCAGCAGCCATGAGGTGACCACGCTTGTTGCCTCCCGGCACTTCAAAAATAATAAGACCTCCCCGAAAATAAGGCCAAGTAGTTATTTTTTGGGGGGGGTGTCAAAAGAAAAAAAGACCTGTCTTATTTTGGGGAAAACATGGTATGAACTGGCAGTTGTTTGTGGCTTGTTGCATAGTCATTATACATTCACTAATTTGAGAACATTTAGTTATTAGAAACATGTAATGCATAAACGTACGTATGATTATACCCCTCCAGACAGATAACTTATCTCTGTGCAAATGTAGAAGGGGTGATCCTGGCACGTACTTTCTAATTACATAGCATAGCTGTCCCTGATACAGTTTGGGATGCTGCATTTTTTCCACCATCTAATTAAAATGTCAGCTTCAGAAGGGAATTTTTAAAAAGTAAATATTGTAAATCTAAGTAAAAGTAAGTATTCAGACCGTTCTTGTATTTGGGACTTCATCTGTTCTGATTGTTTCAGGAACAAAACTTACTCAGGCAAAGAAGTTCAATGATCCGGATGATCCATGTAAAATCATGGTTGCCACAGATGCAATTGGGATGGGTCTCAATTTGTAAGTACACTAGATAAATTAAAAATGATCCTTTAATGAATCCAAGGTAGAATAGAATAGAATTCTTTATTGGCCAAGTGTGATTGGACACACAAGGAATTTGTCTTTGGTGCTTAAGCTCTCTCAGCGTACATAAAAAGACAAGATACATTCATTAAGAATCATAAAGTACAACACTTAAATGATAGTCATAGTGTACAAATAAGCAATCAGGAAACAATATCAATATAAATCATAAGTCTATAAGCAACAGTTACAGTCCTGCAGTCATAGGTGGGAGGAGATGGGTGATAGGAACGATGAGAAGACTAATAGTAATAGTAATGCAGGCTTAGTGAATAGTGTTGAGGGAATTATTTGTTTAGCAAAGTTAGGCGTTCGGGAAAAAACTGTTCTTGTGTCTCGTTGTCTTGGTGTGCAGTGCTCTATAGCGTCATTTTGAGGGTAGGAGTTGAAACAATTTTTGTCCAGGATGCAGGGGTCTCTAAATATTTTCACAGCCCTCTTTTTGACTCGTGCATTGTACAGGTCCTCAATGGAAGGCAGGTTGGCAGTAATTGTGTTTTATGCAGTTCTAATTATCCGTTGAAGTCTGTGTCTGTTTTGTTGGGTTGCAGAACCAAACCAGACAGTTATATAAGTGCAGATGAGAGACTCAATAATTCCTCTGTAGAACTTAGGTATTGATAGCATCAGAAAGAGTTTGATAGTTGTAAGGCTCCTCTTCACCAACTGAGGAGGCCAAAAGCCATGAGATAGATATTGTAATGTCATTACGTGGGTGGGCTTCCTTTACATTGCAGATGACCCTGCAGGGGCTTCAGTATTGGGCAGAGCTCCGTTACCTCCCTCACAGTCCTCTAGCAACTTTTCACAGTTTACATTTTGGGTTGGTAGTTATTTTAGCTCAGCTAAGATCACCTTTGGAGAATCCCATTGTTATAATGCAAATATATTAATTTGTGTGACTTTGGTATTCATTACCTTTCTTCTAGGAGCATAAAAAGGATAATTTTCAACTCCCTAATAAAGCCACAAATCAACGAAAAAGGAGAAAAGGAAATGAATAAAATTACCACTTCACAGGCACTACAAATTTCAGGTCGAGCTGGCCGATTTAGTTCTGCATTTCAAGAAGGGGAAGTTACTACCATGCATGCAGATGACCTTGTTCTGCTAAAGAAGATTTTGAGTGAGTCCGTGGATCCTATAGAGGTATATTAATAATCAAGAGTTTGTTAAATTCATTTTACGGCTTTTGGATAAGGAGCCTGCTCTGGATGTGCAACACAGTGGAGGTTAATCATAGAAGCCCAGGAATGACTTTCTTCCATAGCCTTCTATGACCTGGTGTCCTCCAGATATGCCAGTCTATACTTGTAATCATATTTAGCACAGGGAGATTAAAATAGAATGAATCATCAGGAAGGGACCTTGGAGGTCTTCTAGTCCAGCCCCCTGCTCAAGCAGGACAACCTATACTATTTCAGATAAGTGACTGTCTAGACCAGTGATGGCTAACCTTTTTTGGATCGTGTGCCAAAAGCGGGGGGAGCGCAGGGGGGTCGTGCACGGTCGTGCCCACACCCATAATGCTATGCGCATAACCCCCAGCATGCTGCATGCCAAACATGGCTCAGCATGCCACCTGTGGCACACGTGCCATAGTTTCACCATCACGGGTCTAGATTCTTCTTAAAAACATCCAGTGATGGAGCACCCACGATTTCTGGAGGCAAGCTGTTCCACTGTTAATTTTCCTCACTGTTAGGAAGTTTCTCCTTAATTCCAGGTTGCTTCTCTCTTTGATTAGTTTCCAACCATTGTTTCTTGTCTTGCCTTCTGGTGCTTTGTAGAATAATTTGACCCCCATCTTCTTTGTGGCAGCCCTTCAAGTACTAGAATACTGCTATCATGTCTCACCCCCTAATTCTTCTCTTCTTTAGACTAGCCAAACCTAAATCCTGCAGCCATTCTTCATATGTTTTGGTCTCCAGACCTTTGATCATCTTAGTTGCTCTTCTCTGAACTTTTTCCAAAGTCTCAACATTTTTTTTTATAGTATGGTGACCAAAATCGATTGCAGTATCCCAGGTGTGGCCTTACTAGGATTTTGTGAAGAGGTGCAAATACTTCACGGGATCTTGATCCTGTGCTTCTGTTTATACAACCCAGGATTGTATTAGCTTTTTTGGCGGCAGATGCTGCACACTGCTGGCTCATATTCAAATGATCATCCACTAGGACTCCAAGGTCCCTCTCACAGTTACTGTTTTTGAGCAGTATAACATGTGAAGGATATGTGTTTGTGTTTTTATTTTTATAATTATAATGTACACTGAAGATGGCATTTAATTTCATTGTACGATGTGCAATTAGAGCCAGAGTGGTTAGAGTGTGGTACTGCAGGCTACTTCAGCTGACTGCTAGCTGCAGTTCGGTAGTTCAAATCTCACCAGGCTCAGGGTTGACTCAGCCTTCCATCCTTCCGAGGTGGGTAAAATGAGGACCCAGATTGTTGGGGGCAACAGGCTGACTCTGTAAACCACTTAGAGAGGGCTGTAAAAAGCACTGTGAAGCGGTATATAAGTCTAAGTACTATTGCTATTGCTATAAAGTAAACTAAACTAAACAGGAGCAGCAAGGGTCTCCTTCAGGTCTTTAAAACAGCCCCATAATTTGTAATCCTTACAAGGCTGCAGGGTTGCACAAAGTTTGGCCAAAAATGGCAAGGTGGCGGCCACACTGATACGATGGAAGCTCTGCCTGGTTTTATATGTGTATTGTAGTTGCCATTTTAATGCAACAAATGTGCTAAAAACTTCATAAATTTGGAAAAATGACTCCCACCTTCTTTCTTTTCTCTCTCCAGGCTGCTGGCTTGCACCCCACAGCTGAGCAGATTGAGATGTTTGCATATCACCTTCCAGGAGCCACTCTGTCAAATCTCATTGTAAGAATGGAAAATGGCCACTTAGTTTTACCTTTACAGCAGGCAGTTGTTCGAATACTGCTTTACATAAGCTGAGGCATGCTGGGTGTTTTAGGCTCACGTCATTTTACCGTGTTTCCCTGAAAATAAGACTGGGTCTTATATTATTTTTTTGCCCCCCCAAAAAATGCATTAGGGCTTATTTTCTGGTTAGGTCTTATCCATCTGGCTGACAACCTTAACTGGGGCTTATTGGGGGGTAGGGCTTATATTATGAGCATCCTGAAAAATTCATGCTAAGACTTATTTTCCATTTAGATCTTATTTTCAGGGAAACAGGGTAGATCCACGCAATCTTCCCAAAACGGGACTGTTTTTACGTTGGTTTTTTCAGCCACTTAAAGTTGTGATTGCAACTTTCCTTTTTGGACTCTTGAGAAGGAAAAGTGGAACTTCCTTTTGTGTAACTCATTATTCATTCACGGGATTGTGTTACACAACTAAAAGCCAGCAGCACAGATTCCATGCCAATTAGAATTCTTGATTTGTATGTATGTCAGGAATGGTTGATCCTCAGGCCACATAGAGACAATCCTGCCACCTGATGCATATTGCCTCCAGAACTCCTCTAAATCACTTTTTATTGCAATTTCCCCCCCTAAATTACATGCAATAAGATTTTGATAGGCTGTGTATGTCCTGAATTTATTTTTTTACTAGCTGATAACCCGGCATTGTCCAGGTATTTATTTATAGGGGGAAAATGTCCGGACAAAATGTAATTTCTAATGTTGGATTTTCCCTTTTACCTGAAGGAGAGCCCCCTTGTGGAGTACTGTTAAGCTGTTACCATGGCAACTCCACTCCGCTGAGCCATTTTACGGCAGTACAGTAGAAGCCATTTGAAGGCACAACAGGCTGTATCGTAACAGAACACACAGTCCGAGGGGTGTCTTACCCCCACAGTATTTGTTTCCAGAGCGTAATGCATCTGTGTATCAAGTTTGGTCGAAATTGCTCAAGGCGTTCCAGAGTTATGCTGGAACAAACACCTGCACATGCGCGCGTGCGCGCGCGCACACACACACGAATATAGAACAACCTTTTTTCCTTCTGGATTAAACTCTTATTGTAGTCAGAGTTACATTTTTCCCAGACACCCATTGGGTCTTCATTGTATCCCTTGGACTTTCATTCACCTTTCTTTCCAAGCTGGCTAGATTTCTAAGTCAAATAGGGCTTTCCACATTCGGAAGAATCTGGCAAGATTGAATGCCTTCCACTACCACTTGTGGGAAATTATGGGGGGTTTCCATTTGAACCAAGGGTTGCCCCTGTAGTGAGGCAATTCCTGATACATTAACCTATGTTTTGCCACATTGCTCTGATGAGAAAGATGCCTGGTTGCATTTCCAGGCCCCCTGAATCCATTTTATTTGAGCTTGTTAACTATCTGTAGGAAATGTGATAATGATTACATTTTACTGTAGTTCTACTTATGGTCTCACAATGTTGCTTTCTTTTTGGAGGGGAGATGCGTTTGGGAATGGGTGGATTGGTTGTTTATTGACCTATGAAAGTCAGTGTAATACAGTATTCACTCCGCTTGTCCACATGTATCAGTGGTGTATGCTAGATCACTGCTTTCCTTGTCACTTGTCAATAGACTCTTCATTCCTTCTCATGAGCAATAAACCTCTATTAAGTTTAGCTGCCCATCGTACTGTGTTTCCTCAAAAATAAGACACGGTCTTATTTTCTTTTGATCCCTCAAATAATCACTTGCCATTATTTTCAGGGAGGTCTTATTATTTTTGTGGTGCAGGAGGTGGCTAGCGTGGTCACCTCATGGCTGCTGCTCTGTTGCAATATTTTCGGGAAGGGCTTATTTTTTGGGGAGGGTTTATTATAGTGCATGCACTCAAAAGCCTGATTGGGCTTATTACCCCCCTGTTTGGGGAAACGGTAGCTAACTACACGGCATCTTTACATTCTGGCTCTGGAATTATACACATTCCAAATATCTCACCTTTTCATCCACTATAAAATACATTTTTCTACGGGAAAAACTTGTAGAGGAAAGAAAACATTAAACAGTATATAGGAAGGGCTGGATTATAAGACACGGAGTAAGAGAACAGGTTTCTGCTAATTTTGTGAGGAAGCAGGGATTGGAAAAGAAAGTTTCAAATCCCCTGGTCTATGGATGTTTGAAAGGTTTTAACAGAGCTAGGATTTTGTCTAATTAAATGTTTTTTTAATAGGATATTTTTGTGAGCCTCTCTCAAGTTGATGGACTCTACTTTGTCTGCAATGTTGATAACTTCAAATTTTTAGCCAAAATGATTCAACACATTCCACTCCATTTGAGAGCAAGATATGTATTTTGCACAGCTCCCATTAATCAAAAGGAGCCTTTTGTGTGCACCTCACTCCTAAAGGTAATTTGCATCTGTTTTGTAATATTTTTTAGTTTCTTAGCATATTTCCCTGAAGGAGCCTATCTAAGCTTCCAGTATGCCCAAACAGTAGACGTGATTGTGTTATATGCATGTGTGCTCTTTGTTGTAATGCAGGGGTGTCAAACTCAAGGCCCGGGGCCCATATCCGGCCTATGGGGTACTTAAATCTGGCCTGCTGGGCTGCCCTGAAAACAGCGAAGGACCATCCTGTGGTGCTTCTGCCAGTGAAAACGGGCTCCTGAGCTCCGTTTTCACTGGCAGAGGGTTACAGGCCGCTGTGGCAGCTGAAAAAGGAACTTGGGAGCTCGTTTTCGCTGGCAGAGCCCTCAGGGCACCACAGGCACCCCCGATAGTGACATCAAGCTGTCCACACCTCCTGGCCATGCCTCCCACCCTGGAGGTGAAATACAACTCTGATGTGGCCCTCAAATTGAGTTTGACACCCCTGTTGTAGTGGATGAAGTTATCCCTGGCAATAACCTCTCTAGCATGACAGTTTGGTGGAGCAAGGAGATTTCCTAATCTTATTTACCAGTTTAAATAAGTCTTTCCAAAATGTTCCTCTTTACTTCAGTTTCCTAAGAAGCAACTGCAAAATTTCTTACGTCAGGAACAATTTTTGTAGATTTCATTAGAACCATAGGAACAGACTGAATAATGAACCGCTTGCACTGCCTCTGATTTTATGTTTATAGATTTGATTGTTTAATTGAGAATAGAATGCAACCCAGCATAATTTGTTGATTCTCATAGTCACCTATATGTGTGTGAGATCAAACACTGTCTTTGCACCAATGGGGAAAGACATTACTGGAGAATCATATGACCCAGCTTCGTTTCTGAGAAATTGACTGTTGGCTAAGACAATCCCACTGCATCAACTGAGAGGCCATCTGTAACTGCTAATGAAGATTAGCAGATTGGATATCTGATTTGATCTCTCAACTGACATTTTGAGCACAGTTTCTGTTCCTTGAAGCATAAGAAATTGCCAGAAATTTTCTAGAAAAGCAAGACGGACAATTGTTTCCTGTTTTAGAAGGATTGGAATGTTCACCGTTTCCTTTTTCTTCCAATATCCAAAGTACTAAGAGAGAGGAAGTATTTTGCTGATCCTTTGAAAAACTGTAAAATGCTTTTGCCTGTTATTTGAACCTGCTAAACTTTGTGAAAAAAAGTTAATGTTATAAAGTATGGGAATTGCTTTCCTGCTTCAGTTTAGTTGTTGCAGGGAGCGTTTGGCAATGTGAGGGCATTGCTGTTGTGGAAATATATTGTTTCCTAATCATGTCTTTTTGTGTTCCAGTTTGCACGGCAGTTCAGCAGGAATGAGCCTGTGATGTTTGATTGGCTCTGCCGACATATTAACTGGCCCCTGGTCCCACCCAAGAACATCAAGGACCTTGTCCATCTTGAAGCCGTTCATGATGTTCTTGATCTCTATCTCTGGCTGAGGTATTGGAATGGAAGAGTGGTTCTCCCCTCCCCCTCTTCTTAAGGGCCCAGCTTAGGAAATTGTCTTCTCTTGGAAGAATCTGCCCCAATGATACACTTTTCCTGTGATAATATATAATTTTACACTGCTGTGGGGAACCGTTTGTGTGAACATCCATCTTTGCCAAAATGTCTGTGACGTCTCTCCCTCTCTCCAGTTCCTGTTCTCCAGGAATTGCCCCAGGGATGGGATTCAGCCAGTTTGGGCGAACCAGATGCTAATTGTACATCTGGTTCACCAAACTGGTAGCTGCAAGGACAGGCTTAGCCCTCCCCTCCCAGGAGTCTCCATGCGGCCTGTTTTGGGTGCCAGGTAAGTGCAGGGCCTGCATGGAAACTTTGGGAGGGCTAAAAATGGGCCTTCCAGATGTCGGAAACGGGCCAGTTTCCTACCTCCGGAGCCCGGAGGAGGCAGTTTTCGCCCTCCCGGAGGCTCGAAAAAAGCTTCCGGAACCTGGGGAGGGTGAAAATGCCCCCCACCATGGTGTAGGAAGCTGTGTAGGCCATGTCCACCCAGCAACTGGGCAGAGAACTGATTGCTAAAATTCCTGAACCCCACCTCTGAATACCCCCGCTGGACTCTTGGTTCTTGAAGAAAATAGGCTTTTTTGCTCACATTTATCCCATCTTTTATGCTCGTCTATACAATAGTCCCCATTTAGCAGCCACACTGGAACTGGCAACTTGGTCTTTAAGTGAAGTAGTCAATGTGAAACTGACTAGTTATGGTCTTACTTCAGCTTTCCTTTGCTTTACACACTTGCGAAAGTTGCAAATGCAAGGACTGGTCATAAAATTACTTTTTCTTCACTGTTGTATTGGCAAACGGTCTCTGAATGAGTCCGTCACTAAAGGATACCTGTATAATATTTAAATCATCAAGCTTTTTTAAAAAAAATGTAATTGTCAAACAAAATATTGCATGTCACAACCCTATTGTTGTAAACTTTTGAGAGGACAAATACCGTTGCTTGCATTAATGAGCTACGGACCCAAGATTTGCCACACCTTTTTGTAACCTTGGAGTTTGGTCAGTACTAAATTCTTTCAGGTGATGCCCCCTAACAAAGTATTTGAAGAGCCATAGAGAATGGATTTGCTTTTCCAAGAATTCCCCTTCTCAAATTGACTGAACGTTTTGTGTGTGTGTTTTTTTTAAATAGTTACCGGTTCATGGACATGTTCCCAGATGCTAGTCACGTGAGGGCGATTCAGAAAAAACTGGATGACATCATACAAATCGGAGTGTTAAATATTACGAGACTGATTCAAGCTTCCCAAGTCACTTCGGAGGCAATGGGGATTCCTGTGGAGAGCCTCACAACTGACGATAGGCCTGCAGAAATGACAGAGATTTCCACAAGCAAAGGGATGGCCCCTGGCTCCCGCAGAGCAAAAGGACCTAAAGCCAGGACCTTACAGTCTGCGGGAGCGCAGCTGGGCTCGATGAAGGGTCCCCTGACTGAAAGACTGATACAGCAGGGGCTGCTCAGCAAGGAAGTGCTGAAGCAATTGGAGAAGGAGTGGCTCGCTCAACAGGATGCTCCCCCTGAAGTTAATGAAAGCAGGAGCTCAAACAAACACAAAGACAAAAAGAAATGAAGCGATGCCTCTGCTTAGAATAAAAACAAAAGTAGTTTCTTAAGTATTTTGTGTTCTGATCTTGCCCAGATTTTTTTTTTAAAAAATCTCACTACGAATAAGGGGAGATCTGTGAGTTTTGTGCATCTGCATCAGCACAGCTTCACAGAAGCCAACAACACTGCAAGGAATTTTCACTTTCAATTGAAATGAGAGATCAGAGAGGACGGCTATAATACGGAGAAAAGGAGAAGTTAGGTCTCAAACCATTGAGGGATTGCAATGCCGGCATAATACAGGTAGTCCTCAACTTTTGAGCTCAAAATATATGTTGCTAAGTGAGAAATTTGTTTTGCCCCTTTTTACGGTCGTCTTGCCACATTTGCTGAATGAATCACTGCAGTTTTTTAAATTAGTAATACTGTTGTTAAGTGAATCTGGTTTCCCCATTGACTTTGCTTATCAGAAGGTTGCAAAAGGTGATCCCATGACCGCGGGACACTGCAACGGTCATAAATGTGAGTCATTTGTGAAGTATCTGAATGTCAGTCGCATGGCCATGGGGATGCTGCAATGATCATGTCACAATTCACTTTTTTTTCCAGTGCCGTTCTAACTGTGAGCATTCACTAAGCAAACTGTTGCAAGTAGAGGACTACCTGTAATAGCTGAAACAACTGCATTTCAATTAATGTAGACAGGGGTCTCCAAACTTGGCAACTTTAAGATTTGTGGACTTCAAGTCCCAGAATTCCTGGGCCAACAGCTGGCTGAGGAATTCTGGGACTTAAAGTCCACAAGTCTTAAAGTTGCCAAGGTTGGAGATTCCTGAATTCTGTCAAAAGAGCCTAAATATTGCTTAAATGTTGACTGGTTAGCACTGAGTCATGTTTGGGCTTGTTCCATAACAATGGAGCTTAGCTCATCAGTCCGCTGCTTCCTCAGAGTACGTACTTCAGCAGATAAAAGGGGTTTAAATGCTAATATACAACTTGACCAGAAATCAGATTAGGAGACTGGCCGCTTGGTTGATATCTACTTCGGCAGAGAAATCAGCATTTTTAAAGTGTTCCACATGAACAGTTATATTTTTGAGGGGGGGGGGTTATTTTTGAGTTGGAAAAAAATCATAATCATACCTAATAAAGACTTCTGCCTTTTGAAAACACTTTCAGAGTCAACTCGGTATGTAAGTTGGAAACAAAAAAATGTTTTTATGATCTTTATCAAATGTTTTTAGTTTGGATAAATTTAAATCCAGAAAAAAGGACATTTTGAACATTATATGCATGTTTTACTATACATATATGTATGTATAAAATGAGGATGTGAAGGCAGCTCTACTCATCAGTTACAATTGAGAGAACGTCAACTTTAAGGAGCAATCTTAGGGTGGTGGCTTTGTGATATTAATAGCTTTTAAAGATACCTGTTTGCTTTGGATTTCTGACAAGAAAGCATGTGGGCTGTGCAGTTGGGAAATATAAAACGAAAGCTTCGTATTCTAGTTCTTTTTAAGAACTAAAATGCTAACCCTCACATTTCTGAGATTAGCATTTCCTTCATGGAAGGTTCCCACAGTGTCTCCATAGTAACATCTATAAGCCCTTTGAAGTTTGTTCAGGTGATCTGAAATCTAAGTGAAGGTCATCCCCTCTAATGAGGTGCAAGCAATTAGACTCAAGGAAAAGTGCCCATTTCATGGGCCATAAATGAACTGGCTGCACTGCTGTGTTAATCCCTTGTTTTTTAAAAAATCTGGAGTTACTTCGCACAGAACAGAAAATTCCTTTCTGTTCATTAGGATTCAGTAGTATGAGGGATTATCACATCAGAGGCAGGTTTTGGATTTGTGTTCAGTGGAAGAGGGTGGAATGTGGCAACTGGAATTTTTGTATAGCAGGCCAAGAGAAATGTTAAAACTTTGTCAGACCAACCGAAGAGTGAGTTCTTTTAGCTTGTCAAATTATTTATTTTTATATATAAAATTTTATAAAAAAATTTATAACACACAAACATATATACACACACATAGACACATACAGCATTCGTACACGATACACATACACATTGAAGTGTTCTAGAGTTATGCTGAAACACATACGCACACACACATGGCTCTGTATGTATGTGTGTCAGCGTAACTCTGGAACGCTTTGAGCAATTTGGTACACAAATGACTTTACTTTCTGGAAACATATACTGTAGGGGTAAAACACCCCTAACACCCCTCGGGTGTGTGTGTTCCGTTAACGTACAGCCTGTTGTGCCTTAAAATGGCTTCTACTGTACCGCCATAAAATGGCTTCTGTACAGCGCAGTGGAATTGCCATGGTAACAGCTTCACAGTACTCCACCAGGGGGCTCCCTCTGGTAAAGAGGAAAATCCAATATTAGGAATTAAGTTTGGTCCGGAATTATTTTTGAGGACAAATGTATGGATTAGGATAAAAAAATACCCAGGCAATGCCAGGTTATCAACTAGAAGGATATAAATTTATTCTAATCTCTTTTAGCGAAAAAACAAAATTAACTACTAAAATTAACTCCCTGCTGAAAGAATCTGCTATGGTATTTATAATAGTGGGAGGCTTCTAAATAGTTTTTCTGTTTGGCAAAGTTGCCAACTTTGAGAAAACTGCTTCGGACTTAATTTCTGCAATTCTGATAACAGTAGTATGTTTTTAGAGAGTGCTGCCCTTGTGTCGTCTTGTATATCCATTTGCGTCTCTTGACTCTGCTCACCCGACAAGGATGGCATATTTAGGAATCTGGGCACCCTACTGCCTTCTTCTAGAGGCCATAAGAAGAAAGAGAAGCATGTTTGATTGACATGGTGGCATAGTACTGTTGCCCAGTGATGGGAATATGAGGTCACTGGTGGACAATGAATCTCTTTGTCTGCAGGCAGTTGTGTGGCAGGGGCCCTCGCATGAAGAAAGAAAGCAGAGAACAAACTCAAATTATTTCTTGGGCTGAGCCAAATGTCACTGAGGGAATGTTGAGATTACTTTGCACGTCTTTTGTACATGGATCCAGCTATCACGAGAAGTCTGGAGTCTCCTGGAGCAGGACTTTCTCCTAAGTCACTGGAATGCTTAATTGGGAAGCATTGTTTGCCTTGACTTGCCAATGTCTAGAACAGTGTCAACCTTGGCAACTTTTAATATGTTTGGACTTCCCCATGTTGGCTGTGGAACTCTGGGAGTTGAAGTCCACAGATCTTAAAAGTTGTCAGTGTTGAAAAACTGATGTAAAACAATGGAAAGCAACATCTACCGTATTTTTCGGACTATAAGGCGCACCGGAGTATAAGACACCTAGATTTCAAAGAGAAAAACAATAGGTTTGGGCCTCTGTATGTCTGGTTTTTGCCCTCCCCAGCCCCCCAGGAGTACTCTGCAGGCCTCCCAAACCCTCTGTGCATCCTGTTTTCGTGAAAACGGGTTTGTTTTTGGTCTCCTGAATCCCCCCCATGCATCCCATTTTTGTCCTCCCCAGCCCCCCAGAAGCACTCTGCAGACCTCCCAAACCCTCTGCACATCCCATTTTTGCCAAAAATGGGCTGTTTGGGGCTAAAACGGGACATGCAGAGGGGGTGTTCGGGAGGCCAAAAATAGGGCCATATTCAGTCTATAAGATGCACAGACATTTTCACCCGCCTTTTTTGGGGGGGGGGGGGAGTGTGTAGTCCGAAAAATACGGTATGTCCTTAACTAACTGTAGTTTTCTTTATCCAGAGGGATTATTTTGAGGGGGGAAATACATACGTGAATACACAGAAACACAGGGTCGTCTTGAATAGTTGGGGGGAGGGGAGAAATCAAGATGGCAACCACATTTGTGCGATCAAAGCCTTGCATCTTTAATATATGTATTGCCCAGGGGACAGGTACTAAAATGGGATGGGGGTTTCAATTGTGCAGTCATCTTGACTTTTTAAACCCCTCCTGCAAACAGACACCCAAAAAACCCTCTTCTTGTTGGACACATGATCACAGATTTAATAATGCTTGCTTAGATGATGGCCATGTCTGATTTCAAAGGCTAATGTGGGTTTGGTTTTGACTTTGTTTTGCGGCTAATCCCAGACATAAAAACCTTGCGCTAGTCCCCATGCCGGCTTGGGATGAGGGATATTGTAGTCCAACATAACAGGAGAAACCTGACGGGCACCCTTAACCAGCTCTTATGTCTCCTTGAGTTCAACAGATCCTCAAAGCCTGCATTCACAGGGTTAATCTTTGTGTTATTTCACTTCTCAAACTTCTTGGGAAATTTATGTCCTCAGCAGAGATGGTGGCTAATCATTAAGATCCACCAGAGGGGGGGGGGGGTGGTGGTAAACACCCAACAAAACAATGCAAAGGAACAAAGATATCTCCAATCTACCCAATTTTACAGTGCTAGAGGGAAGGCAAAAGAAGAGGAATATACATTCTCAAGATAGCTTCCCTCCTCTCCTCTCAATGTTTCAGATTCAGAAATACCCATTGAGGTGACTTGTTTTCACTGCAGTCAGATGAAAAACCCAACAGCTGGACATGTGCCACCCTAAGGAAATTCGTGCTGGGTTTGGGTGAAGCGAGGGATATCTCATAGCAACTGGGATTGTTCCGAAAGGAAAACATTGCCAAGTTGGGCTAGTAACTAATCATTCTTCCCCCCCCCCCCCCCCGCGCTTGCCTCTTGGCAGCTTGCCATCTGCTCAGCATTATACGGTACCCAGAGGTGGGAGGGAATCAGTGAAAGGCGCTGGAAGCTTAATCATTGAACCATGCAGAAGGATTGGCTTTACTTCAGCCCTGCTGCTCCGGAGACTCATCGGAGGAATGGCTGGGTGGTAGGATCCTGCTGGCTTCTCGGCATATCGATTCCAGCTTTGGCCTCAGGAACAGTGGTGTCAACACCGAACTACTCGCAAACATGCTTGCGGTGCACCTTGTGGCCTTTTATTTCACAAAGCTGAAAGAAGATCAGATCAAAAAGGTAAGATCTGGTTTGTGTTGAACTCTTTGGGGCAAAACGGGAGTAGCTGCGGTTTGAGTGAACACCCTAATGCTAGTAGAAAGAGGGAGAGAGGGAGGGAGGAATAAAAAAAAAGTACAGCCCTGTATATAATAACTTCCATTTATTAACGTTATAATCTTACTCAGCCTCACATTGCCACTCTGGGTGGCTTGCAACTTGAATAAATAAACTAAACTAAGAGTCGCAATGTATATGTGCTTTTAAAAAAAACCCAACAAGTGGTGCATAAAATTCAGAAGTATCAACTAAAAAGATTCATCTGATGTAGATGATGACTTAGTAATCTGACATTCTAGGGCACGCTCATATTTGCTTATTTATTTACTTATGAAACAAGGGGAGACTTAAGCTACGCAGACCAAATTTAGTGTGATGTTCATAAAGCCACATTCAAATATATGCTCTTACTCTCAGCTGAAACGTTTTTTATCCATTTTATCCAGAAGCAAAATACAGCCAAACAGCAGCTTTTGTGATAGAACTGTCACCAATGTTTTGTGCAATAAATATCTTCTTTTTAAAAAAATCTGGGACAAAGAGTGTTCAGTTCCTATGGATTACTTCTCACAACTTCATCAATCGGTGTATTATTTTCAGTCTTATATTTAAATGAATCGTTACCTGAGATGAAAATAAATTAAGATTAAGACAGACCTGGGAATCTCTTGCCATAGCTAAACCTTTCATCAAATGCCTTATACCAGTGATGGCTAACCTTTTTGTTGCTGTGTGCTGAAAGCGAGCAATTCAATGCATGCGTGCGCCCCCATGCGGCCTGCCCTGCACATGTATGTGTGACCACGGCATGTGCCCTGCCCCCTGTGCATGCGCATGAGACCCCTGTGCATGAACGTAAGACACCTGCACATGCATACAAAGCCCCCTGTGTGCACCCCACTCCTGTGCATGCGCAAGTGACTCCCTGTGCTCCCCCCACCCCCTGCGCATGTACACGCCTCCCATAAGTGCCCATTGCATGCAGAGCAAAGACCCCAAAACTAGTTGGCTGGCGAGAGGCGCACGCGCATGCACGGTGGAGCTGAGCTGGGGCGACAGCTCGCGTGCCTGCATAGAAGGCTCTGTGTGCCATAGGTTCTCCATCACGGCCTTATACTTTTATTCAAGGGGGGTTTCTAAATTCCCTATTTATGACTTTGCAATTCCATAATTAGTAGTAGAGTTGGGGCAACTGGATAGAGGCAATCTGTGACTTCCTGGGTCTGTTCTAGCCCTTTGATGACTTATGGGCTTCTGCTCCTCTGCTTGCCTACCTCCCCCGCCAGGGGTGGGTTTCTCGCCCCGTTCCAACCGGTTCGGTTGGAACGGGGCTGGCGGCGTCCTCGTGCACGCACACAGTGTACGCATGCGTACTAGCATCTGTGCGATGCTCCAGCTGCTCCTGGAGGATCGCACAGGCGCTGTATGCGTCCTGCACATGCGTGGAAGCGCAGAACTCGTCAAAACTGGGTAAGGAGCGCGGGCGCGCGGGTGGGCCCTTTGCCGTTCCCGGAAGTTACTTACTTCCGGGTTCGCCCACCAACCGGTTCGCGGGGACCGCCGCGAACCGGTTGAAACCTACCCCTGTCCCCCGCCCTTATCTTGTAAATCTTGCTGCCATCATCTGGAAGGAATTCCCACAACCATGAGAAGTTTGTCATGCAGACTTCCAATCTTCATAAAGGAAACACTGAAATGAAGCGAATTCTGCCACCTGGAAAAATGAGTAAACCAATTAATTGGGGGAAAAGAGTACTTCGCCAAAGGATTTTTTCCCCACAATGCAGCTAGCTTTGCTAGTCAGCATCTTATTGATTGATTGATTGATTTTATTTTGTCAAACATGTACGAGATAACAAGTATAAGTATAAACCTGGACATGAACACAGGAAATTGGTATGAATAAATGGGGACAATAAGACAGAAACGTTTGGCACACTGGTGCGCTTATGCACGCCCCCCCCTTACAGACCTCTTAGAAATGGGGTGAAGTCCACGGTAGACAGTTTAAGGTTAAAGTTATGGGGATTTGAGGATGCAACAACAGAGTCAGGTAGTGCATTCCAGGCATTGACCCCTCTGTTGCTGAAGTCACATTTTTCTGCAATCAAGTTTGGAGCGGTTTACCTTGAGTTTGTATCTATTGTCTGCTTGTGTATTATTGTGGTTGAAGCTGAAGTAGTCATTGACAGGTAGGACATTGTAGCAGACGATTTTGTGTACTACAATTAGGTCAGACCGTTGGCGGAGTAGTTCTAGGTTGTCCATGGCCAAAACGTCAAGCCTGGTGGCACAGGGAATTCTATTGTGAGCAGAGGAGTAGAGTACTCTTCTCGTGAAATCAGGGGTGGGTTTCTCGCCCCGTTCCAACCGGTTCGGTTGGAATGGGGCCAGCGTGGTCCTCGTGCATGTGTGCGGCGTGCGCGCAGCGTACACATGCGTACTAGCGTCTGTGCGATGCTCCAGCTGCTCCTGGAGGATCGCGCAGGCGCTGTATGCGTCCTGCGCATGCGTGGAAGCGCAGAACTCGTCAAAACCGGGTAAGCAGCGCGGGCAGGCGGCCCCTTCGGCGTTCCCGGAAGTTACTTACTTCCGGGTTCGCCGACCAACCAGTTCGCAGGGACCGCTGCGAACCAGTTGAAACCCACCCCTGCGTGAAATACTTCTGGACTCGCTTTGATCGCTTATGCACTTAATTTTTAATTAATCAAGATTTCTGGTTTTTTTCTACTATACCCCCGGTAGTACTTGGTTCTGACGGTATCCACCTGAGCATTCTTAAGGGCTCAGACATGACTTTGCTAACATCCTAGCAGAAAATGGAACCGGGATCCTTAAATTGGCCTCAGTCCCAGTGGACTGGACAGTTGCCTATGATACTAATTCTTCAAGAGGGCCCCAAAAGAAGAGATTCAACCAGTTGAGCCAAGTAGGTGGAAGTAGAAAGCTGAGGGGAAAAACTAAGCATATATACAGCACTGGTAACCACTGATGGTCTGTGAGAAAATTTTGGTGGTTTGCTGAAGAATTATTTGCATTTTTTTTATATTGCACTAAATAGCACTAGCATTTAGCAATAGCACTTAGACTTATATACCGCTTCACAGTGCTTTACAGCCCTCTCTAAGCAGTTTACAGAGTCAGTATATTCTCCCCAACAATCTGGGTCTTCATTTTATCCACCTCGGAAAGATGGAAGGCTGAGTCAACCTTGAGCTGGTGAGATTTGAACTACCGAATTGCAGCTAGCAGTCAGCTGAAGTGGCCTGCAGTACCGCATTCTAACCACTGTGGCTCTAATTGCACATTGTACAATGAAATTAAATGCGGTCAGCTGCAATACTGCACTCTAACTACTGCACCACCTCGGCTCTTAAATGCGATTTATCTTTTTTTGAA
Source organism: Thamnophis sirtalis (assembly GCF_051295495.1). Classification (NCBI taxonomy): domain Eukaryota; kingdom Metazoa; phylum Chordata; class Lepidosauria; order Squamata; family Natricidae; genus Thamnophis; species Thamnophis sirtalis. The sequence continues at coordinate 33,483,956 of NW_028261395.1, forward strand.
ATACATATTATTGGTCCGCGATTTAGAATTATGAATTCAGTGGTCCCTGAGGCCCGAAGGGTTGGTGACCCCTGGTATATAGGAAGCAACCTTGCTGGTGGAAAATCTGCCTAAGTCAAACTTGCTTTTCAAACATCTGCAGCTTTTTTTTTACGTGTCAGCAAACATGTGGATGAGATGACCCCCTACTGACACTGAATTTTTGAGAAGACTAAGCAAGTTCCACATCTAAGCAGGTCCAGATGTCCTTTGTTAATCCAGTCACAAAGGAGAAGCAAAGAGTAGAAACAAATGGCAAAATTTTCTCAGAGGAAAGAAGGAAGAAGTCAAGTAGGGAAGTCCTTGGGGTCTCTGAGTGCGATTGCTTGCCTGCAGATGCTTCATTACTGGACGAGGTAACATCTTCAGTGCTGAAGAGAGATTCCGAGAGCACCAAGGACCCCACAGTTCAACTCTGAGCTATATTTATTCTTTTTTACTAGCTGCTAACTTGGAGTTGCCCAGAACAAATACCCCTTACCTGAGGGACCCCATTGTTTTTCGTTTGTTTGAACCAATCCCCTTTACCAGAGGGAGCCCCTTTGTGGAGTACTGTGAAGCTGTTTCCATGGCAACTCCATTGTGCTGTACAGTAGAATCCATTTTAAGACACAACAGACTGTATCTTAAGAGAACCTGAATCCAAAATGCACACTATCACTGCCAAAATTACTGTGCTTTGACACCATAGATACAATTCATTCCTTTTCATTTCAGTGTTCCAGAGTTATGCTGGAACTCACGCACACAGATACACACACACACACACACACACCGAGGGGTGCTAGGGGTGTCTTACCCACACAATATTTTTTTCCAGAGAGTAAGTCATCTGTGTACCAAGTTTGGTTGACATTGCTTGACGTGTTCCAGAGTTATGCTGGAACACATACACACACACACACACACACACACACACACACACACACACACACACACAAAAACAATCACTTTTATACAGATAGATACAAAACAAAGAAGATTGGTGAGATCCAGCAAAGAATCTGGCTTGGGACCAGGGCTTTCTAACTTGTTCATCAAGGTTCTTCATTAGGGCCAGGAAGTGAATTGACTGAGCTTGAAGATACAGTAATACTAAATAAACTATTCAAAAGTGATTATGAAGGGCTCTTAACAACTTCACCGATATACCAAGGAGGCTGAATGGTCGGTTACCACCAGGAAAAAGATGATGTGGTCATACTGAGCGATGGAGGATGTAGACTCAGTGTGCAGTGTCTGTGAAAAGGCCAGTCCCTTGCTAGGAATCAATACGAGAATAACTGGAAATAATGTTATCATTGTAATGAGCGTACACAAATCTACAGTACATTCGCATCTGAAATATTGTTCTGGTACAGGTCTGGTCACCACATTTAAGTTGAGAATACAACAGAACCAAGCAAAGTGTATAAGATGGTAATCAGAATGGTTATGAGGCTTGAACAATTTCCTCATGAGAAAAAGCTAGAATATCTGGGAAATGTGGGGGGGGGGGAGAAAACTGATGTTGAGATACCGTTGAGATACTGTACATCTGGTGAACCTGATTGGCAAGGGATTTAAAATAGAATAGAATAACAGAGTTGGAAGGGACCTTGGAGGTCTTCTATCAAGAAACCCACACCACTTCAGACAAATGATTATCCAACATCTTCTTAAAAACTTCCAATGTTGGCGCATTCACAACTTCTGGAGGCAACTTGTTCCACTGATTAATTGTTCTGTCAGGAAATTTCTCCTAAGACGCTTCTCTCCTTGATTAGTTTCCACCCATTGCTTCTTGTCAGGTGCCTTGGGAAATAGGTTGACTCCCTCTTCTTTGTGGCAGCCCCTGAGATATTGGAACATTGCTATCATGTCTCCCCTAGTCCTTCTTTTCAGTAAACTAGACATACCCAGTTCACATCCTGTTCCTGCAACCATTTTTCATATGCTTTAGCCTCCAGTCCCCTTATTATCACAAGTGGGGACAGCATACCAGGTATGGAGAATGGTGGTAGGAGAGGACCGTATCTTTATCTTCTACTAATGAGCACCCCAGAAGCTTATAATGGCCACTGTGAGAAAGAAAGATAAATCTTGGCCTGACCTAGCAGGTTTTCCTTATGTTCTGAATACATCAGTAGTTCAAACATCATCAGTTAATCATACAGAATTTTATTTATTAAGATTAATCACTTAGAGATGCAAATTAATTCTAGGAAAATTAAGATATTTCAATTTTTTCCCTCTCCTGTGTAGAATTTGCTTTGTTCCAAAGATGGCTACTCACACTGAAGGGAAATTACCCAAACACCCTTTCCCAGTAGTATTACCCACTGGAGAACAAAGATGCTGCTGTAGAAGCATAATGAAGCTTGTCATTCATAACAATGAGCAACAAAGGGACATTGTTGGGGCCAGTGTTTTCTATAATGTGTAAGCCGGGTCATCCCCCTTCTTTGACCCCAATAAAGTTTATGAAGATGTCCGAGTTGATGCTCTTCCAAATTCTTTCCAGGATTTTGTAAAGTTTGACCGAACTATACATGTGAATGCAGTCAACCAAACATGAAGCCTACTCTTTATTTTAGAGAACAAACCATTTATACTCAAAACGCACTGACAGCGACATTTCGTCCTCGAATGGTGATGAAACATTTGCAACCTAATGGCTAAGCTCGGAGCTCAAACCAACAGCCTTACAACCAACCCAAGCTACTAACATTCAAACAATTTTACAAATGTAGGTCTCTAGTTATTTGGGTTTTCTCCCGCGTAGAATTGGAGATGTCTTGGCGACGTTTCGACGAAGTCTCATTCGTCATCTTCAGGCTACTTCAGGCTACTTCAGGCTTGGTGTTTCCAGGAGTGAAACACCAAGCCTGAAGTAGCCTGAAGTAGCCTGAAGATGACGAATGAGACTTCGTCGAAACGTCGCCAAGACATCTCCAATTCTACGCGGGAGAAAACCCAAATAACTAGAGACCTACATACTAACACCCGCGAAAACCTCAGAAAACAATTTTACAAATGTTTATATTATTTGGAAACCTAGATATTTTGTATCACTTCTCAGGAAGTGTTTTTCTTCTGTAGTTAATTTTAATCAGTGAAAATGATGTGATGTGTGGATAAAGAATTAGACTTCCATCTTCAATTTCACCAGGGCTCTAAACTGGAATCACACACACACCCTCCTAATTCTAAAAAACACAATCTGCTTTCTGGAGAAAAATCCATATGTGGACATTCGCGCCTAAGTCTTGACTTCGTTCCCAACTGGTTTTGAGAAACTTGCCAAAACTTTCCCAACTTGCCTCCTCAGCTCATTGTTATTAGTTATTGTTGTTAGTTGCGAAGTCATGCCAAACCCATCGCGATCCATGGACAACGTTCCTCCAGGCCTTCCTGTCCTCCACCATCCTCTGGAGTCCATTTAAGTTCATGCCAACTGCTCCAGTGACTCCATCCAACCACCTCATTCTCTGTCGCCCCCTTCTTCTTTTGCCCTCCATCTTTCCCAGCATTAGGCTCTTCTCCAGTGAGTCCTTCCTTCTCATTAGTAGTCTTACTGTAATTTTTGTTACTTAGCCACATTCTTATACTCCAAGATAGTCAGATCTACTGTCTCCCCTTTACAAATCCCTGTTATAAAAGTTAGAACCTCTTCTCTCCATTATTTGTTCTTGAGATTGGATCAGATTTTTCAAGTGGATTTATCTCTGCTGCCATTTCAAGTTTGTCTTCTAAAAACCACTTCTTCACAATACTTACTTTGGCCAGACAAAGGGGATTAAGGAAAGACCCAAGATCACACACAGTCTTAAGCTCTTGTTCTGAGGACATCAACAGGCCAGTTCACAAGTTCCATGGGTAATGTGTAAACTCTGCTATATGTACAAAGTTTAAGTATTACATACTATGAGCACAGTTAACAAAAACTACAAGTCTGTAGGTAGATAATGTGTAAACTGCTACGTGTAGAAAGTTTAAGTATTGCATATTATGACATTGCTAACAAAAACTACAAGTTGCTAAAAAGAACTGGCCATAGTTTCATAAAAACATTTACTTCTGCTTCATTGACTATGCTAAAGCCGTTGATTGGGTGGATCACAACAAATTGTGGCAAGTTCTTAAAGAGATGGGAATATCAGACCATCTTATTTGTCTCTTGAGAAACCTATATGAGGGTCAAGAAGCAACGGTGAGAACTGGACATGGAACCACTGATTGGTTCAAATTTGGGAAAGGAGTCCAGCAAGGCTGTACACTATCACCTTGCCTATTTAACCTATATGTAGAGCACATCAAGACTGCTCTTTAGAAGGCCAGATCCTGAAGATGAAACTCAAAGACTTTGGCCACCTAATGAGAAGGAAGGACTCACTGGAGAAGAGCCTCATGCTGGGAAGGATTGAGGGCAAAAGAAGAAGGGGACGACAGAGAATGAGATTTCGTGATGAGTGAATGGTATTTGTCTTCTATATATGGGACTTCAAAGGACTTGATAGAGGATAAAAATGCCATCTGGCTGACTGTGTGATGAAAGACAATAATATACTTTCTCATTGTTTACCTGCTTTCTCCTAGAAAGTACATTTCTCCTGAAATACATGCAGTCATCAAGACAAACATGACTTTATATGTCTTATGTTTTAAAATACAGGCAGTATTTGACTTACATTCACACTGAGCCAAAATGTATATGGCTGAGACATTTGTTAAATGTGTTTTGCGACTTTTCTTGCCACAGTTTTTAAGTGAATCACTGAAGTTCTTAAGTTAGTAACATAGTTGTTAAGTGAATCTGTCTTCCCTATTGCCTTTGCTTGTCTAAAGTCCACAAAAGATGAGCCCAGGACACTGCAACTATCACAAATTCAAGTCGGTTGCTAAGCATTTGAATTTTAATCACATGACCCTGAGAATGCTGCAATGGTCCTAAGTGTGAAAAACTGTCATAAGTTACTTTTTTCAGTGCTGTTGTAATTTCAAACAGTCACTAAATGAACTTTTGTAAATCAAGGATTACCGGTGTATGGGATCCACAAAAATCAAGCAAATCATAATTACTGTTTTCAGTGCAGAAAACACTCAGGCCAACTGATAAGAATGGCTTTATTTGAAAGGTTTACTTTCCCAGGTTTCGGTTAATTTGAAAACTGGACCTGGAAGGCATGAAAATGTGCTCACATCACCTTTTCTTAATCTGAGTTTCCCGAAAGGGTCAAAGGGTTAAAAGTGCTCTCTGCAAAAAAGACAATGCAAATGTTAGCTTTTTGATTACAGAGGCAGTAGTTGTGCTTTGTCAATCCAGGGATAAGCACAGACTCAAGTGTATTGTATCATCTTCTTTCCACCTTATACGTAGGAGGTGTGGGAGGGCATTACTCTGATTCAGTGTGCGCATGACACCAAATTGTAAATGTAAGCTGTGTGCAACAGACCTGATTCAGATAACTCAGCCATATCTGCAAAGTTTAATCTGATTCAGAGAAACTCAAGAAGTAAGGTTTTACATTTAGGCAAGAAAAAACAGGTATAGATGAGGTGAAATCTGGCTCAATTGTGAGAGGGATTTTGGAGAATAGTCAGTCCTGAGGAGAGGGGGGTGCAGCCGGTACATTGTTCTGGGGCCCATGGAGCTCAAAGGAGGCCCATGAAGAGGAAATTTTTAAAAAGGTTTTTACAAAACCAAATTTTAACAAGAAAAACAATATTGGATATATACCTCAAACTCAGTACTTTGTGTGTATAGCAAAATCGCCTTGTTGGACACAACCTTTATTAATCTGAAACTCAGTGCACAGTTATTATGTAATGTATTGAATTTTAATTTCATTACTTATTTATTTAAGTTTGCAAGCTTAGTTTCATTTCGTTTATGAGTATATTTTATACTTCATTTCAGTTTATGAATGGCTGTGAAATGTCATCTCAAAAATCTGAAGCTCAAGAACGCTGTGCATTGTAAATGAGCAATCTATGACATTATTGATTTATGTGTCTGTGTGTAGGTGAGGGGGCCCATACTAGTCTTGTTCCAGCACTTAATAATACTCTTGGCCGCCCTGGTCCTAGTGGACAGTCACTTAAATATGAGCCAACAGTGTGCGACAGCAGCCAAAAAATCCAATGCAATCCTAGGCTGTTTTAACAGAGTGATAGAATCAGAATCATGTAATGTATTAATACTACTATATCCGGGATGGCGAACCTATGGCACGCGTGCCACAGGTGGCACCCGGACCCATTTGTCAGGGCACGCGAAGCATTGCCCTGTCGGCTGGCCAGCTGAGTTCAGCCTTTTTTAAAGCCATTTTTCGCCCTCCCCAGGCTCCAGAGGCTTTATAAGAACAAAAATTGCTTCTGTGCATGCGTAGAAGCAAAAAACAAGATGGCGCCTACACTGCCGCCAATAGAAAAAGTTTAGGGGTGTGGTTGGCTAAATTACTACCTACTCAGCCGAACTGGTCCGAACTGGTAGGAACACTCCTCTGGTCCAGGGCCCTGAAATTACAATGTCAAAAAGCATTAATTTTGGAACCCAAAATTAGCAGCACAACTTGAAGGCATTTTTGATGTTTTCAAGGCGAGGGGGGCAATGATTTCAGGGTGAGGATGGAAAACTTTGCCTCCCAGAAGCTTTTTCTCCCCCATTGATGTTCTGATTCACTTGATGGCATTTTCCATCTTCCCAAAGATTGGAAGCTGTTCCATTTTTCTCACCTTGTGTTCATTTATCTGGAGTTACACATTCACTCCCACAACAAGCACAGATAGGTATATTCCAGAGGTGGTATTCAGCCAGTTCTGACCGATTCTGGTGAACCAGTAGTGGAAATTTTGAGAAGTTTGGAGAACCAGCAAATACCACCTCTGGCTGGCCCCGCCCCCATCAATTCGCTGCCACCCGAGTATCAGCTGATCGGTTGGGTCTTCATTTGTTGCCCTGCACAGGAGAATGGAGCTGGAAAGCAGGTTAGTGGGGTGGGGAGGGAATGAGGGTTTTGCAGTATCCTTCCCCTGCCACGCCCACCAAGCCATGCTCCGCCCACAGAACCCGTAGTAAAACATTTTGAATTCCACCACTGGTATATTACTTACAAAAGTTTTAGTGTGTGTGTGTGTGTGTGTGTGTGTGTGTGTGTGTGTGTGAGAGAGAGAGAGAGAGAGAGAGAGAGAGAGAGAGAGAGAGAGAGAGAGAGAGAGAGAGAGAGAGAGAGAGAGAACACTAATGTATACCTGGTGTATTTTATTCCAAGGTTGATCGGTACCTGTACCAGATGCGCCTTTCTGATGATACGCTCCACGATGTGATGACTCGCTTCCAAGCAGAGATGGTGAAAGGTTTAGGAAGAGATACTAACCCAACGGCTACAGTAAAAATGCTACCAACGTTTGTGAGGTCACTTCCTGATGGCTCAGGTAAGGCTTTTCTTTTGATCCAACAGGTAATCCCCAACATGCAATCATTTAATTAGAATGGCAATTACAAGTTATGATTGGTCCTTGCACTTATGACTGTTATAGCAACCCCAGTCATGTGATCAAAATTTGGATGTCTGGTAATTGCCATATATTTATAATGGTCACAGTGTCCCAGGTGTCCCAACAGGCCAGGAGTCTTTAAGTTGCTGATAGCTCCAACTTCATCCTTCTTACAGCCTTTCCGGGTAAAATCTGGCAGCACACATTTATTTTTTGCTGGTTTAGAAAAAAATAAGCTCTAAAACAAGCTCTAAAATTCTGATATACTTAACACACTTACTTTGGAATAATCAAGCCTAACCCCAAACAGTCAGGCCCAACCCTGCTCTGTTGACATTACTGCATCACTACCATGTCCTCCGGGGGGTGGGATTCAAAAATTTTTGCTACTGATTCTGTGGGTGTGGCTTTGTGGGCGTGGCAGAGGAAGGATACTGCAAAATCCCCATTCCTTCTCCTCCCCACTAACCTGCCTCCCAGCTCCGTTCTCCTGTTCAGGGCAACAAAATACTGCAATGTGCTCTACATGGGGCTGCCCTTGAAGAGCATCCGGCGACTTCAGCTAGTCCAGAACGCAGCCGCGCGAGTGATTGTGGGTGCACCTCGGTTCACCCACATAACACCTATCCTCTGCGAGCTGCGCTGGCTACCTGTCAATCTCCGGGTGCGCTTCAAGGTGCTACTTGTCACCCATAAAGCCCTCCATGGTAGTGGGTCTGCGTACTTGAGAGACCGCCTTCTGCCAATTACCTCCCTGCGACCAATTAGATCTCATAGATTGGGCCTCCTCCGAGTTCCATCTGCCAGCCAGTGCCGGCTGGCAATTACAAGGAGGAGAGCCTTCTCAGTAGTAGCTCCGACCCTTTGGAACGATCTCCCCGTGGAGATTCGTACCCTCACCACCGTCCAGGCCTTCCGCACAGCCCTTAAGACCTGGCTAGCCCGTCAGGCCTGGGGACAAAGATAATTGCCCCCTCCCGAATGATGAATGAATGTTGCTCATTATTTTATTCTGTGTTTGTCTGCGTTACTGTTTGTATATCCCCCCCCTTGATTTTATGTAAGCCGCCCTGAGTCCCCTCAGGGAAAAGGGCGGCCTATAAATGTTAATAAAACCTCTAAAAAAACCTCTAAAAGAAGATCGGCTGGGAGGCTGGGAGGCAGCAGGGGCGGGGCCAGCCTATTTGCCGGTTCTCTGAACTACTCAAAATGTCCGCAACTGGTTCTCCAGGACCTGTTAGAACTGGCTGAATGCCACCTCTGATGTCCTCACTGTATCTGTCATGGCTGCATCTCACCTATGCATTCATCAACTGGCAGCTTGACATTAGTACCGGTGGGTGTGGGGGAGGGATGAAGGTCCAGCTGAGCCTTGTGAGAAGCTCCAGTCAGCCAAGGTCATTAACGAGATGCTGAGCTGGGAACCGAGAACCTGTTTCCTGAACAATATACAAGTACCTGATTGGACATTTGCAGATAACCAGGGGATGGCTGGAGGGAGAGGAGAGGGAACTTTCCTTTGTGCTGTTTACACGGGAAAACCTTGGATTCGGCTTATGCTACTTCTGTAACTATTTAAGCTTCATTAAAGTATACCCTTGGCAAAGCAAATGGCCAGGAGTCTTTCTTTGCTAGATATCTTGAGTGGGATGGTACTGAGTCCTCAGTTGTAGTAACTTTGCAAATAGCAGAATACTAAGATCCCTCTCACATTAGAAGATTCTTAACCAATAGCTTAAGTCTCAGATGTCGATATTGTGACGCTTTTAATGTTTGTGATGAAATCCAAAATGAAGCTCTACTCATAGTCTTGGGACAGTATTCACCTGATATATTCACAAGCAATTGGTCTTTTAAAAAAAGTATATATCTTTATACTGTTAGATAGCAATAGCCCTTAGACTTATATACCACTTCACAGTGCTTTTACAGTCCTCTCTAAGCAGTTTACAGAGTCGGCTTCTTGCCACCAACAGTCTGGGTCCGGAAGGATGGAAGGCTGAGTCAACCTTGAGCCAGTGAGAATCGAACTGCTGGCAATCAGCAGAATTAGCCTGCAATACTGCATTAGGGACACGGTGGCTCAGTGGCTAAGACACTGAGCTTGTCGATCAGAATGGTCGGAAGGTCAAATCCCTATTGCCGCATAACAGAGTGAGCTCCCGTTACTTGTCCCAACTTCTGCCAACCTAGCAGTTCGTAAGCACATAAAAAAATGCAAGTAGAAAAATAGGAGCCACCTTTGGTGGGAAGGCTCCATGCGCCTTTAGCATTTAGTCATGCCGGCCACATGATCACGGAGATGTCTTTGGACAGCGCTGGCTTTTCGGCATTGAAATGGAGATGATCACTGCTTCCTAGAGTCGGGAATGACTAGCACATATGTGCAAGGGGAACCTTTACCTTTTTTACTGCATTCTAATCACTGCGCCACAATGGCTCATGTTTTTGTAGACTAGAGGCTCTTCAAACAGGGCTGCATCTAGTAGCCCCATCCAATCTCTATATCAGTGATGGCTAACCTTTTTTGGCCAGTACCTGAAGTGCACATGCCCCTCTGAATGTGCCTGCCCCCATGCATGCTCGGCAGAGACCCAACCACCAGCTGGCTGGCGGGAGGTGTGTGCACATGCGTGGCGGAGCTGAACTGGGATGACGGCTCGTGTGCCATCAGAGAGAGTGCTGCATGCCACCTTTGGCACACATGCCATAGGTTTGCCATCACGGCGCTATATTAAGGCTCATGAAACATCATTTGGCAAGGCGTTATGGAGGAATTAATCATTACACACTATTATTTCCATTACAGAAAAAGGAGAATTCCTCGCTTTGGATCTGGGTGGTTCCAAATTTAAAGTCCTACACGTTAAAGTAGCTGAAGAAGGAAAACAACATGTACAAATGGAGAGTCAGTTCTATCCAACACCTAAAGAAATCATACAGGGAAGTGGAACAGATGTAAGTACCGTATAGCTTTGAGATTTCTGTCCCTTTGGGATCTGCTCTTATGGATTTTGAGGCATGACGTTAATGAACACTGCATCTTATAACCAGTGGTGCGTTTCACATTTTGTTATCACTGGTTTTCCCCGTGCATGCGCGTCTGCTACGCAGGCATGCACCCATTTTGCAGGTCCATGCGCCCCTTCCATTCATGTGCCCGGCCTTCTGCGCATGTGCTTTGCTCACACGTGCACCTTCCATGCATGCCCCCAGCCTCAAAAATGTACCTAAATAGGATGGCATAGAGCTGGGGTGGGCAGGCAGGCCCACCTGCAATTTCCACTACCGGTTCAGGTGAACCAGCCCCAAACGGCTGAATATCACCTCTACTTATAATATTACCTGTTTAATCATTGCAAATTCTGGGACTTTCAACAGGAGGTGCTGCATTCAACTCCGTGGATGATAGGTATCTGCAAACTGACTTCCTAAATCTGTGAATTCCAGTTGGTGGAATAATCTTGAGAGCAGGAATCCCACCTTCAGATATATTCCTGTGGTTTTACCGATTAATTTTATCAAACCCTCCCCTGGATAGCAGAGTCGTGAAACCTCTAGGACAGTTTCTTTCTTATAGCGTGCCAAAATTGTGGGCGCGTGAGCTATCGTGCGTGCATGGGTGCCCACACCAATGCAATCCTCCCTGCCCACCTGCGCATGAGCACACCACACACACACAGCATGCGCGCACAGCCCCTCCCCAGGCTTCAGAGGCTTTCCTGAAGCCTGGGGAGGGCAAAAACGGCCTCCCACCCCTGGAGGCCCTCCGGAAGCCGGAAATGGATCGTTTCCGAACTTCCAGTTGGCCCGTCGGGGCTGTTTTTTGCCCTCCCCAACCTCCAGAGGCTTTCCTGAAGCCTGGGGAGGGCGAAAAACAGCCCCAATGAGCCAACCGAAAGTTGGGGAAGGAATTTCTGGTTGGCCTGGTGGGTCTGTTTTTCGCCTGCCCCAGCCTCTGGAGGCTTTCCTGGAGCCTGGGGAGGGCGAAAATGGCTTCCCTCAGCCCTCCAGAAGGCTGCAAATTAGCTGACAGCTGGCATGCAAGCAAGTATGGCTCCACCTGCAACCTGTAACATGCATGCCATAGGTTTACCATCACGACTCTAGGATAATCCATCCTTCCGAGGTGGGTGAAATGAGGACCCAGACTGTGGGGGCGATATGCTGACTCTGTAAACCGCTTAGAGAGGGCTGAAAGCCCTATGAAGTGGTATATAAGTCTAACTGTTATTGCTATAATGTTTCTTAGTCTCAGACCCTTTAAGATGTATGGACTTCAGCTCCCAGAATTCCCCATATCTTAAAGGGGCTGAGATTGAAAAACATTGCCTGTGGGAGGATGGTCTGATATCAGCTAACACCTCTTTTTCTCTAGTTGGAGGGCTCAAATAAGGAAGGTACATATCAAACATAGTGTCAGTTCTGCCATCTTCGGCTTGATGCCATGGCAGCATCCTGCCATCAAAAGCTAGGGCAGCGGGGGAAGGCGCGTGGCAGGGGAAGGATACTGCAAAATCCCCATTCCTTCCTCACCCCACTAACCTGCTTTCCAGCTTGTTCTCCTCTTCAGGGCAACAAAAGAAGATCAGCTGGGAGGCTGGAAGGCAGCGAGGGTGAGGGCCAGCCTATTTGCCAGTTCTCCGAACTACTCAAAATTTCTGCTACCGGTTCACCATAACCTGTCAGAATTGGCTGAACACCAGCTCTGGGGCAAGCGGGACACACACACAAATGAGCAATAAACATGTGTGGGGATATGACAGGAAATAGGGAGTGATGTCAGCTTGACAAAAATCAGGGAAGTGCAGAACCAGTTTGTTCCAGTATCCAAGACCATGCATCATGAGAATGGAATGTGGATTGTCCCAAACATATCCGCAATTCTCAAAACACCTATGATTGGTCATTTTGGGGAGGGGGGGGGACTGGGATAAGGGGAAACATTTGTAACCTTTTGCATGGGAATCTTAGTTCTAGCCTGACTTTACTGCAACCAGAAACCTTTAGTAAAAGAACCTAACTTCACCCAAATGGAGTCAAGGGTCTTTCCTTCCTAAGGCATCTGACTGGGCAGGTCCAACACATAGATTTTCCATCTATATTAGCATTGCAGATCATAGAATTCCTGATGACTACAAATTCTGAGAGATTACAGCCCCAAACTTCTAGAACAGTGTTTTTCAACCTTGGTCCCCTGAAGATGCGTGGACTTCAACTCCCAGAATCCCCCAGCCAGCAGAGCTGAAGTCCAGGTGGGCCAAGGTTGAGAAACACTGATCTAGAGGTTGATTCTGAGAATAAATATTATTTTTATTGAAGTGGTAACAAATCAGTTACACTGATGTAGGAAGACATATTTTATCTGGATTCAAGGGTTTCAGGTTTTGCTTACATGCTTAAGAAAAAGAATTAACTATATAGATAAACGATAATATTGCTTTTGCCTCTTCTTCAGTGTGAACTGCCTAGAATCTTTATGTGGAAGGAAATGCAAAAAGCCATTCTTATTAATCATCATGTGGTTTTATTGGCCCATTAAAATAATATTTAGTCTGTGTTCCTTTCCAGCTGTTTGAATATGTGGCTGACTGTCTTGCAGACTTTATGGAGACAAAGGACATAAAATATAAGAAATTACCTCTTGGTTTTACCTTTTCTTTTCCCTGTAGGCAGAAAAAATTGGAGGAGGTAAGTTCAACCCTGTGTGTCACATTATAAGCAGAGTAAAATCATTAATTAGGATGGTTGGTAAATTATTGGTAATAAATTACTTACTGTCGCCCAATAATTTTAAGCCGTGTTTCTCCACTCTGACAACTTGAAGATGTGTGGACTTTAAAACAGAATTCTGTTTTAAAGTGTGCAAGCTAATGTAACTGTTCTGACCTTGGCTTCATCAAATCACGAAGCAGACTCCTTGTCCCAACAAAACCCCTGTCAGGCATGCCTCCTTCAATATCCAAGAAAGAAAAACCTCAACTCCATTTGAATAGAGATAAAGTACTTTTATACTAAATATGAATTGAAAGCAGCAAAAAGGAAAACAAGATCTGAGCCAGAAAGGCGCGAACACGTACATATCAAATGATTGCCCAGCTCCCTCCCTCCAGTTACCCCAGCCCAGTGTCCAATCTGCAACTCCCTAAGGTGTCATGTGGGGTGCATCTTCAAAGGGCCTCATCAGGTTGGTATGCGAGACGGTTGGCCTTGACCAATTCCAAACATCAGCCATCAGCATGCACAGAGGATGGTGAGAACAAAATTCCCTTTCCCAATACCATGCCCCCACCCTCCCCATTTCTATGGCAGCCGATAGCAAGCAAGCGAAGCAGAGGCTGACATCCGGCCCTCCTTCAGAAAGGACATCACCCCTGGAGAAATAACAACAAAACAAAAACAACAATAACAACCAATAACATAACATATATGAAATTCATATATAGAATTTCTGTAGAAGTCTGGGAGCTCTAACATCAGATTTGTTCACCCATTCAGCCTGGGAATGGGGAAAAATTTTTCAGGACACCAAATATTGGATGCGACCTCTATGTTTCCTGGAATCCAAGATTTCTTTAACTTCAAAATGTTGCTTTCCTTCAATCAGGGGAACAGGGGGTGAGGGTTGGGGTGGATGCATGGCAGAAGTGTGTTCCGTTTTCAGTAAGTCTACATGAAAAACAGGATAAATCTTTCTGATGAGCCGAGGTGGCGCAGTGGTTAAATGCAGCACTGCAGGCTACTTCAGCTGACTGCAGTTCTGCAGTTCGACTGTTCAAATCTCACCGGCTCAGGGTTGACTCAGCCTTCCATCCTTCCGAGGTGGGTGAAATGAGGACCCGGATTGTTGTTGGGGGCAACACGCTGACTCTGTAAACCGCTTAAAGAGGGCTGAAAGCCCTATGAAGCGGTATATAAGTCTAACTGCTATTGCTATTTCTAAGGGCCTTTGGCAGTTCCAATTTCACTGATACAGGATTTCTAATTTTGATAATGGGAAATGGACCCACATATTTCAGACCCAATTTCTTCGATTTCAGGGTGGTTTGCAGAAACTTAGTGGACAAAAATACCCTTTCTCCAATCTGTTACTCTTTTGGCTTGGCCCTTTTTTTGGCAGCTTTTTTTTTGGTGCGCTTGGTGAGCCGCATCTAAGGGCTTGCAGGTCATCGGCCAAAACCATTGAAGTTGATTACTCCACTCGGACAAGGACAAAATCTGCGGCTTCTCTTGAGGCAATTCACCTGTGCCTTTACTCCCAAGTCGGCCCTTGTTCCTTAACTGTTCCCTTCTCCTGGCAGCTCTGCACATGCGCACATCAGGAACAGGCTCCAGCTGTTCTTCTGTGTCACTGATGTCCAACTCCGAAGGCAGCTGATGATTGTCGGGCAACCCTGGCCCCATCTCTGCCTCCAACGCAGAACACTTATCAGAGCCTTCCCCAGGCTCCAGGAGTGGCCCATGTTCTTCCCCAGCCTTCCCACTCTCTGAGTCTACCACCAGCTCCACTGGCCGCTGGCAGGCCACGGTTCCACCACAATACCACGAAGCCCTTATCCGCGGACACATAAGCGCTAGTGCTAATCCGCGCCGTCCGAATCGCTAAAGCAAATGCGACCTTACCGCGCTGACATAAGGGCGGAGGGCAAATCCGCGCCTTCCGAAGCACTCAGCACCCTAAACCTAACCCTAACCCTAACCCTAACTCTAACCCTAACCCTAAACCTAACCCTAAACCTAACCCTAAACCTAACCCCTAAACCTAAACCTAACCCTTACCTTAATTTAAATCGGCTTTCTGCCGCCGCGCTGTTTTAAAGCGCCCTTCTGTTGCCGCGCTGTTGTCGTGGTGATGACGCGCGGTGATGACGTCGCGCCTTTAGCAACACGGTTTTATCACCGCTATTTTGACGAGTGCGGTTTTGTCGTGCCACACAGGCCACAACAGTAACAGTACAATATATCAGTTAGTTTTTCAGCCTAGTCTAGGCTGGTACCTTGCTTTTAAAGAACCTAAAAACACGCTGAAAATGAGAGAATGAGGATCTATGCCATCCAACCCCCTTGTCTGAAAAGAACTGAATGGTCCGTGAGCAAACGAAGCCATTTGGTGCTCTTCCAATCCCATTCATTTTTTCTAACATTGGTATCGAATAGGGAATTGGGGATCCTCTAGAAATCATTAAACTTTTAAGAAGTCAGGACTCAACTGCAATTCAAAACCAGGAAAAAGTTTGGAGTTTTTCTTGCGGCTCCATTTTCTTTTGAAAAACTCACCATTACTTAAACATTTCAGTTAGAAAAGAGATGGAAGGGACCTTGGAGGTCTTTTAATCCAACCAAGCAGGAGACCCTATACTTTTTCGGACACATGGCTGTCCAGTCTCTTCTTAAAAACCTCCAGTGATTTCTGGAAGCCCCCATGATTTCTGAAGGCAAGTTGTTCTACTGGTTAATTGTTCTCACTGTTAGGAAATCTCTCCTTAATTCCAGGTTGCTTCTCTCCTTGATTAGTTTCCATCCATTGTTTCTTACCTTTCCTCCCGGTGCTTTGGAAGATAAGTTTACCCCCCTCTTTTTTGGGGGGCAGCCCCTCAAATACTGGAATACTCCTCTCATGTCACTAAAAAAAAACCTTCTTTTATTCTACGATAAAAATTATGATTTTATCCAGTCATTTTTGCTGAGTCACCAGTCACAAACATTAATGGAGTTGCATCAACGTGGTCCAATTTATTATCATTAATAATTGTTCTTTTGATAGGGAGTCCTTTTTTCATGGACAAAACATTTCAAAGTCCGAGGGGTACAACAGACGGATGTGGTGAGCAATCTGTGCACAGCCCTCAGAAAGCACAAGGCAAGTTAAACCTAATAAGGTTTCTGAATAACCTGCGTTTCAGCTGGTGTGTATATATCGTTTGTCCATATGCATGCTGAATGAGAGCAGCTGTGTTGGTCTATAATGGCAAAACAATCAAGATTCTGATAGCACCAGTTTTGACTTTTATTAACAGGCACAAGCTAATGTTTTTTTAATAAAAGAAAGATACCACCAGATTTCTGTGGAATGTGCATACCAGTGGTGAAATTCAATTTTGTTTTACTACCGGTTCTGTGGGCATGGCTTGGTGGGTGGGGTGTGGCTTGGTGAGCGTGGCTTGGTGGGCACGGCAGGGGAAGGATACTGCAAAATCCCCATTCCCACCCTACTCTGGGGTGAGCCAGAGGTAGCATTTGCTGGTTCTCCGAACTACTCAAAATTTCTGCTACCAGTTCTCCAAACTACTCAAAATTTCTGCTACTGGTTCTCCAGAGCCTGTCAGAACCTGCTGGATTTCACCTCTGGTGCATACTGAATCTGACACACACAAAAATTGTCCTGTTCATTATTTCAAAACCAGACAACCCATGGCCCCTTGTGTCATCCTTTCAGAGATATTTCCTTATCAGATTCCTCAATGCCTTCACACAAACGGCTTCCGATGTACTTAAAGGCCTTCAAAATTCAAGGAAATATTCAAATATATATATCTGCCTTGCAAGTGGCCCATGTTGAACTGTAGAGCATCGTGATAGTGAGCCTATGGCTCTCTCTGTGGGCATGCATGCCATCACCAGCTGCTCTTCTGATTCCCGGAATGCACATGCACGCTGGATGTGGGCACCAGGGCACCAGAAAATGGCCTGAAAAACAGCCGGAGAAATGGCCAAAAACCAGGCCACTTTTCAAGCTGTTTTTGGCCCCAAAACAGCAGATTTTGCATTAGGTCCAAAAATAATTTGTTGATAATTTTTATGTCATAAAATGGTTTATAAAATTTGCGAAATTTCAGTTCCACAGGAGTCATGAGTCCCAGATTACAGATGCATTTCTGTAAGTTAGCCCATGTGTGTACCTTGATTCAAAAATTGTTGCCCTATTTCATGATCTATTTCACCTAAAGCAGGGGTGTTAAACTGAAGGCCCAGGGGCCAGATCCGCACCGCGGTGTGCTTACATCTGGTCTGCATAGCCGCCCTGGAAACAGTGAAGGACCGGCCTGCAGTGCCTCTGCCAGTGAAAACGGAGCTCGGGAGGCAGAAGGTTGCAGGAGGTTGTTGCAGCCAAAATCAGAGCCTGGGAGCCTGTTTTTGCTGGCAGAGCGCTCAGGTCACCACAAGCACCCCTGACATGAGTGACGAGCTGTTCACCCAGCTTGTTCACCCAGCTGTTCACCCAGCCACTCATCCTGGCCCCCCAAGATCAAACACAATGCTGATGTGGCCCTCAATGAAATCGAGTTTGACACCCCTGACCTAATGGAAACAAACACGAGAGTTTTAATGGTATTTAGATGGTTTCTCCTTTACTTTGATTTATTTATGGACAGTAATTTATTTGTAATATAAGCCTGATAATTTGACTTTTTTTGCCATTGTTGAAATTACGGACCTATGGTTATCTGTAGTTACCAGTGACCAATGTTCTGGGAATACCTGTGACCCTGCAGCTCCATCCAATAATATAACAATACTGATTGTATAAAGCAAACTTGTATGATATCGTGAATAAATCTTACTTACTTAAAAAAAAAATTAGAGTTGTTGAAAACCATTGGAGGTTCTGTTGTATTTGTGCCATTAGGACATTGATATAGAAGTTTTGGCATTGGTCAATGATACAGTGGGAACCATGATGACCTGTGGATATGATGACCAGCGATGTGAAGTTGGTGTCATTATTGGTAAGTTTATATTCTTTTAGTAAGAAGACAGGGGTCAAAGTAACTGATTTTAAGATTTGTGTTCCAGAAGTTTTAGTTTAATTTGAATAAATTATAGATATCTTTTAAAAATTCTTTTAATTTATTCAATCTCTGCATTTTGCTCTAGGCTAATACATTTATTTTATCATTGTTTTGGCTAATGCGTTTATCATTGTTGTGATGAAAATAACTAATCTCGGTTAATTGAGGTTTTATATGGCTGTTTGAATAAAGGCAGTCCTTGATTTACAACTGATTGCTTAGCTATTGTTCGAAGTTACAATGGATTCCCCCAAAAGGTATTTCCCATCCACATTCAAAGTTCTGATGGCTGCCCACATTTTGGGTGCTGAGCAACTGGCCCATTTTTATGGCCAATTACAGTGTCTTGAAGTCACATGACTACAACACAGCTTTTTGGAGGGGCTGCAAAATGGCATTTACTTCTGGCAAAAAAAACCACCCATTTTTAGACAATGGGTTTGCTTAATGACCATCACGAAAAAGTATTGTGAAATTGGCTACATGATAATCTTAACAACCAGCATGACTTATAACCATAATTTCAAGCTCAATTAGTGTCATAAGTTGAGGACTACCTCTACTGCCTGGTATCCCGCTGGAATCTTGACAAACTTGAACACTACACGTCCAAGAAAACAGAAGCTAGTGGTGATAAAAGTAAGGTTTCACACTTAGGCAAGAAAACGCAAATGCATAGGCATCGGATAGGTGGTACCTGTCTCAACAGCAGAAACTGTGAAGAGGATCTAGGAGTCCTAGTGGCCAACCATTTAAATATGAGCCAGCAGTGTGCTCCAGCTGCCAAAATACCCAAGGCAATCCTAGGCTCATCTAAGGAGGGATAGTATCGACATCACATGAAATATTAGTACCATTTTATACTGCTTTGGTAAGAGCAACTTTGGAATACTGTCTCCAGTTTTGGCCATCATGATACAAAAAAGATATCGAGGCTCTAGAAAGAGTGCAGAGAAGAGCAACAAAGTGGAATAGGGGGCTGGAGACTAAACCGTATGATGAATGGCTAGGGGTGCTTGGTATGTCTATCCCAGTAATGGCTAACCTTTTCGTCCTCGTGTGCCAAAATTGGGCGTCTGTGTGCAAAAGCATGCACGCACATGCCCACACCCACAATGCAAGGCACATATGTGCATGACCCCCCCCCTTGTGCATACGCGTCCCCAACGCCCCATTTTGGGCTTAGAAGGCCTCCCTGAAGCCTCCTGAAACAAAAAATGGGGCACAGGGGGAGGTGCTCCCCCCTGCCCCCATGCATAGGTACATGACCCCCCTGTCCTCCCTGCGCATGCACAGCAGAGACCCAAAAATCGGCTGGTGGGAGGTGGGCAGGCATGCGTGGTGGAGCTGAGTTGGGTGACGGCTTGCTGTGCCTCCCCCAATAATCTCATTATTGGGTACTTCATGCAAGTAGTTTTGAAAAGCATTTTAGACTGAGGGAGTGTTCATTCATCTCTCTGTTTTTTCCCCCCACCTTTCAAAATGTGATGGCTGAGCAGGAACAGGCACCAATGCTTGCTACATGGAAGAGATGAGCAATATTGATCTCGTAGAAGGGGATGAAGGCCGGATGTGCATTAACACTGAATGGGGAGCCTTTGGAGATGATGCATCTCTGGAAGACATCAGGACAGAGTTTGACAAGGAGATTGACTCGGGGTCTATAAATCCTGGAAAACAATTGTAAGTGGAGTTGTCAGGCTGTTGTAAGGTTTCCTTCTACTAAGGTAGCAAATGGGACTAGTGATTCTCAACCTTGACAACTTTAAAATGTGTGGACTTCAACTCCCAGAATCTTCCAGCTAGCATGCTGGCGGAGGAAATTCTGGGAGTTGAAATCCATATATCTTAAAGTTGTCAAAAGTGGAGAAACACTGAATTAGATATACATTGGAACAGAAATTACATTGAATAAGTTTGTTTATTTATTTGTAAAATTTATTAGCCGCCCATCTTACCACACAGTAACTCTGAGTTTAGCACTAAGAATTGGTGTGATTAGTGGATGTGCTATATAAGAGAGCTGGAGAGAGCTGGAGTCCAAATACCTTAACGGTAAAGGTTCCCCTTGAACATATGTGCTAGTTGTTCCTGACTCTGGGGGGTGGGGCAGTGCTCATCTCCGTTTCAAAGCCGAAGAGCCAGCGCTGTCCAAAGACATCTCCGTGGTAATGTGGCTGGCATGACCAAATGCTAACGGCTCATGGAACTGTTACGTTCCCACCAAAGGAGGTTCCTATTTTTCTATTTGAATTTTTACGTGCTTTCGAACTGCTAGGTTGGCAGAAGCTGGGACAAGTAACGGGAGCTCACTCTGTTACACGGCGCTAGGAATTCGAACCTTTCTGATTGACAAGCTCAGCATCTTAGTCATTGAGCCACCGCATCCCTTTTTTATAGGATTTACCAAGGTCCAAGTACCTTGGTAAATCCTATATTCCAAAGGCCTAAAAAACCTCCAGACAAACAGCTGAGAATAGGTGATGTGCATAAACTAAACTAGGTTTTTCTCAGCCTTGGTAACCTTAAGATGTGTGGACTTCAACTCCACAAATTCCCTTGGCCAGTCAGCCATTCTGGGAGTTGAAATCCACCCATCTTGAAGTTGTGAAGGTTGAGAAACATTGAGGTAAACCGACCACAAGCTGACACATTTCAGACATTTGGGGTACTATTTACCCAGAGTGCAAAAATGCCATCCCTGAAATAATTCCAAAACATCAGATGTATGTATTTTAAAACATACGTTTTTGAAAAGAAAACTTTCATTGGGTGAAATGAAATTCATCATCTGTTGTGATGGGAGATTTTCATCGAAGGCCACTTGAACATGAAATGGGGGTTTGGAGCTTCACCATTTTTGACACCTCTCTACAGAGATAACTGACCTTTGACTGTTCTCTGTTTGAATATAGGTTTGAGAAGATGATTAGTGGATTATATCTGGGAGAATTGGTCAGGTTTATCCTTTTAAAAATGGCCAGAAAAGGCTTGCTTTTCAGTGGGAAGTTATCCACAGCGCTCTGTACGAAGGGCAAGATTGAGACAAGACATGTGGCCGCTATGGAAAAGTAAGAGGTTTGAGTCTACGTTATTCTTTTGTTCTTTTAGTCTTCGTTACCTTAAAAGCTGAAATTATTTCTGGAGTTGAATATGTCACACTATAAATCCTCCAGGATTGGGTGGCCTATAAATCTAATAAATTGAATTGAATTGAAGTATTGTATACTCTATGAATGATTGGTGACATTATGGTTAATTGAAAGTAATGATGTACAATATGAGTCAATGGGAATCTCTTTTTTATTTTTTTTAGAGATAAGTGATTTTATAATCTTATAAAGATTTATTGTTACTTAATAGATAATTAAGGATTTAAGGAAATAAGGTTTGTTTGAAATGAAGGAATATTAATGGTAACCTGAACACATAATGCTTAATGTGATGTATTTAGTTATGTTTGATAGACAACCAGTGATCTTATTTCTAATTCTAAAAACTGATGCACAAAAGCTTGTAACCAAATGACATGCTTGACAAAATTGAGGAAAGTTTTTTGTACGCGTTGTTTTGTTTTTGTTTGTTTTTTTAAAAAAAATATTTAATAAAAAAAGCTGAAAGTATAAGCATGTAAAATTACATTTGTTCTAAAAAAAACCTAGAGAGTTTTGCTTTGATGGAGTAACACAGTTATTTCCCTGGAAATATTTCCTCCTGTTCTCTTGAAAGTTGGTCCAAAGTGAGTTGGCTGCTTTAAGTAGCAGGTTTAGGCTTCGATCCCATTATTAGAGTCACAGGCTAGATATCTTTATGCAAGAATAGCAGATGAGGTTTTCTTTTTTAAAGAAATCAATAATTAATTAATTGACTTAATATTGGGATTTTTCCTGACAGAAAGTAAGGGAGGCATTTGTGAGATTTTTGAAGGAGAGGGGATGTGTCATGTGCTCACTTGTATATCCATGAAAAATAGAAAAAATAATACAGATAGTCCTCAACTTACAACCATTCATTTAGTGACCATTTGAAGTTACAATGGTGCTTAAAAATGTAACTTATGGCTGTTTTTCAAACTTAAGACCGTCCCCATAGTCATGTGATCAGAATTCAGACGTTTGGCAACCAACTCATATTTATGACACTTGCAGGGTTCTGGAGTTATGTGTTCCCCTTTTGCGATCTTCTGACAAGCAACAGCAATAGCACTTAGACTTATATATCGCTTCATAATGCTTTTATAGCCCCCTCTAAGCAGTTTACATAATCAGCTTATTTGCCCCCAACAATCTGGGCCCTTGTTTTACCCACCTTGGAAGGATGGAAGGCTGAGTCAACCTTGAGCCTAGTGGGATTTGAACTGTCAAATTGCAGGCAGCTGGCAGTCAGCAGAAGTAGCCTGCAGTACTGCACTCTAACCACTGCGCCACCATGGCTTATAGTGAATGGAGAGCCAGATGCACTTATGAATTGTGTAATTAACTTAAAAACCGTGGTGATCCACTTAACAATTGTTGGCAAAATTCTAGTAATAACAGTCTCGTCTAGGAACAGAAATTTTGGGCTCAGTTGTGGTTGTAAAAGGAAGACTACCTGTAAAACACTGTTACTGTCCTGAACATGGCAAATAGACCCGGTTGACACTGATTTGAGAATAGCGTAATTGTCTTTTCAGCCTCCATTTAGATTCTCTAAGGTCATCTCTGTGACTCTTTACAAAGAACACACACTCTCTCTCTTTCTCTCTCTCTCTTTCTCTCCCTCTCTCTTTCTCTTTGTCTCTTTCTCTCTTCATCTGTCTCTGTCTCTCTCTCTCTGTCTTTCTCTCTCCCTCTCTCTTTCTCTCTCTCTTTCTCTTCCTCTCTCTCCCTCCCCTCTCTTTCTCTTCCTCTCTCTTTCTCTTTCTCTCTGTCTCTCTCTCTTTGTCTCTGTCTCTCTCTCTCTTTGTCTCTGTCTCTCTCTCTTTGTCTCTCTCTTTCTCTCCCTCTCTTTCTCTTAGTCTGTCTCCCTCTCTCTTTCTCTGTCTCTCTGTCTCTCTCTCTGTCTCTCTCTCTTTCTCTGTCTGTCTCTTTCTCTCTCCCTCTCTCTTTCTCTTTGTCTCTCTCTCTCTCATTGTCTCTGTTTCTGTTTCTGTTTCTGTCTCTCTCACTCACTCACTCACTCACTCACTCTCTGTAAAAAAAATCAAGGCAGCTATGAATGCATTATCAAACAGCTTTCAGAAAGGGCCCTCCTGCAGCATAATTTGTAATTAACAGACTGCATCCTCAACTTTTAGAAAGTCACTTTATCCCTTCCTGTAACTGAAATGCCATTTTCCTAATTTCTTGGCTGGGCACCAGGAATAAAGAAGGCCTGAGAAACACGAAAGAAATTCTGAAGGAACTGGGCCTGGATCCTTCTGAAGAGGACTGCATTGCTGTCCAGCATGTTTGCACAATTGTTTCGTTTCGTTCGGCCAACCTCTGCGCCACGGCCCTGGCAGCAATCCTGACGCGGCTTCGTGAAAATAAGAAACTGGCGAGGCTCCGAACCACGGTTGGAGTTGATGGGACCCTGTACAAGACCCATCCACAGTAAGTCAGATGCTAAGAGTGTGGAGCAAGAGTGCCGTGGGCAATGATGCTTCCTTCGTCCACTGAGTCGGAAGATCAGTTGGATAGCTGAACTACATGCTGCGCTTCAGTCTAATGATATGCTGCTGTGTTTAAAGATAGGCAGGTATAGTGGTACCAACCAAGATCTCCTTTTCCAAAGGAAGATGGCAGGAACGCAGTATATAGGTGTGGTGGAGCTGAAGATGGCTTGGAAGAATCAGAAGGCAAGGAGAGACATGGTAAATGGTATTGGTACATTTAGATCAGTCTTTTTCAAATTTGGCAATTTCTAGATGGGTGGCTATCAACTCCCAGGGTGCTGGTTGGGGAATTCTGAGAGTTGAAGTCCATTCAAGTTGGGTTAGATGACCTACACAGTCCCTTCCAACTCTGCTATTCTATTCTATTCTATTCCTTTCCATTCCAGTTCTATATTCTATTCTGTTCTGTTCTATTCTATTCTATTCCTTTCCATTCCATTCTAGTTCTGTATTCTATTCTATTCTATTCTATTCTATTCTATTCTATTCTATTCTATTCTATTCCTTTCCATCCCATCCCATCCCATCCCATTCCAGTTCTATTCTATTCTATTCTATTCCTTTCTATTCTAGTTCTATATTCTATTCTATTCTATTCTATTCTATTCTATTCTATTCTATTCTATTCTATTCTATTCTATTCTATTCTATTCTATTCTATTCTATTCCTTTCCATTTCATTCTAGTTCTAGTTCTAGTTCTATATTCTATTCTATTCTATTCTGCTCCGTTCCGCTCCACTCCACTCTACTAACAATCTTTTATTCTTTTTGTTAAGTTAGGATGATGCTTTCTTTTCTTATCACATGCCACATTTTCCTCGGCTTGTTCTCTTTACTTTATGCATTTTGCTTACTATTGCTGAAATCCCCCCCCCAATAGTTTATTTGATATATAATCTTTTGCATTAACATACATTGGCTAGATTGGCGACATCAAGAGAGAGGTTTGAATGTTGATGCCTATACTCTCTGTTTACAAAATACTTACCTCTGAACTATACAGTAGTCTTTGCTATCGGTTAAGATCTAATAAAAAGTGATGAAACTCAAACCAATTGTGATTTAAGTTGCATTGTGAAGGCTTTGGAATCAAATAGCCTGGTGGTCTGGAAATGTTCTTTGTCTCTGGTTACCAAGTAATAGATCAAAACAAGAGCAAATTGTGTTTAATTTGCTCAGCTGATTAATATTTGTCTACTGAGGCAGAAAGTGGGGTTAAATGAGGCATAATTCTGACGCAGCAAACACACTTACTTTCAGCCAAATCCAGATTTCAATTTCTGCGGGCAGAATCTCTTTTTCATATGGGGTGGATTCCACAGTTCTTGAAAAACAGGGTTTGGTGGCTGTCAGGACGCCAAGTAACACCCCCCCCCCAACAAAAGAAGACTCTGAGGCTTGAAGTTCCTCAAATGTCCATTTTATTAGAAATGTCATATTGGCACATCTGGGAAAACCCGAATCTGAAAGCTTCCAGCTTTTCCCCACCCAAATGAAAGTCCAAGCACCTACCCAGCACCCACATGTCCAGCACATGGTCCAATCAAAGCACCGTCCCAACTGGAGATGCCTCCCAGTCACGTCCCTCCAAGTGCCGGGTAGTATGTCCTTGACTCTCAGAGAAAGGAATGCTATTGTGATTATATATCTCCCCAGCTCCATACAATCCCCCCTCCCAGTTCCCCACGACACTAAATGTGGCAGGCCTGAAGATCCAATGCCCAATATGGCTTCCAGGCCTGACAGTGGCATGTGCCATAAGGGGCTGCAGGGTGGCTGGGGAGGATGTCCCTTTAATCTGACTTTTGGATCCTAAAAAGTTTAGGAAGCTAGAAGAATTGCTATTGGAGGGAGGGATAATCCCAATCTGATAGCAACATTGAATATGCCTTATTTATTTGTTTGTTTGTTTGTTTGCTTGCTTGCTTGCTTATTAAATTCATATAACCCATCTCACAATTTGTGGCAACTCTGGGCAGCTTATTCTTCTCATGTAGAATCAGCCACTGAGATTTCATTTAACTCAACATCCTGTCCAGTGGTGGGATGCAATTTTTTTTACTACCGGTTCTGTGGGCCTGGCTTGATAGGCGTGGCATGGTTTGGTGGGCGTGGCTTGGTGGGCGTGGCAGCAGTGACGTGCGGTGAGGTTTATGGTTGGTGAGGCACTGACACAGGGGTTTCAAATTTTTTTAGACTTGTGGACTTCAACTCCCAGAATTCCACAGCCAGGCATGCTCAGTTCCGATTTAAAGTGACAGCATTTGTTTTTCTCCTTTGCGAAAAAGTTTTCCTTCATTCTCTTTCTTCTCCCTCCCCTTCCGTCCTCCCTCTCTCCCTCTCTCCCTCCCTCCCCCCTCTCTCAAACAGACACACGCACACAGAAAAGTTGGATCCCTCTCTCACTCACTCAATCTCAAACAAACGCAAACACAGAAGTTGGATTGGATTTATTTTCCAATGGCTTGAAAGCAGCTCCTCTGCCAGACCCCCCCTTCCCCTGCTTCCTTCCGATCTGAGCCTTTGATTGCAGGTGGAGCCATGTTGCCTTTTCAAACTTGTAATCAATGAAGCTGGTCTTATATACTTTTATCCAGGTTTGTGTGTGTGTGTTTGAAAAGGCAACGTGGTTCTGCATGCAATCAAACTAAACTTGGGGAGGGATCTACACTTGAGGATGAAGTTTGAAATCCTCCCCTCCCTCCGACCCACACACGTACCTTTTCCAGCTGTTTCAGAGAGGATTTCAACTCTGCTCTTGCCTGCCATCATGAAAAGAAAAAAAAAATGTAAAAGGAAAAAGGCAAGAGCTGAGGTCAGGCTGAGCTAGTTGCTGCCAGATGTCTCTGCTTAGTGTGTAACTGTTTAAAAAAGCCTCTAAAAAAGCGCCGTCTACAGGAGGCAGGAGAACGACGTGCCTCATTACGTCAGGAATTTTTCGGCTTTTAACCCTTGCTTAGCTCTGCTTGAGTGATCATAAAGTCAGACTAGATGAGGCACCTCGTTCTCCCGCCTCCTCCTGCAGAGGGCACTTTTTTAGAGGCTTTTTTAAACAGTTAAGCACTAAGCAGAGTCACCCACTGTGACTCTGGCAGCAACTAGCTCAGCCTTTTTCCTTTTACGTTTTTTTTCTTTTCATGATGACAGTGGTGAGGCTCTGCCTCCCCTGACTGCATGTCCCTGCGTGGCAGGGAAACGATACAGTAACATCTCCATTCCCACCCCACTCCAGGGGGAAGGATACTGCAAAATCTCCATTCCCTCCAGATCAGCTGGGACTTGAGTGGCAGGGAATAGATGGGGGCCAGTCAGAAGTGGTATTTACTGGTTCTCCGAACTACTCAAAATTTCCGCTACCGGTTCTCCAGAACTGGTCAGAACCTACTGAATACCACCTCTGATCCTGTCTAGCAAGAATGTATTTCTAAAAGGAAGGAGTTCATCTGAGTCTCTCTCCCTCCCTCTCGGTTTGTCACTCTCTGTTCTCTCTGGAATTAGATTACAAATGTGATAGATTTTACAAGATAAAACAACTGACAGTAAAAGAACAAAAGTAAAAGTTGCAGAAACCTCAAATAAGGTAGAATAAAATAAATACTGAATAAAATTAAACTAACAAAACCCAGTGATAATTGAAGTATGATGCAATCAAGGCCCAAATGCCCCCCCCCCAGAAGAGCCCCCGTTTGAGTTCCTTCTGAAAAGAGTCCAGGTAGAAGCGCACTGGAGGATTCATCTGCAGGACAGAGGATATTCTCAGCTACCAGAAAGGGTCATTGCAGAGCCTTGGCCCCTCCCATCTCCAGATAGAGGAGCACCACCCCCAGCTTATTCTAGGCAGAGCAAGCTGGCTGGGCCTACCCCAACAAGAGAATGGGAGCCTGCAACTAATGAATTGCCAGGCCATGTAGGGCAGGGGTATCAAACTCAAGGCCCAGGGGCCGGAATCGGCCTGCAGGATGCTTAGATCTGGACCGCGGGGCCACCCTGGAAACTGCAAAGGAGTGTCCTGTGGTGCCTCTGCCAGTGAGAACGAAGTTAGGGAGAGCTGCATGTGGCTTTCCTGAGCTCCGTTTTCCCTGGCAGACAGTTGCAGGAGGCATCATAGCCAAAAATGGAGCTTGTGAGGGCCGCAGGTGGCACCCCCAATTCTGTTTTTACTGGCAGAGGGTTGCAGGAGGCCGTCGCAGCTGAAACGGACCTCGGGAGCTCCTTTTCGCTGGCAGAGCGCTCGAGCCACCACAGGTGCCCTGACATGAGTGATGTCAAGCTGGACACACCTACCCTGGCCACACCCACCCTGGTCCTCTGAGGTCAAACACAATGCTGATGCGGCCCTCAATAAAATCAAGTTTGACAGCCCTGATGTAAGGCTGTCTAGGCCAGGAGTCAGCAAACTGCGGCTCTGAGCCGCATGTGGCTCTTTCCTCCCTCTGCTGTGGCTCCATCACTGGTCAGTGCCACAATTTTGAGAGGAGCTTCCGGTGTGGGGGGGAAGAGAAGAACAGTGCACCAGGAGAAGACTCTATGGGAAGGGGAGGATTTTCCAGTTGGCTCCACAATTGATAGGGCTTTCAGTTATGACAGGTAGAGGAAAAAGTATGCCACGCTGGGAGGAGACTCTATAGTGGGTGAACTGAACTTCCAGTCAGCTGCAGAATTGAACAGGGGGCTTCCGGTTAGGACCTTTGTAGCTCCCGGTGTTTTCTTTTCTGTGGGAAACGGGTCCAAATGGCTCTTTGAGTGCTTAAGTTTGCCGACCCCTGGTCTAGGCTAACATCAGCAGTTTAAATGGTACCCCAAACAGGGAGCCAGTGTAGGGCCCACAGCAATGACGCCATGGGTTTTTGGTTACCAACACAGGCCAGCACATGAGCCATTGAGCTTTGAAACGACTATATAGCCTTCAAGTGAACTTCTAAGGCAGACTCATATTAAAGCATGTTGCAGAAGCTGGAGTGGGTGGGCACAAGAATATGAGTCACTTGTGCAAAATCCTCCCATCCCAGGTGGGACTGGGGTGCAACCTGGGCATCGGCTGAAGCTGGGAGAACACGGGTCCTGGAGGATCCCCAAATTGTGGATTTGCTCCTTCAAGGGTCGTGCTGTTGCAGAACAATGGAGGGGTGTTATTATGACACCGCTGTTACGTTAACATAAATACCCGACATCTGTGAATGGTGTAAGCTGCTGGTGTTGTGCAATGGTTGCATTACAAGGTGAACATTTGGCACAACTGCTGTCATCTCCTCGGTCTTCCTTGTAGGTATGCCAAGCGTCTCCATAAGGTCGTCCGGCGGTTGGTGCCCAATTGTGATGTCCGATTTCTGCTTTCGGAGAGCGGAAGCGGGAAGGGGGCTGCCATGGTCACCGCCGTGGCTTACAGGCTGCTGTCTCAGCGGAAGCAGATCAATGAGGTCTTGGCCCTTTTCAAATTAACCCGAGAGAATCTCATTGAGGTAAGAAACAAAATGAGGACAGAACTGGAGTGCGGCCTGAAGAAAGAAACCCACCCAGCAGCCACCGTGAAAATGTTGCCAACGTTTGTTTGCGGCACTCCGGATGGCACAGGTACTTACTTCCTCATTTCTTTCATAGTTGTGTATACTGCCCACTTTGGAGAGCTCAAGAGGATTTACAAAAATCTGAAAAGAAAAGCCTTAAAACCAAGAGCAATTAATAATTCATTAACTATCTTCTAGGCCAGTGTTTCTCAACCTTGGCAACTTGAAGATGTCTGGACTTCAACTCCCAGAATTCCCCAGCCAGCGAATGCTGGCTGGGGAATTCTGGGAGTTGAAGTCCAGACATCTTCAAGTTGCCAAGGTTGAGAAACACTGTTCTAGGCAGCCATTTTTGATAGTTCAAAAATGACGGGGAAGGGATAGAAGTTATGAAAAATCTGATACACAGGGGCATGACCTACTATAACAGTGATGGAGAATGTTTTTCTACTTGGGTGCCCAAAAACATGCATGTGTGAGATATTGAGTGCGTGCCCACATCCATAATGTAATGCCCTCCCCGCCCAGTGCATGCATACAGGCCTCATTGAAGCCTCTGAACTTCCAGTAGGCCCATTGGGCCCGTTTTTCACCGTCCACAGGCTCCAGAGGCTTTTCTGAAGCCTGGGAAGAGTGAAAACAGCCTTCTCCTGCCTTCCGGAAGGCTGAAAATCAGCTGCCCAGTGCGCGCATGCGTGCTGGAGCTGACAGGGCAGTGCCCTCAGATATGGCTCCACGTGCCACCTGTGATACGCATGCCATAGGCTTGCCATCACGGTACTATGATGTCTGTATCTCTCTGCTCCAACAGTGTTCTGACCAGTGGTGGGATTCAATTTTTTTTACTACCGGTTCTATGGGCATAACTTGGTGAGCATAGCTTGGTGGTCATGGCAGGGGAAGGATACTGCAAAATCCCCATTTCCTCCCAATCAGCTGTGACTTGGGAGGCAGAGAATAGATGGGGATGGGGCCAGTCAGAGGTAGTATTTACCAGTTCTCCAAACTACTCAAACTACCTCTGATTCTGATCCAGGAAAGTGGGAAAGTAACTGCGTTCCGGGTGCTTTCGGCATTTAGTCATGCCGGCCACATTACCATGGAGACGTCTTCGGACAATGCTGGCTCTTTGGCTTTGAAACAGAGATGAACACCGGAAACGACTAGCACGCATGTGCGGGGAAACCTTTATCTTTACCTGTATATCTCAATATGAATTACCTACATCTGAATTCAATTACTTGAGAACAAAGTTTCCTAGA
The DNA here is from genome assembly GCF_051295495.1 of Thamnophis sirtalis. Taxonomy (NCBI): domain Eukaryota; kingdom Metazoa; phylum Chordata; class Lepidosauria; order Squamata; family Natricidae; genus Thamnophis; species Thamnophis sirtalis. The sequence goes on from NW_028261395.1 coordinate 33,514,667, forward strand.
ATTCCGTATGTCTACTTAGAGTCTCAGAAAAAAGGCCAGTCTATAAGCTGGACAAGGAACATTGTAAGGAATTGAGAGGGATTTTTTTTAGTAAATATTGATTGTTCTTTTGCAGAAAAGGGTAAATACTTAGCTCTTGATCTTGGAGGAACAAATTTCAGAGTTTTGCTTGTCAAAATCAGAAGTGGAAGAAACAAATCGGTTCGGATATACAATAAAATATTTGCAATTCCTTTGGAAATTATGCAAGGAACAGGAGAAGAGGTAAAAGTTAATTCTTAACTATTTATTCCTGGGACTTACATTCTATTCCAGTCTAACAGGACTGTGAGCAATTCTCCTTGCTGATCCACATGTATTTAAAAACCTGGTATTAAATGCCGCCTTTAATTACTATTATTTTTTCTTTCTTTCAGTTATTTGATCACATTGTCCAATGCATTGCGGACTTTTTGGAATACATGGGAATAAAAGGTGCCCGGCTCCCCCTTGGTTTTACTTTTTCTTTCCCCTGCAGGCAAACAAGTATTGATAAGGTGAGAGGGATGGAATTTTCCACCTTGATTGGATTCTACTTTTAATGTGGTTTTAATCAGTGCTCAATGTTGCTTTTTAATAGATTTTGTGCTTCTATTTTTCGAGCCTCTAGGAGGGCAAAAATGGCCTCTCCTGGGCTCCAGAGGCCGGAAACGGGGCAGTTTCCGGTCCGGGAGGCCTGTTTTTCACCCTCCCCGAGAGTCTGCACGGGCCCTGCACTTAACCTGGCATCCAAAAGGGGTCGCATGAAGCCTCCTGGGAGGTGCGGAGCAAGATGGGTGGGGCCAGCCAGTCCTTTTAACTATCGGTTTGACAAACCAGATGTAAAATTAGAATCCGGTTTGTCCGAACTGGTCCAAACTGGCTGAATCCCAGCCCTGCTTAAATATTTACATCCTGGATATAAATTGTTTCAACTTCTATCCTCAAAACAACATTATAGAGCAATGCACACCAGAACAACTAGACACAAGGACAGTTTTTCCTGCATGCCATTACTCAGATAAACAACTAATTTCCACAACACTGTCAAACTATTTACTAAGATTGTATTACTTTCATTCTTCTCATCCTTCCTATTACCTACCTCCTCCTGCTTATGACTAATAACCATGTTGCTGTATCTTTATGATTTATATTATTTTATTTAGTTTCCTATTATGATTTTGATTGCTCACTTAGTATCCTATGACTATCACTAAGTGTTGTGTCTTATGATTCTTGATGAATGTATTTTTATGTATACTGAGAGCTTATGTTCCAAAGACAAATTCCTTGTGTGTCCAATCCCACTTGGCCAATGAAGAATTCTTAAAAAGATCTTGAGCACCAGCATTAGGAGAGACTGTGTAAAATCATTGCTCAGTGCACAAAAGTAACAGGCATTCTTGTTTGATTTTCATTTGGGTAAGGCATGCTTATGTGGGAACTGCCGACACATGAAACATTGGTGTCTTTCTGACCCACCCAAGCACAGCATGGACATGTCCTGGGAATCCGCTTTGTCTCCCTATATTCTCAGAATACTGCCTTTGCCCATCCCCAAGCCTATACAGATAGTCCCTGACTTATGACCATTCATTTAGCCTCCATTCGAAGTTACAATAATGCTGAAAAAAAGGGGCCTATAACTGTGCTCACAGTTAGGACAGCGTCCCTGCAGTCATGGGACCGCATTTTTCGGCATTTGGCAACCAACATGTATAGATGAGAGATGCAGCATCCCGGGGTCATGTGATCATCATTTGCAACCTTCCAGGCAGGGGTGAAATCCAGCAGGTTCTGACAGGTTCTAGAGAACCGTAGGGGAAATTTTGAGTAGTTCAGAGAACCAGCAAATGCCACTTCTGGCTGGTGGGGTGGGAATGGAGATTCTGCAGTATCCTTTCCCTGCCATGCCCACCAAACCACGCCTACCAAGCCACATCCACAGAACCGGTAGTAAAAGAAATTGTATTTCACCACTGTTTCCAGGGTTATTATAATGAGCAAAGTCAGGGGGGGAGGGGGGGGGAAGCCAGCTTCACTTAATGCCTGCAGCAAAAAGGGTGTAAAATTGGGCACAATTCACCCAATCACAAGTTAGAAGTCCACAGGTTTTAAGGTTTGCCAAGGCTGGATGCCCCTGATTTAAACCTTCTTTGAAAATGTAATTTGCAATGAGTCTCTCCTAAAAATGGAAAGCCAGTTTTTGAGTTTGGGTGATCCAACTCTTTTCTCTTTCTTCAGGGGACACTTTTTAATTGTCCTTTTTGTTTCACTTCTTTCACTTTCTAGGGAGCTCTTGTTGGGTGGACAAAAGGCTTCAAGGCAACCAACTGCGAAGGGGAGGATGTTATCGACTTGCTAAGGGAAGCAATAAAACGGAGAAATGTAAGTATCCTGCATCTTTTGAACTCCATCCCTACCACCAGGGTTGAGCAGAGGTCCTTGCTTACTGCAATTTTCCTACTGATTTGATTTCATTCAGAATTATTGAGACAAATGTAGAAGTCATGGGAACTTTGGCCCTTTGAAAATGATTCAGGGGAAGCTCTTTAAGAATTTGCAGGGATCCAGAATTTCATGGAAGTTCATGAAAGTTGGACCGCAAGAAAGGCTGAGCGCCAAAGAATGGAGGCCTTTGAACTGTGGTGCTGGAGAAGACTCCTGCGAGTCCCTTGGACTGCAAGGCGATCAAACCAGTCAGTCCTAGAGGAGATCAACCCTGACTTGCTCTTTAAAAGGCCAGATCCTGAAGATGAAACTCAAATACTTTGGCCACCTAATGAGAAGGAAGGACTCACTGGAGAAGAGCCTCATGCTGGGAAATATTTTTTTAATGAGATAGTTGCTTTAAGCAGTGGCCCCGTTGAAATGACTGTGGGGCTCAAATTTCAACCATGGGTAGAAATCTGAAGAAAGATGTGAGGCTTTAATAAATAGATGCATGATGACTCTGTTTGTTTGTTTGTTTGTGTGTGTGTGTGTGTGTGAGAGAGGGAGGGAGGGAGGGAGGGAGGGAGGGGGAGAGAGAGAGAGAGAGAGAGAGAGAGAGAGAGAGAGAGAGAGAGAGAGAGAGAGAGAGAGAGAGAGAGAGAGAGAGAGAGAGAGAGAGAATATGCCGGCTGGCGGCCCCTCGGGGGAAGGCCTTCTCTGTAGCTGCTCCGACCCTGTGGAATGATCTACCCGTAGAGATCCGGACCCTTCCCACTCTCTCGGCCTTCCGAAAAGCCACTAAAACCTGGCTATTCCGGCAGGCCTGGGGCTGTTGACCTCATGAATGAGGTCCAGCCCCACTCAGATTGAGTGTATGGTTGCGTTGTTTTTAAATTGTTCCTTTCTATTTTTAAATTGTTTCTCTTGTTTTATTTTAATCCCTTATGTTCCTTTTGTTCTGTAAGCCGCCCGGAGTCCTACGGGATTGGGCGGCATATAAATTTATTAAAAGTTAAAGAGAGAGAGGGAGAGAGACAGACAGACAGACAGACAAATTTAACAACCGTACAATCAAGTTCTACCCATTTTTAATGTGTGCTGTGATAAATACAAAAAAGGAATGGGGCTTTGCTTGTGTGGCCGTGGCTGCCATCTTGACTTTTTTTTACTTTGTCCCTGGGAATTATCCTGAACAGGTGCTTCACTGGTAGAAGTACTGGTGTGTGCACAGCAACCACACATATTATTCCCTCATATTTTTTTTCTTTTTAAAAATAACTCCTTTAATCTGATTACAGTACATTATTCTGAAGAAAGAGTAGTTGTGAGGTTCTGGCCAGAATGAACCTTTAAGCCCTGGGTAGGTTTATGGCAGTGGTAGGTTGGCAATTTTTTTTATTACCGGTTTGGGGGAATGGCGTGACGCTTCTGCGCATGCATAGATACGTCCAGACGGGTGGGCGCAGTCTCCTGCCACCACTACTACTGGTTCACCAAATCCGGGCCGAATGGGGAGCAACCCACCTCTTGTTTATGGGGAAAACAATGCCAGCATAATTTTAAATGAATAAATCTCAAGGTGGACATCTGTATATTAAGCTCACTTATCCACTGTCTTGCTCGGCAACAAAAAGTTTGGACTCAGTTTTATTCATAACTTCTACTACCTGTATGGCACACCCATGATTTGAATTGATTTCTTATCTTCCAACAACACATAGGTGTTAGAGTAAAAGGAAAATAAACTGAAAGAAAGATTCACTGTCAATGATTGCTGGGCTTTTTTTTTTTATTTCTTCCAAACTTTCGACCAAAAGGATAACAGAGAATTGGCAGTAAAGAGACTAATACATAACAGGTTGCTGAGAACCCAGCCAACATAATCTAAACATGCAGATTTCCCTCTCATTATGCAAATGGATTTATACCAGTTTATTTGCAATTGATTATTTTAAAATAAAACAACCCGTTTTCCCACTATTTCCTCCCAAAATCCCTGTGCAGCTTTCAGGTAACAGGTTGCTCGCTTTATATCAGGGGTGCCAAACTCAAGGCCCACAGGCCAGATCCAGCCCATGGGGTGCTTAGATCTGGTCCATGAGGCCGCCCTGGAAACAGCAAAGAACCAGCCCATGGTGCCTCTACCAGCAAAAATGCAGCTTGGGAGGGCCGCATGTGGCCTTCCTAGTGGCGGGTCAAATGCTACTGGTTCGGACTGGTTTGCCTGAACCGGTAGTAGAAAATGCTACGGGTTCGGGTGAACTGGTAGTTGTGATGATCAGCTGTGTGACAATCAGCTATGCCCTGCGATTAGAAATCACGTGGAACAGCTTATTGTTGCACAGCTGATCATCCGGTAGCATTTTTATACTACCAGTTCGGGTGAACCGGTAGTTCCAACAATCAGCTGTGCCACACGATTTATATTGGCTAGAAAGCAGGAAATCCTGCTTCCTAGTGAATCTAAATTGCGTGGCACAGCTGTTTCCCCCCCCCCCCGCTGTTCTACTTACCTTTGCAGACTCAGAAAAGGCTTCTTAATCCTCCTTTTTTAGCCCTGTGATATACATGCACGCAAACCGAACAGGGAGCAAACTTCAGAGCATTTCACCCCTGCCTCCTAGGCTCCAGACTTTCAGCCACAATGGCCTCCTGCAGCCCTCTTCCAGTGAAAACGAAATTCGGGAGGGCTGCCCACAGTCTCCCCGAGCTCCGTTTTCGCTGGCAGAGGGCTGTGCCCACCCTGACCCATTCATGCCCATCCGGACACCCTGAGGTCAAACTCAACCCCGATGCAGCCCTCAGTGAAATTGAGTTTGACTCCCCTGCTTTATATGAAGTAGTCTTGATATAGAACACTGTTTTTCACGTTTGGCAATTTTAAGATGAGTGGGCTTCAACTCCCAGAATTCCCCAAAGTTGCTGGGAAATTGTGAAATTTGAAGCCCGCACACTGCAACGTCCAGTGAAAAACACTGGTGCAGAAAGTCTGAAGAGTGGTTGAGCTCTATTAAGGAGCACATGGTAAGAGGAAGCCTGGAGCACTGTACTTTTTGCTCAGTCAGAGTGAGTTCTGCATCTTTTCCATCCTTGCTCCATCAAAACCTGTTAGCCATGAGTGGAGAGCTTAAGGCTGGAATATGTATCAGCTCACTTTGCAATTATAACCAATATGTGTGAGTGGTGAAATCTAAATTGGACTAGTTAACCTCCAGGTCCCTTCCAGTCCTGAATTGCTGTGCTTTTTCAAGGTATCCTATGAAGGTACATCTAATGCTAGGTTTGTGGTCCTTCCTCCCCTTCCTTTTCCCCTCCTTCCCTCCTTCCCTCCTTCCCTCCTTCCCTCCTTCCCTCCTTCCCTCCTTCCCTCCTTCCCTCCTTCCCTCCTTCCCTCCTTCCCTCCCTCCCTCCCTCCCTCCCTCCCTCCCTTCTTTCTTTCTTTCTTTCTTTCTTTCTTTCTTTCTTTCTTTCTTACACAGCACACCCCACTCCCCGTTTTTGGCCTAACAGGACTCAGGGAAGCCTCCTGAGAGTAAAAACGGACCCAAATGCTTAAAAAAAGTTTTTAAAAAAGTTCCTACCATCGCACAGCACAGCTGATTATTGTAACTTTTTTTTTCTTTGTTAAGCATTTTTTATTACTGGTTCGGACGAATTGGCCCAAACCAGTAGGATTTCACCCCTGGTATATGTTGAACTGAAGTTGTTTTACTGTCTGGTGAAATTTTTCAAGGGCTGCTTCAATGTTATGCACACTTTTGTTTACCGGTTGCTAAAGTAAAGCAGAAGAATGCAAGTGTCCAACCAGTGATTTAAATTATTATTCAGATCAGATCATTCTTAGGGGAAGCATTTTTTCCAAGTACTTGTAACCCTAATCCATGCCTCATGACAACACTGGCTACCTCTCACTCAATTTCTGTTGCAGGAATTTGATTTGGATATCGTAGCGGTGGTAAATGACACCGTAGGAACAATGATGACGTGTGGTTATGAAGATCCAAATTGTGAGATTGGTCTCATTGCAGGTAAGACGAGAGAAATATACAGCAGACGATAGCCCAATCTTTTGTATTGTGTTTTAATATTCGTGAGCAGTAGGAAGGTACAGGAGATAATTGGGATAATGCTATTTTTCACTGATAGCCTGCAAAAGAAAATGGTACACAGATGTTGATTTGGCTTGGTGAGAATTGCACTTTTCCTTTTTCCTTCACATATATAAAATTTAAATTAAGTGCTAGGGAGTTCTGGGAGCTGAAGTCCATACATCATAAAGCAGGGGGTCACCAACCTTTTGGACCTCAGGGACCACTAAATTCATAATTTTAAATCCCGTAGACCCGTAATATGATCTGCCTAATGACCGGCTGGGTGGGCGTGGCTATATGGTCATGTGACTAGGTGGGCATGGCCAACTTGATGTCACTCACATCGAGGGGCGCGTCACCAGCCTCTACTTGCCCCTCCCCTCCCAGGCACTCCTCACCTACCCTCCTAGGCTCCTTAGGGTGCCAACAGGAAACTAAGCAGCCACCACGAGAAACAGTTGGCAAAACAGCTCAATTCAAATACGATCTGACCAAGAAGGAGGCTCAGCAGATGCACCTCACTGAGGACTACGAGCATAGGCTTTCCAGACGAAAGACCTATGGGAGTGCAAGGCCAGGGACCGGCGCCTGGAGGCTCAATGGGCTGAGATGGTCAGCCATTTCCGGGCCATGATGCAGTCCCACTGGAACAAGGCCCTCTGGCTCTTTGCCACTTCCCTCCAGCCTTCACCCAAAGCCCCACACCACGACGCTGAAGCAGATCCCAAGTCGGAATTTCCACTCCCCTCTGACTAACGCAAAAAGACCCTGACGGGGGAAACTCTTTGCAGCAACAAAAACATTCAGTGCACGTATCCATCCCAGGGACCATCCCATGACCCCTGATTTAGCACAATGTAAAAAATGCAAATGATTTTTCTGTGGACCACCACAATTTTCTTGCAGACCACCAGTGGTCCAGGGACCACCAGTTGGTGACCACGCTGTCTTGGAGTAAACTATGTTGAGAAATACTGTATTAGAATTTTCTGGTCTTGCTGCTGCCATCTTGAGGTTGTCTGGATTTTTTCAGCCCAGTTCTGTAGCCTGGCTCTTTCTATAGTAACCATTAGAACTGCTACTATTTTGTGTTCTGCAGCTATGGTTTTTCCATCTCCTACATTTAACCGTCCTTGGAGAAAACCCTTTTTGCTGTTTTAAAGTCTCGCTTTCTTTCTTTCAGGGACAGGCAGTAACGTGTGCTATATGGAAGAAATGAAACATATAGAAATAATAGAAGGAGATGAAGGCAAAATGTGCATCAACACAGAATGGGGAGGATTTGGTGACAATGGCTGCATTGATAATTTCAGGACAAGATATGATCAAGAGGTGGACTCAGTGTCTCTGAATCCTGGGAAGCAAAAGTAAGGGTAGATGTTGTGGCACTTCTCCAAAAATTTCAGCCAAGATTATGGGGTTTCTCTGGAACCAGGGGTGAAATCCTCCTGGTTCAGCCTGGTTTGGCTGAACCGGCAGGGACGATTGGCATCAGTTCTCCAAACCGGTGGCAAAAATCCTTGGTGGCCCCGCCCACGCCCGCCTGGTTGCCCTGTCGCCACTTACCTCTTCCGGCTGCTCTACCCACACACCCAATCCGAACATTTCTCCCTCTGTTCACAGCAGGGCTGCTGCAGTCTGTCTCTTTAAGATAGACTCAGGGAGGGTGGGGGTCAAGGGGGACCATAAAGGGAGCAGCAGCTCTGCTGGGAACGGAGGGAAAAACGTTTGGATTGTCTCTGCCACAGAATTCAATGTTAAATGCAGTAGAGACAATCCAAACATTTCTCCCTCTATTCACAGCAGAACTGCTGCAGCCTTTCCCTTTAAGGTACTCCAACCCCTGGGAGGGAGGGGGTAAGGGGGGACCATAAAGGGAGCAGCAGGTCCGCTGTGAATGGACTCATGCACACATTTTTTCCTACTGGGTGCTGTGGGCGTGGCTTGGTGGTGGTGGTGGTGGCATGTGACTGAGTGGATATAGCCATGAGTGACATCGAGTTGGCCATGCTCACTCAGTCACAGGACCCCACCACCAAGCCACGCCCATAGAACCAGTATTAAAAAATTTTTTAATTTCACCACTGTCTGGAATTCAGTAGCCTCTGCTGTAGAACAGGCAATGGTAAATCTTAGAAATAATCTGTCTTCCCCAGTTGAAAGTCTGGAGTTAGAACACAAATGAGTTTCAAGTTATTGGAAAGGAAGAAGAAAACACATTTTTGTTTTTTATTCAAAGACATACTAAAGAAAAAAACATATGTTGGGAGTTAATATTCTTAAAATGAATATCACATCAATGGCATTGGGGGGGTTAGGGATCCACCTTATTGCCAATTTGCCATCTTGGGAACAAACATACTGTAATTAAAATATTTATGTAAATGACTATCCTCTCATTGATAATGTGGGCTGTGTACATTGCATTTTGAAACATAATTTTAAAAAATTCTCCCAAAATTCATGTTAGAATAAAATAGTACAGAATCTCTGAGTACAGTAATCTGCGAGATGCAGGGGTCTTCAACCGTGGCAACTTTAAGACCTGTGGACTTCAACTCCCAGAATTCCTCAGCCAGCAATGTTGGGAATTCTGGGAGTTGAAGTCAACAGGTTGGAGACCCAGAGAGTAATGAATCTTACTGCATTAAAGCTTTTCATAATAATTCCTTATTTTCTAACGATAATGCAGGCGTTCCTTGACTTATGATCACAAATGGGATGAGAATTTCCATTGCTAAGTGGTTAGGTGGTTGTTAAGTGAGTCATGCCTGCTTTGCAATCTTTCCTTGCCATGATCATGGAGCGAATCACAGTGTTAGTGCATGAATCACTGGGTTGTTAAGTGAATCTGGCTTCCTCCATTGACTCTGATTGTCAGAAGCTAGCTGGGAAGGATGACAATGGCAATCACATGACCCTGGGATGGTGCAAATGTTATCAATACATTTGAATACAGTACACACAGGTGGCCAAGCATCTGAATTTTGATCACATGGCAGGGGTGGACTGCTATGGGTTTGGCCGGGTTTGGGAGAACCATAGCTATGACTGGTTCGGAGAACCTCCAAATCCCACCCCTGGCTGGCCACCAAGCCGTGCCCATGCCCCCCCCCCCCCGTGGCCCTCCTAGGAGTCTCCACGTGGCCTGTTTTGAATGTGAAGTAAGTGCAGGGCCCGCATGGAGGCTCAGGGAGGGGGGAAAACGGGACTCACGGAAGGCCTCCAGAACCTGGAGGAGGCAGTTTTCACCCTCCCAGAGGGTCGAGGAAAGCCTCCGGAGCCTGGGGAAGGCAAAAACACCCCCCCCCCCGGTGCAGGAAGCCGAATAGGCCACGCCCACAATGGCCACGCCCACTCAACAACCAATCAGAGAACCCATTGCTGAAATTGTTGAAGTCCACCCCCTGCACATGGCCATGGGAATGCTGTGGCAATTGTATGTGTGACACCTGGTCATAAGTCACATTTTCCCAAGCTGTTGTAACTTTGAAAGGTCACTAAACAAATGATTGTAAATCAAGGACTACTTGCGCATTAAGTAACACTAACAATATTAAAGTACTATTGTTAAAATATTAAGTGTAGCAATAGGTAAGATTAAATCTCCTTGACCAGTTCCTTGTTTGAGAAGAACCCTTTGGTTATTCTGAAATGTTTTCAATTCTATACCTGAGAAAACCAGATTTGGGAAACTTCTGCTATATGAAGGCCCATTTATGCATAGCAATAATAGCAATAGCAGTTAGACTTATATACCGTTTCATAGGGCTTTCAGCCCTCTCTAAGCGGTTTACAGAGTCAGCATATTGCCCCCCAACAACAATCCGGGTCCTCATTTTACCCACCTTGGAAGGATGGAAGGCTGAGTCAACCTGAGCCGGTGAGATTTGAACAGCCGAACTGCAGAACTGCAGTCAGCTGAAGTAGCCTGCAGTGCTGCATTTAACCACTGCGCCACCTCGGCTCTATTGCTGTTGCTATTGAATGGTCACTAAACAAATGATTGTAAATCAAGGACTACCTGCTTGGTGTTGTTCAAATCCAAATGTTATTTTTTCCCCTTGTTGTTTAATAGATATGAGAAAATGACCAGTGGGATGTATTTGGGAGAAATAGTGAGACAGATCTTGATAGACCTTACCAAGAGAGGACTTCTGTTCAGAGGCCAGATTTCAGAATCACTGAGAAGAAGGGGAATATTTGAAACAAAATACTTGTCTCAGATTGAAAGGTATGAGTCGTGTCATACAAACAGCATTTTCTCTCCATCTCCTGTCTTCTAGTTCTCAACCTCATATGAGACAATAAACAGCTGAATAGGATTCATGATTTATTTATATGTTTTTCTTATATAAAAGGTAAAAGATTCAGTTGTGGGAGCCAGTTTGGTCTTCTCAGACACGGAGAATCAAGATGACACATTGAGTTCCAGTTAAACTGATTTCTTGCTCATATCTATACACAAGAGTCTAGTTAATGAATGGTCAGCACTAAATTGGCATTAGATAAGCATTAATGGAATTAAAGAGGGGATGGAGTGAAATTCAGCAGGTTCTGACAGGTCCTGGAGAACTGGTAGTGGAAATTTTGAGTTGTTCGGAGAACTGGTAAATGCCACTTCTGGCTGGCCCCAGAGTGGGATGGGAATGGAGATTTTGCAATATCCTTCCCTCAGGAGTGGAGAGGGAATGGGGATTTTGCAGTATCCTTCCCCTGCTACGCCCACCAAGCGACGCTCACAGAACCGGTAGTAAAAAAAATTGAATTTCACTACTGAGATGGACTTAGACCTTTTGTGGGAATGTAACAACTCCAGGCTGATTCCTCTCTTGACTCCACCCCAGGCTTTTCCTGTCCTTCTCCTACAGGTCTAGTGATTAATCTGTTGGGGTAGGAACAGGAAAATATGAATTCTAGTTCTACCTTAAGTATAGATGTCTATGAGATGACTTTGGACAAGTCATTTTCTTAGTCGTAGGAAGAATACTGTGGTTTCTGATGAATACATGAGCATTTCCATATAGCTTTCTTTGGTCTCTCTCTCTCTCTCCCTCTCTCCCTAATCTATCTATCATCTATGTAATATATTGAGAGAGGCAGACAGGCAGAGAGACAGAGAGAGAGAGAGAGAGAGAGAGAGAGAAAGAGAGAGAGAAAGAAAGAGACAGGGAGGGGAGACACACACATACACACACACATAGACAGAGACATAGAGAAACAGAGAAAGACACAGACAGACAGAGACAGAGAGAAACACAGAGACCCAGAGCGAGACACAGAGACTGTTCTACAAAGGAGTTAAAATTAGTCCTCCAGGTTTTGCTAATTTTCAATTCTTGGTCATCTTCATCATCGTTCATCATCACCATTCCCCCCTTGACTCCTGTGAGCCCCAGTTCAGGAATATCTGGATACGGAGATGTATTTTTTCTGCTGGTGATGGCCATGTCACCTTAAACATTTTAAAAATTATTTTGGGTTGTATTTCAGGGTGTTGTGACATTAAGGTAAGAGTAGCATGTAGTATTCAAGCAAAGTTCATTCTTAACTCATGGAGAACATTTGTCTATGCGATTGCTAGGTATCAAAAATGACTTGATGGCACATGATTAATCATTCTAAATCCTGCTTAAAAAGGAACCATAGTCATAAGTGGGGGGGGGATTATAATGCCAAAGAACCAACATATCAGCAAGATATTTCTTAAAAACCAGAAATGCAGCTTCCCAGTTCTTTCTAAGAAGCACCATTGAGTAATCAAAGGTGTCTGTTCCATTTTGGCTGAGACAGCGATCGCCTCGCCCTGCTTCAAGTGAGAAGAATTCTGCAACAACTCGGGCTGGATGGGACTTGTGATGACAGCATCATTGTGAAAGAAGTGTGTGGCTGTGTTTCCAAAAGAGCTGCCCAGCTCTGCGGAGCCGGATTGGCAGCTGTTGTTGAGAAGATACGTGACAACAGGAAACTTGAGCACCTCAAAACTACCATCGGAGTGGATGGTACCTTATACAAGCTACACCCACAGTGAGTATCTCTTTCAGCATCTCTTGGGTTGTAAGGATTTGTTTTTTTTGAGGGTTGTTGTTAGTTGCGAAGTCGTGTCCCATTGCGACTCCCTGGACAATGTTTCTCCAGGCCTTCCTGTCCGCTTCCATCCTCTGGAGTCCATTAAGCTCATGCCGATTGCTTCGGTGACTCCATCCAGCCACCTCATTCTCTGTTGTCCCCTTCTTCTTTTGCCCTCAATCCTTCCCAGCATTAGGCTCTTATCCAGTGAGTTCTTCCTTCTCATTAGGTGGCCAAAGTATTTGAGTTTCATCTTCAGGATCTGGCCTTCTAAAGAGCATTCAGGGTTGATCTCCTCTAGGACTGACCGATTTAATCGCCTTGCAATCCAAGGGACTCGCAGGAGTCTTCTCCAGCACCAGAGTTCAAAGGCCTCAATTCTTTGGCGCCCAGCCTTCCTTATGGTCCAACTTTCACAGCCATCCATTGCAACTGGGAAAACCGTAGCCTTCACTATATGCACTTTTGTTGGCAGGGTGATGTCTCTGCTGGTGAGGGTAGCAAAGGACTAATGAAATATTCTGCTTAGTGGATAAGAATAAAAAAGGATCTTTTTCATGCTGCAACTCTGAATTGATTGCACATTTTTGCATTAAGATGAGAACAACATTTTTTGCGGCATTCATCTAGAACTTGAAAGGAAATAAATGCTTGTGTGCAAAGAATAAGATGCCCTTTTCTTTCCAAGGGTTCTCCATCCCCATCCCCCTTCATGCCTCCCAGTTCTTCCCTATTTACAAGTAGTCCTCAACTTACTACCCTAATTGAGCCCAAAATTTCTGTTGCTAAGTGAGACAGTAGTTAAGTGAGCTTTGTCCCATTTTATGACCTTTCTTGCCACAGTTGTTAAGTGAATCACTTAAGTTGTTGTTAGCAACATGGTTGTTAAGTGATTTACAGTGATTTCCCATTGACACTGTTTGTCAGAAGGTTGCAAGAGGGGATCACATGACCCCGGGACACTGCAGCCGTCATAAATATGAGTCAGTTGCCAAGCGTTTGAATTTTGATCACGTGACCATGGGGAATGCTGCAATGGTCATCAGTGTGAAAAATGGTCATAAGTCACTTTTTTCAGTACCATTGAACGGTCACTAAATGAACTGCTTGAAATCAAAGATTACCTGTATTTATACTAGAGTTGGAAGAACTATCCATCTGGTTTAGTTCCAAGTTGGGAGAAAGGCACTGGAGACAAAATGGAGGCTGGAGGCTGATTGGAAAGAGGGCCCATTTATTGATGAAGCAGCAGCACATGGGTGGTTCTGGGCAGCTGACCACATGGACACATTGAGAGTGAGGTGGTATTTATACCTTCTCTTGGACTTTGCACTTGAGCTTCCTGTTCCTGCGCAAGAACATGTATTCTATTGGCTGTTGTCAGACTCCCATGGGGCCATGTGAGGTCATATTTGTCGGAGCTTCCAGGTTTAGTTGAAGCTTGGAGGGTGATGATGTAATGAAGAGACTTGTGTTCTGAAAGGGTGTTGGGCAATTCTTATTTTGTCTTTTTTTTTTAAAAGTTTTTTATTTTTCCCTTTCAAATTCATTCATAGATATACATTCTTATAATTGCTATTTAACACTTGTCTATTTATCATTAGTCTCTATACTCATTTTTACACACATATATAATACAGTTTGGGTCACTTTCTTGCCACCCCGTGCTTCCATCTTATTTTGCAACAACCTTACTTCTTCCATCTTCTCAACCTCCTTTGTTTACCGTCTTCTTTCCTCCTCTCCGTCCTTCTTTCTTCTTACCCTCTCTTTCCCTTCTCCTCCTCCCTTCTGCTCTTCCTTACCCTCTCTCCTACTCTTAATTCCCCACTCTTACTTTCTCTGCTTAACCCTTTCTTCTTTTCCCTTCTCATCCCCCTTCCTTTCCGTTGTTGCCCTTACTTATTTATTTTCTCTAATGGGTTCCCGGGGTGGCATTTCAGCAATTCCAACTTTATATTTTCATACAAATAATTTTCTCTATTTACATTGTGTCTTAATGGCTTTGTCCTGGTTTGGATCTTGTCTTTCGTCTTGTAGATAGGATGGCCCAGTCTTTCTTAATGGACACCAAATATCTGCTGGGGCCAGGGAGCTGATGCTGAATTTCTGTCTTCCTTAAGATTTCTTTTTCTCTTTTAGGGGAAATATAATACTCTGCCTTTTTAAATATTTCTCAAAATATTTCATTCTTCTAGGAGAGATGACTTCCCTCACTAGTGGTTTTTTGCTATACAATCATAACACAGCCTTCATTTTGGCTGCAGTCTGTGAGGGCAACAGACCGAAGTTGCCTTTAATTGTGCTGGTCTTGAAGAAGACCGTCTAATCCAGCGGTCACCAATTGGTGGTCCGTGGACCACTGGTGGTCTGCGCGAAAATTTTGGTGGTCTGGAGAAAAATCTTTGCATTTTTAATATTGCACTAACTCAGCGATTCTCAAACTATGCCCCCTGGGCCAGATACATCCCGCCAAAGCAATTAATCTTGCTCGCTGATGGGATGGGGTCCTTCAGGCACTTAGCTTGGCTGCCTATTTGGCAGCCCTTCCCTCCTTTCCTGGGAGTCCAGGCGCTTCAGTGAGCGGTGCATGAAAACTTCAGCCAGGCTCCTCAAGAGAGAGTTTGCAGGGAGCCGATCTAGGGCCTGGGCTGGCTACAAGACAAAAGTTCGTTCTTGGCCGTATTTGAGATTCTTAGCTGCAATGGACAGCAAAACTAGGGTTGATCTCAGGCGCTTCTCTCTGCTAACAGGCGGCCAAGCTAAGTGCCTAAAGGACCCCATCCCGTCATTAATTTAGATTAGTGGTCTGCGGGATTTAAAATTATGAATTTAGTAGTCCTAGAGGTCTGAAAGGTTGGTGACCCCTGGTCTAATCAGCATCATCCCTCCAGTTTAACAAGCAGACATTCTAGAGTGGAGTTTCTCAGCTTCAAAATGTGGGGATTTCAACTCCCAGAATTCCCCAGCCAGCTTGATGGCAGAAGGTTTCTGGGAATTGAAGTTCACACATCTTAAAGCTGCTGAGGTTAAGTAATACTCCCATAGAGATTGCAGGAGTACCACTTTATTATTATAGTGTAACAGCAGTATATATTATAATATAATGACAGAATCAGGCACAACTATCCACTCTCCAAATTCCTTTTCCCTTTCAAATTCACGTTGTTGCGTAGTTTCGATACATAGACCAATCTTTCTCCTGCCATCTGCATGGAAAGCAGAATTTCTAAATCACTTGTCATGTGCTTTTTTATGAATGGAAAGTTTCATAAATGTGTACTCCATCAAACCCATAGAATAGAAGCCTTCTGTTATGCCAACGGTGGTGTAAGAATTCTTCTATGTTAAAGAAATGCAATATCACTTTCATTGTTAGAAGGCTATCATGAATATTTTATAGGTACTCTGCTTCACTAATGCACCTGAAAATAGTCTTAAGAAGTTTTCTAGCATCACTAAATCAGCTTAATAATTTATTTATCAAGCTTGCTATTTTTTGAAGTTTTTAATGTCGGAGCTTGGCAGCCTTTTTTCGCTGGGAGATCGCTCGGGCCATCACAGGCATCCCCGACATGAGTGACGTCAACCTGGCCACACCCACCCTGGCCCAAGGACAAACCAGTAGTGGTTTCCTATCGGTTCGGACTGGTTCAGCCGAATAGATAGTAACTCGGCCAGACACATGACTGTACCGGTTCTATCCTGAGCGCCGCCATCTTTATTTTCTGTTCTGCACATGCTCAGAAAAATCTTCATTGAAAAAATGTAATCCCCCCCCCTTTTTTTAATGGTGTGCGCATGCCAGTCCAGAGAGGTCCCAGAAATGGGCCATTTTTCGCAAAAACAGTGGTGTTTTTGCCTTCCCCCCAGCCCCCAGAAGCACCCTGCAGGCTTCAGCAGGGCTGGGGGGAGGCAAAAATGCTCCTGATTTGGAAAAAAAAGCGACCCATTTTCTGCCCATTTTTCGCAAAAATGGGGGTGTTTTTGCCTTCCCCCAGCCCTGCTGAAGGCTGCAGAGTATTCCTGGAGGACCAAAACATTTTTTTCTTATTGAGTAGTTTGCAGGCGCTCCCTTAGCTCTGGCGAGACTGAAGCCCTCCCCCCCATGGTCAAAACATTTCGCCACTGTTTCGGTGGGCATGGCTTGGTGAGGGGGTCATGTGACTGAGTGTGCATGAGTGACGTCAAGTTGGCCACGCCCACTCAGTCACTTGCCCCATCTAGCCACACCCACCAAAGCGGTAGTTAAAAAAAATGGAAACCCACCCCTGGGACAATCTTGATGTGGCCCTTAATGAAATCGAGTTTGACTCCCCTGTTGTAGAAGACCAGAAAAGAACAAGGGGAGGGAGATGGACACTGTGATCAATAACCTTCTAAATAAGAACTGGTGGAGCAAGAGATAAAGGAAAAGGTTTACGTTGACGTTGACGTTGACGTTGATTTTATTTATATGCTACCCTTTTCTCCTGAAGGGGGCTCAGGGCGGCTCACAACTCAACCAGGGAAGGGGGATACAAACAAGAATTTAAAACGACATAAGCAACAATGCATAATTAAAACACAACAGTCATACCAATTCGAGACGGGGGCAACAGTTCTTTAGCCCCAGGCCTGTCGGAACAGCCAGGTTTTAAGGGCTTTGCGGAAGGCCTGGAGGGTGGTGAGGGTTCGAATCTCCACGGGGAGTTCGTTCCAGAGGGTCGGAGCAGCCACAGAGAAGGCTCTCCTCCGGGTAGTCGCCAGTCGGCACTGGCCGGCGGATGGAATTTGGAGGAGGCCTAATCTGTGGGATCTAATTGGTCGAGTGGAGGTAATTGGCAGCAGGCGGTCTCTCAAGTACCCAGGTCCAATACCATAAAGTTACATCTGCAACATGTTTAAATCCTTTGCTCTTACAAAGAACAAACAAGGAGACCTCATTTACTGACTGACCTGTTTAGCAACTGTTTAAAGTTACAAGGGCACTGACAAAGTAACATTATGACCCATTCTGGGTGCTCACAACCATTGCAACGTCCCTGTAAACAATAAACAGTAATAGAGCTGGAAGGGACCTTGGGAGTCATCTAGTCCAGCCCTTTGCTCACGTAAGAGACCTGTACTAGAGATTCGAACCGCCGAACTGCCAACCTTTCTGATCGACAAGCTCAGTGTTGTAGCCACTGAGCCACCTAGTCAGGCTTTTTTTTGTGATCATGTGATCGAGATTCTGATGCTTTGCAACCAGTGGATGGCCACTTGATCATTATAACTGAGCTTCACAGTTAACGTCTCACAAGCAGAGACAATGGAGAAGAAATAGCAATACATGGTCATGTGATGTCTCACTTAATGACTGCAAGTGATTCACTTAACCACAGTGTAAGTGAGGTTGTAAACTTAACAGGATCTCTTACTTATCAACCATGCGCTTTAGCAACAGAATTACCAGCCCCAAATGTGGTGATTAAATGACAATTGCCGATATAATAAAAAGGTAAAGGTTCCCCTCGTACATATCTGCTAGTCGTTCCTGACTCTAGGGGGCGGTGCTCATCTCCGTTTCAAAGCCGAAGACCTAGCGCTGCCCGAAGATGTCTCCGAGGTCATGTGGCCACCATGACTAAATGCCAAAGGCGCACGGAACGCTGTTACCTTCCCACCAAAGGTGGTTCCTATTTTTCTACTTGCATTTTTACATGCTTTCGAACTGCTAGGTTGGCAGAAGCTGGGACAAGTAAAAGGAGGCCACCCTGTTACACGGTGCTAGGGATTCGAACCACTGAACTGCTGACCTTTCTTATCAACAAGCTCGGCATCTTAACCAATGAGCCACTGTCTCCTTTAGCCAGTATACTACATACTGCATAATGTTCTAATTGATGTGAGAGCAAAGTTTGCCTTCTTAACTTGGGCGCACACTGCAAAATTTTGCCCTCATTGGACTGAGAACATTACAAGACATTCAGAGTATCCTCTTCACACTGCGCCCCCACCCCTCTCCAGTCTTTGCAACCTAAACCATTTCTTACATTTGCAATTGGATTGTGCAAAACATCGTATATGTCAAAATTTGCTTGTGTTTCTTCTTTTTCCGTTTAGCTTTTCTAGGATTTTGCAAGAAACGGTGAAGGAGCTGGCACCACAATGTGATGTCACTTTTATGCTGTCTGAAGATGGAAGTGGGAAAGGAGCAGCCTTAATTACAGCGGTGGCTAAACGGATGCACCACATTGCTGAAAATTAAATTGATCTCCCAGACCTGAATGGGCAAGAAGGATCAACTGTAAAAATTCCTACACACACAGTTGTGGCACTGATCAAGCCAATCAGGGTCAATTTTTGCGGTTGATGGTCAGAAAGAACACAGGATACAAGCCGTCATGTCAAAACGGATGGAGATTTTGCCTTCTCTGGACACTGGGTCCTAAGTTGCCTGGTATACAACACCGTATTTCATATTTCTTCCTTGTGCCTAACACAATTCAAAATATTAAATGGCCAAGTTCTCTAGGTTTGTTTTAAAGAAATCAGCTTCTTTGGAGTGTATTTATACAATCCCTGCTCTTTGTCCTAACATAGTAATTTCTTGTTAATGTTAAAATATCATTTGTATTGCATAAATACTTATTGGAGAGTAGGTATAATATACCATAGCTATGTACTGGGAGCGGATGCTGTTTACCTGCTGCAGTATTTTTTTCCACAGAATATGAAGGTTGGAAGTGATCACCTAGTCCCGTGATGGCGAACCTATTGCATGCATGCCAGAGGTGGCACACAGAGCCCTTTCTGTGGGCACGGGTGGCGTCGCCAGCTGCTCTTCTGATTTAAAAAACAGGCTGTTTTGGGGGGCTGTTTTCAGGCCGTTTTCGGGTTGTTTTCAGGCCAACAAATTGCCTGAAAATGGCCTGAAAACAGCCCGAAAAGCAGCCAAAAAACAGGCATGCATGCACCAACCAGCTGGTCTTCAGAATTCCAGCATTCTGGCACATGCGCACACATGCACGCGTGCTCCGGTTTGGGCATTCAGTGTCAAAAAGGTTCGCCATCACTGACTTAGTCAATCCCACTACCCAGTGGAGGAATCCACCATTATAGCATCCCCAACAGATGCCTAACCAACAGTGGTGGGTTCCGGATCCCGTCGCAACCGGCATACTGCGACGGGGCTGTGTGTCCACCACGTGCACGCATGCTATGCCGCATGTGCAGCCACTGCCCGCGACACTCCAGCTGCTCGGTGGAGCATTGTGCAGGTGCTGTACGCTTCATGCGCATACGCTGTATGCTGAGTGTGCATGTGCTGTATGCTGAGTGCGCATGGGCAAATGGCCCAGTTGGGTCAAATACAGATAAGGAATGCAGGCGGGCGGGTGGGTCCTCTGAAGCACCGTAGTGAACGATCCCTGCTACTCCCAGCAGGCACTGGGACACCCGTACCAGCTGGAACCCACCAGTGCTACCAGGCAACAAGAAGGCTAATGCATAACATATAATAAATTAATGTTTTCCCCCATAAAAGTTCTCTCTCAGGTGACCCTCATTATATTTTAAGTTGTCTTGCATTTATTTGATGTTGCTTTTCAAAAACGAAGTCCATTCGATTTCAATGCATCTTTAAATACGGCTGAGAGAGCAGAAAAAGAAATTCCTCGTGCATTTTCTTGAAAAAGCAAGAGTTTGTTGTCCCCTATCAAGTTTGAACAGCTATTTTTCTAGAGACATTCAAGCAGCTTAAACCTTGGTTCTTGTGACAAGTGCTTACTTAATAACGGTAGTAGCCCACTGTTGGAAGAAATGTAATGTCCTTCTGGGTTCAGCTCCCAGTGGGGCAAAAGACACTGGAAACATGGAGGCTGCTTGGAAAGATGGTTTAACGGTGGGCAGGATCACATGGCTTGAGCTCCAGAACAGAAAGGGGGGATCACAAGCTTCCAGATGTTGGGTGAAGAAGAAAAGAGAGAGAAAAAAGGGGCTTGCTGAGAATTCCTGAGTTTTTGATACTCCCTGTTCGGCCCCGCCTCTCTGTTTCCTGTTCCTGTGTAAGAAATGTATTCTGATTAGCTGTCAGACTCCAAGGGGTGGCAGCGGGGGGCGGGGGGGGTGGTCTTAGCTAACTTTGTAGGTTATGTGTCTTTTGAATCCCTAGCTTGGTTGAGCATTGCTTCTTCCCAGGTGCCCTATGGTGAGATGGGTAAAGGGCTAATGCTATCATGCCTTAATCCCATCACCCTGGATCTGAAGGGGGATCTTTGTAATGTAGAATAGACTGGCTCTGGCCTTTTAATGGCCCATTGAAGGTGGGGGCTATTAAGAGTGAGTCTGTTTCCTGCCTAAAAACATGTTTCTCCCTTTCTGATCCAGTGAAATATAATATTTTGCCTTTTCAATATTTCCCAGAATATTTCATTTTTCTAGGAGAGAGTGGATGCTAACTTCCTACACCACAAAAATTAGAATACTACAGCACCTGAAGGTTATTTCCTCCAAGGGTTCGTTTTAATGCTTCAATTCTCCGGGATTGGGCGGCCTATAAATCTATTAAATACAAATACAATACAATTCCATATCCTGCTTAAAATTATGTGAAACCCTCCTCTTCGAACAATATTCTCTCCTTACATTTAAAAAAATAATTCTATAATCTATTTTGCAAAGGATTTCGATCTCACTTTTTCACCAACCAAAGCTGGGTGTTTTTTTTAAGTTATCTTCAATATATTTTAGCCTCATGGCAACCATCCATGTGGCATTTCTGTCTACACCTCTAGAGGGCGCTAGAGAATAAGTACAGCTGCTGAATCCTTCAGTTGATTTTACTTCAATCCTTCATGTACTGAAGACAGTTTACACATGGAAATATGTTTTACTGTGGGCCGCATGGGGTGTGATTTGCATGCTGCCTGCATCCCATGGACAGGGCTTCACTTGTTTGAGGGGCCCAGTTTCTGGCATGCTGTGTACCGGTGCTGGTCCATGGACTGGGATTGGGAATCCCCTGGTTTAGGATACTTTTGCAAGTGATCAATTAATGCCATTTACAAATGTCTAGTTTGATGAAAAGAAGGACTAGGGGAGACATGATACCAGTGTTCCAATATCTCAGGGGTTGCCACAAAGAAGATGGAATCAAACTATTCTCCAAAACAACTCAGGGTAGAACAAGAAGCAATAGGTAGAAACTAATCAAGGAGAGAAGCAACTTAGAACTGAGGAGAAATTTCCTGACAGTTATAACAATTAATCAGTTGAACAACTTGCCTCCAGAAGTTGTGAATGCTCCAACACTGGAAGTTTTTAAGAAGATGCTGAATAACCATTTGTCTGAAGTGGTTTAGGATTTCCTGCCTAGGCAGGGGGTTGGACTAGAAGACCTCCAAGGTCCCTTCCAACTCTTCTATTCTATTCTATTCTATTCTATTCTATTCAAATGTTCATTAAATTTACCTTAGGAAAAAGAGCAATAGCCAGAATATATATAGTCTTCTGCTCTCTTCATTATACTAAAAGCATTTCCAACATTATTTCCACATAAGGGAGTGAAAAAGATCTAGACCAGGTTTCCTGCTATCTATTTCCCTGTGACATTGATAAATGTGGCCGCGACATGCTGAACCTTTTAATGTGGTACATTTTAAATTTTTGCAAAGGAAAAAGATGCAAATTAGATCCACTGTACTTCAGTAGGCTTCATACCTGTTTTTCTTTCTTTCTTTTTTCTTTTAAGATTTTTTTATTTTTATTTTTATTACAAATAGGTATATCAAATCAATGTGTGAACAGTGTGGCACTTGGGTGTCATACATTCTAATACAAATAAAACTAATAAAGTTAATCATGATTATTACATTCAATCAACATATTTCTAATAATGATACTTATTTATATTAGGTTGCAATCTGTCATTATTCAAATGTTCCATGTTTTCTCTTGTTATTACTTTTATTTTATTATACAAAGGTGTATACACTAATATTTCCCCTTCTCTTATTTCTATCATTTATTCTAGCTTTTAATCATGTCATCCTTTATTTAAAATATTTTCCTTTCTATCCTAGCTAACTTCTAATCATGTCACCTGCCTAAAAGGAAAAAAAGAAAAAAGAGAAAAGCAAATCAGAACAACAAAAAAAAATATCCAAAAACATATACCTGTTTTTCTTAATCACCAGTCAATCATGCTAGAAATAAAATTGTACTGTATTGTGTTGTTCCAGTGATGTTAATAATACACTTTCCTTGCCCTTGTATACTGGAGAGAGAGTCAGAGAGACAGATAATGGTTTTAATCAGATACAGCTTGATCTCTTCTCATCTTTTTCCTATCTGGAAATGATGAAACAATAAAAATGGAAATGGGAGAAAAGGAATCACAGAATTCAACAACATCTGGACAACAAAAGCACTTGAATTTTACATCAACAAACATTTCTTACTTGAAACAATATGAGGGCAAAACTTAGTGTGCTCAGTACATTTCAGCATTAAGTAGCTATTAAATAACTCTGAAAGAATATCCTTTACAATGGGCAGAAATATCTCAGTACAAAGGGAACACACATTTCTTTGAAAAATATCTGGCTTTGTTTATTAAAACAAAATAGTATATTTTTTCAGCTGCTTTTGTCCTTTTTTTTTTTCTTTCATTGGTAGCACAGAATTCCTGCAAATCTGAATGTTCTGGTTGCAAATATCAAGAAAATGTGTGCTGTGCTGGCTGGAGAATTCTGGGAGTTGAAGTCCATGCATCTTTAAATTGCTGAGACTGAACATACTTGTTTCTGCTGACTTCTTTTCCCAACCTAAATTCTGCAGTGATCTTCCTTTCACTAGGCGAGCTTAAAGTTGACCTAAACAAATAATAAACATTGCTCCTTGAACAGATAAAACTGAGAAAGAATTGAGCTATTTTAGGAAGAGAAAGTAATCTGACCACATAAGTAGAACTGGCAGACAAACAATGAATTGCAATATCTGTTGAGCTTCTCACTCTTTTATCAACGCTTCCCAGTTTTCCGTCTGCTATCTTCTTTCTGGCTATCATTAACCAAACATACAGGCGCTTTTGTGTACTTAGAGAAGGGTACGAGTTAAATGCACCATAATCCCTCTGGAGGGTCCTATTTCAGTTTGACTGCTATCATCAGTTATAATCCTTTTTTGTTATTATTTGCTACTAAAGCCTTTTGAACAACACCTACATTTTCTCAAATCACGGGGAGTTAAAAGTTTGGGGTGCTGCTAATGTCAGATTTGAATGCAAATGACTTTTATTTTAGGAATTACGCACGCATGAATGTATATATGTATAACTTCTTCATCTATGCAATAGATGCAATCTATGCAATTAAATAAAGCATAAAATCTTAGGCATGCAAATATTACTATTGCTCTTGGTAATAGCCTGTCATTAATTTAAGACACTTCAATGGTTCTGATTTCCTTTCAAATCTCTATGATCTTTATAACTTTCTAGAAAGAGAGGTGAGATTTGTCGGCCAACATTTGTCTGTCAAAATTCTTAGAAAGTAGTCTTAATTTGGAAGAATCCTCTAATTTTTTTTAAAATGTCATGTCGAACAGACATGAACATGCTCCAAATTGAATGCCTTTAGATGAGTAAACAGTAATGGAATTGGTAGAAAAGTTTCCCCTGTTCGTATTGTTCAAATTAGATACTAAATTGGAGTAGTCGGTTTGGAAGATTGGGTAAGCCAATTTACCCCAATCAAATATTCTAGATTACTGCAACACACTCTACATGGGGCTACCCTTGAAGTATATTTGGAAACAAAGCAACGGTACACACATTCCTAGGACCTCCTAGGGCTGCAGGTATAACACCATTGCTGCATGAGTTACGTTGGTTATGAGTTTGTCTGGATCCAAATCAAGGTGCTGGCCTATCAGTGGCCAGCGGAGCTGGCAGCAGATTCGGACAGTGAGGTGGTTGGGGAGGTACATGGGCCAGTCCTGGAGTCTGGGGAAGGCTCTGACGAGGGCTCTGTGTTGAAGACAGAGAGGGGCCAGGCCCATCTGACCGTTATCAGCTGCCTTCAAAGTCAGACATCAGTGAGGGAGACGAACAGCTGGAGCCTGTTCCCAGTGTGCGCATGTGCAGAGTTGCCAGACGAAGGAAACAGCTAAAGAACAGGGGTTGACTTAGGAGTAAGGACACAGGTGGATGATGAATGGCCCCTCCCAGAGGAAATAAAAGAGGAGTGAAAGGGGAGGCTTCCCCCAGAGCATGAAGCAAACTGCTTGTCCCGACAAAAAACCCTTTTATTAATTTCCTGTGAATTCTGCTCATTCACATCCAGCAAAGTCTTTTGAGGGAGAATTTACAATCACAGACCCTATCTGGCTTGTAACCTTCCCCTGCCATGCCCACCAAACCAGGCCCACAGAACTGGTAGTAAAAAAATTGAATCTCACCACTCCTCTGGCCCCCTCTCTGCCTCCAACACAGAGCCCTCATCAGAGTCTTCCCCAGACTCCGGGGAAGGACTGGTCCATATTCTTCCCCAACCTCCTCACTGGCCGAATCACTGGCTGCTGGCGGGCCACAACACTGTCTATCTCTTGGATTTCTTAGCTGCAGTTTTAGTACAGTTTTTAATAATATTTTAATTTGTGCAGCTTTAATGTTTCAATATTCTAATTATGTTTTATTTGTTTTATAATTGTAAGTGACCCAGAGTCAATTTATAGGGAAGATAGGTGGCATAAAAATTAACAAATAAAGTAAATAAATATTCTCCAAATGCTTCAGGGACTGCAGAGTTGGAATCTTGAAACCTCGTAATTCCGGTTGATCTAGAAGACGCTAGGTTGAGGAAGGCTGGAGTAAAGAGGTCCCTGGATAAAGAGGTGTAGTTTCTGCTTTATTCGTAATGATCGCTGATTTTATAGTGGAGCCATTTGTTGTCCAGACAGGCTGGTTCTATTGAGTGATGATGTGAATTAAATCTTTGGAGAGGTGCCAATTTGGCCTGGTTTAACTCTAGAGCCTTCGATATCCACTTTCGTACTGGCATAAAGCCTGAAAGTTTAATCTTGCATTGCGTCTGTGGTCTCTAACACATCCTTGCTCAAAAACAGCAACAGTTTTGAAGAGGAATTTGTGCAAAGAGGGAAAAAAACCCATCACAAGCTACCCCTTGCTTAAAGGTAAAGTTAAAGGCTCCTCTTACACATATGTGCTAGTTGTTCTGGACTCTAGAGGGAGGTGCTCATCTCCGTTTCAAAGCCGAAGAGCCAGCGCTGTTCGAAGACATCTCCGTGGTCATGTGGCCAGCGCGACTAAATGCCGAAGGGGCACAAAACTCTGTTACCTTCCCACCAAAGGTGGTCCCTATTTTTCTACTTGCATTTTTACCTGCTTTCGAATTGCCAGGTTGGCAGAAGCTGGGACAAGTAACGGGAGCTCACTCAGTTACGCAGCACTAAGGATTCGAACTGCTAAACTGCTGACCTTTCTGATCGACAAGCTCAGCGTCTTAGCCACTGAGCCACCGTGTCCCCCTAACCCCTCTGCTTATAGTTAGGTAATTTGACATTTGGGAGATGCATATGCTGGGCTTCCCTAAACGTTGCATGTCTTAAATTTGCTTTCCCCAAAAAGACCTTTGCAGACCTGCCAACTGTCAGTGGGATGGCCGTCTCTTCTGGTGTCACATTTCTCAAAAGCACTCCTTGTCCTTCTCACTAATATCACCGAAATAGTTTTTCCCATGAGTGCCATTCCAGTTTGGACGGGTGTGATCTTTCTACCCACTGAAAGAATCCTTCAAGAGGTGCACTGCCGATAAAAATCTCCTTACGGGAAATGTGAGTAAAGTACTGAAATCTGTCTCACAGTGGATTCTTACATTTTCCCCCTCCATCTATTCTGCTGTCTTTCAATAAAATGTAGGAAGTTAACACCCACCCCTCTTTTGGGAAAATGAAATATTTTAGGAAAGATTAAAACGGCAGAATATTTCCTCTAAAAGGGAGGCAGAAATTCAGCTCCCCCCCCTTGTCAATGGGCCATTAAGGCCTGAGCTAGTCTATTCTACATAACAAAGATCTACTTTCTTCAAGCAGAGCCATAATAGGACTTGCCCAAAGCCCTTTCATTACGTCATCACCCAGCAAGGCTCAACAAACTTGGGACTCAAAACACAACCTACAAAGTTATCCTTGCATGGCCCCATGAGAGTCTAACAACGAATCAGAATATAAGCTCAAATTCAAAAGCCTAGAGAGGGCATAAAACCCATGGACTCTCAACATCTCTGCCCTTTCTTGCCCAGGACCTCAAACCATGTAATTCTGTCCACCATTAAAACCATCTTTCCAAACAGCCACCATGTTTCCAGTGTCTTTCTCCCCACTTGGAACTGAACCCAGAAGTATATTTCTTCCAAAAAATGTTATTGTATTTTTTCCAGGTATATGCGGACAAACTGAGGGTATGTTTGAGCTTAATGTCACTTTTTCAAATTGTTTATGGTTCTTTAATTTTAAAAGTACAAATAAATGCAGAGCCTCTTTCTTCCAAAATTACTTTGACAGTAATTTTATATCCCATTTTATGCAGCCCATCATCATAAAAATCATCTCACCCTTGGAGCAGATAACATACATTTGAATGTATCCACCTGGTTTTTATTTCTCCTAAAATAAAGGATTTCTCAGGCCCCCTTGGTTAGTTTTATCATGGTTTTTTTCTCAAATATGCAACAGTCATATTCTGCAGAGAATTGTCAAACATGGAAGTTATGCATCTTATATATGGAATGTGTCAGGGTTCCAAATAGCGTCCAAAAGTAAATCAGAGCCCAAGGCAAAGTATTGCTCAAAGATCCAATTTATTAAGAGAGCCATGTTGACACATCTGGGAAATCTGAATCTGAAAGCTTCCCGGTTTTCCCCACCCAGTTGAAAGTTCAAGATCTTGCCTCCACACCCACAAGTCCATCACATGGTCCAATCTTCCACTGCCATGCTGGCAATTCCACCCATCCAGTTCCGGTCAGGTGCAGAGGTGCAGAGACAAAGGATGACCTTGGCTTTCTAGAAAGAATTTTGTTATGGCTACATATCATCTAACTCCGTACAATCCCCCCTCCCATTTTCCCACAATAGAAAATGCATAGCAGAATGATAGAAAGGGTGGCAGGCCAACGATCCAAAAGAAAAGATGGCTGCAGGCCTGACAGAATGTCCCTAAAGAAGGAGCACAGAGAAACAGAGAAAGTGAGAGAGGTTTTCTAATGGTGTTGTGAAATTGAGTTAAAGAACTGTAGTGATGGCTATGTTAAGTTTTCTGATAAGTGGTAAAATTTACAATAGAAAGGTTTCCCCCAAGGGAATGTTAGAACATCTACATCTACATCAGGGTTGTCAAACTCAAGGCCTGGGGGCCAGATCCGGCCCGTGATCCGTCAAAAGCGCGGACGGCAAAAGCGCGATCGACAAAATCGCGCCTTTGACGTCATCACAGTGCGACGAAAAAGATCGAAAAATTCAAATAAAAATTAATAAAAATTAAATTAAAGCAAGCCGATTCACATAAAGGTAAGGGTTAGGGTTAGGGTTAGGGTTAGGGTTAGGTTAAGGGTTAGGGTTAGCTTTAGAGCGTTAGCGTTAGCGTTAGGGTTAGGATAAGGGTTAGCGTTAGGTTTTTCGTTACTTTAACGGTTAGGTTTTGGGTTAGGTTTAGGGTTAGGTTAAGAGTTAGGTTTAGGGTTAGGTTTAGGGTTAGGTTTGGGGGGCTTAGGGTAAGGTTTTCGCTTTATTTTTACAATTTTTTGATCTTTTTCGTCGCGCTGTGATGACGTCACAGCGCGCTTTTGTCGAGCGCGATTTTGTCCTACGCGCTTTTGTGGTGGAACCGATCCGGCCAGCAGGGTGTTAGTTCTGGCCAACGAGGCCACCCTGGAAATAATGAAGGACCGGCCCGCAGTATCTCTGCCAGTGAAAACATTTTTGCTGACAGAGGATTGCAGGAGGCCGTCGCAGCCGAAAATGGAGCTTGGGAGCCTGTTTTCACTGGCAGAGTGAACCACGATAGGCTTCCCCGACACGAATGACGTCAAGCTGGCCACACCTACCCTGGCCACGCCCCCCCGCCCCCCCTGACGTCAAACACAAGCCTAACAGGACCTTCAACGAAATCGTGTTTGACAGCCCTGATCTAGATTTACAACTCAGAAACAAAGGGGTTATAGTTCAAATCTGGGCATGCTCCCAGACAGAAAAATAGATTAAAAAATAAAAACCGAAGACAACAGCTTGGCTTTGTGGTTAGAGTGCTGTTGATCATCTAAAACCCATTCACCCAATGGCTTAGCAATAGCTCAGCTTTCTCTTCATACTTACATTATAAGCACAGTGCAGTTTCTCACAAGTGATTGTTAACAGTAGCTTTGTCTGCCCGAAGCTTTGCCAGCTTTAATATTATGCTCTATACAAAATGGGCTCATTTATAAGTGTAAGTGAGGTTTAAGCCAGGGGTCCCCAAATTCTTCACTCCTACTAGACCCCTTCATGAAAGTTCAGATTGTTAAATCCTAGAGAAACTGTATTAGGCAATGCAGTGGTGGGTTTCCATTTTTTTACTACTGGTTCGCTCGTGCACGCGACACTTCTGCACATGTGCAGAAGCTTCTGCGCATGCGGAGAAACGTCTGGGTGGGTGGGCGGAGCCTCTCACCGCCGCTATTACCGGTTCGCCTGATCCAGGCTAAACCGGGAGCATCTCACCTCTGATGCAATACATAAGAGGAAACACTGGCATACGGAAAGGATACTCCCACTGTATCACTTTTGGGAGGAGTGATCTCCAATTGGGTTCCAGGAAAAGAAGATTTCTCAAAATCCATTGCAAGAGACCATGTGAGCTGTAATATCATTTGATGGAGCAGATAGATCAATACCATTTCTAATAAGGAAATGGGAACCCTATTCACATGCAGGTTGTTGCGGAGGCTTTCAATTGATGTGAAAAGGTTGAAAGCCTGTGGTTAAATACTGAAATTTTCATATCATGCTGGCTGGGGAATTCTGGGAGTTGAAGTCCACACATCTTAAACTTTCCCAGGTTGAGAAATGCTGGTCTGATGGATACAGAATAATGTTGTGCTTGAATGCTGCTTTCAAAATTCTATATTTGTCAGACCATACAAACCTGAGTACAGTTGAGCCATTAAGAATGTCTAGTCTAGAGATTGCAAATAATTAAAGGTAAAGGTTCCTCTCACACATATGTGTTAGTCATTCCCGACTCTAGCGGGCGGTGCTCATCTCCGTTTCAAAGCTGAAGAGCCAGTGCTGTCCGAAGACGTCTCCGTGGTCATGTGGCCGGCATGATTAAACGCCGAAGGTGAACAGAACACTGTTACCTTTCCACCAAAGGTAGTTCCTATTTTTCTACTTGCATTTTTACATGCTTTCGAACTGCTAGGTTGGCAGAAGCTGGGACAAGTAACGGGAGCTCACTCCATTACGCGGGTTAGGGATTCGAACCGCAGAACTGCTGACCTTTCTGATCAACAAGCTCAGCATCTTAGCCACTGAGCCACTTTACCATTCTATACCTAACAGCATTATTTATCAATATTAACTATTTACAGCTGAAATGATGGACCTTTCTCATTTGTTGTATTTTTTCCCTTTTTAAAAGATAATTTCAATGTGGTTTTTTTTTCTTTGGCAGTGTGTGCATTTTTATTTTTGTGTTTTTGTTTTACTGTCACAATT
Organism: Thamnophis sirtalis; assembly: GCF_051295495.1. NCBI lineage: Eukaryota > Metazoa > Chordata > Lepidosauria > Squamata > Natricidae > Thamnophis > Thamnophis sirtalis. Next base: position 33,545,017 of record NW_028261395.1, read on the forward strand.
TTAAAAGCAATAAAATAGATTCATGGGGTTGAAAGGGACTTCAGAGGTCTTCTAGTCCAACCCTCTGTCCAAGTAGAAGACCTTAGTGCATCCTGGACAAATGGATGTCCAATCTATTCTTTAAAAACCTCCAGTGATGAAGCACTCACCACTTCTGGAGGTAAGCTGTTCCACTGCTTAATTGTTCTCATTGACAGGCCTTTTCCCCCTTAATTCTAGTTTGGATCTTTCTTTGATCAGCTTCCATCCATTACTTCTTGTTGTGAGGTGCTTTGGAGAATAAGTCAACCCCCTTCTGCCTGTGACAGTCCCATGAGTGCTGGAAGGCAGCTATCATGTCACCCCAATCCAAGAATAAATCAAGTTTTAAGAAAGAAATAGATGATATTGAACCTAGAATTTTACTCACGTTCAGCCAAAATACTGCAAGCAAAAAACGACTGTCTAATCTAAGCTATATTTAAACCTAGAGTGTATTCCCATATTTAGTAAGTGCTCTAAGTGCTTTGTCACTCACTTGTATCTATGTGTGTGAACGTGCACATTGTCACATACTGTCAAAGTCTTATGATCTTAAGAACCATAAATGCCTGAAGCCAGTGTTTATCTAGGTTTCTGAAAGTAGGAGCCCTTTGGGCCAAATTACACAAGGATGGGCATCAGGGATTGGATGTCTTGATATTTTGTTTTCCTTCATTTCTTTCAAGCCACCTGCAAGGAGGTTTCTCAGTTGGCCAAAAATATTATGTGGCAATCAAGGGTGATCTTTTAAATTCTTTTTTAGCATGCTTTTTTGCCCAGAACTACCTTACCCTATGAAGATGCTATTTTATTCCATGAGAAAAGAAAGCCTGTAGCTAAAAGCAGGGGCCAAGACATCGTTTAAAACAGTGGTCACCAACTGGTGGTCAGTGAGAAAATTTTGGTGGTCCGCAGAAAAATTATTTATTTTTTATATTGCACTAAATCAGGGGTCTTCAAACTATGCCCCCTGGATTGATGGATGCAATGAACGCTTGTGTTGCTGCAGAGAGTCTCCCCTTCGGGGTCTTTTTGTGGGGGGTGGGCAGAAATTCTGACTTGGGGTCTGCTTCAGCCTTCTGGTATGGGGCTTTGGGTGAAGGCTGGAGGGAAGTGCTGCTGATGGAGAAGAACCAGAGGGCCTTGTTCCAGTGGGACTGCATCATGGGCCTGGCTGACCATCTCAGCCCGCTGAGCCTACAGGGGCAAGTACCTGGCCTTGCACTCCCGCAGGTCTTCCCTCTGCTTAGAAAGCCTGTGCTCATAGTCCTCAGTAAGGTGCTTCTACTGAGCCTCCTTCTCGGCCAGATCCAATTTGAACTGAGCTGTTTTGTCAACTCTTTCTCGTGGTGGCTGCTTACCTCCAACAACTGCTTCCTGTTGGGGCTCTAAGGAGCCCTGGCGGAGAGCCAAGGAGTGGCTGGAAGGGAAGGGGCGAGTAGAGGCTGGCGAGGTGCCCCTCGATGTGAGTAACATTGAGTTGGTCATGTCCACCCAATCACATGACCACCTAGCCACGTCCACCCAGCTGGTCATTAGGCAGATCATATTAGTGGTCTGTGGGATTTAGGGAATTTAGTGGTCCCTGAGGTCCGAAAGGTTGGTGACCCCTGATTTAAAACATTGTTTTTCAAACTTGGCAACTTTGGGATGTGGGGACCAGCTGCCAGAATTCCCCAGCCTGCTTGATTTAAAATGAAAGAAGAAAATAGTTCCGAAGAAATCTTCTTCCAATCCACTTCAGTGTTATGCAGATACCTTTGAATTAAAAGAATCAGTCATGGATATTCACACTCCACTACATCATTGAAAGTTTGGTGCTAAAATAATGTCTTTTACTTTTAGTCCCACCCTTCCTTCCTGGCCAAAGTTGACTGAGTCTGCAGCAGGAAGAGGAAATCCTAAATACTTCATCTGAATGAGGTTACGTGGCAGAAAACACAAGACTTTCACCAGAATATACTTTTCCACCAGATGTTTTCTGAATGTATGGAAATCCAATATTCCTAATCCCTATCTACAATCATGGGGACTAATGCTCTGTACATTTGGAGAGCATTGGATTGGGTGAGTGGGATTATTTGTACTATCAAAACTACTACTACTATCAAAATGCCAAAAACTTGCTTATGTGCCTTTGAAGGAAAGCAGCTTCAGCATAAGAATAGAATAGAATAGAGAAATATAGAATAGAATGCAGGAATGTAGAATAGAATAGAATAGAAAAGAATAACAGAGTTGGAAGGGACCTTGGAGGTCTTCTAGTCCAACCCCCTGCCTAGGCAGGAAACCCTACATCACTTCAGACAAATGGTTATCCAACATCTTCTTACAAACTTCTAGTGTTGGAGCATTCACAACTTCTGGAGACAAGTTGTTCAACTGATTAATTGTTCTGTCAGGAAATTTCTCTTTAGTTCTAAGTTGCTTCTCTTTCTTGATTAGCTTCCACCCATTGCTTCTTGTCCTGCCCTCAGGTGCTTTGGAGAATAGCTTGACTCCCTCTTCTTTGTGGCAGCCCCTGAGATATTGGAACACTGCTATCATGTCTCCCATAGTCCTTCTTTTCAGTAAACTAGACATACCCAGTTCCTGCAACCGTTCTTCATATGTTTTAGCCTCCAGTCCCCTAATCATCTTTGTTGCTCTTCTCTGCACTCTTTCGAGAGTCTCCACCTCTGTTTTACATTGTGGTGATGTAGGGTGTAGAGTGTGACGAGAACATTCTGGCCAGACTTTCTCTGGCTGAACTATTTAGTTATTTATATACATCTGCCATTATTTGTATGCTACTTTCTCTCCAGCTGTCAGAGGTTTAGAATTCATTAAACCATAAGACATATAATAATACAGGTAGACCTTGATTTATGACCATAGTTGGGATTGGAACTTGTGCCTCTAAGTGATGCGATCATTAAGTAAGTTACCGTGTGACTGTACCCAATTTTACAATCTTTTTTAAACCATGGGTGCTAAGAGAATTTGCTTTGTTTCTTGGAAGCCAGCTGAGAAAGTCACCAATGATTATCATATGAACCTGGGATGCTGCAACCAGTGTAAATACAGGCTTGTGGCAAAGTGCTGAACCCCTATCACATGACTGGAGTCTGTGATGGTCTTAAATCTGAGGACTGGTTGTAAGTCACTTTTTTCCAGCATCGTCGTAACTTTGAATGATTGCTAAGTGAATGGTCTTAAGTTGAGGACTACCTGTATTATAAACTAATAAACACATTATGACCAAAGGGAAAACACTACTGAAATCAGCCCCACACCAAGAATGCCTCTATGGAAAGCCTCTTCAGAAAATAATGGTTTGTAACCAGGGTTAATAAGGAAGGGTCTATTTCAACACTAGGGTGAGCAGATTGCTGCAGAAAGAGGGGGCTGCAACTGAGGTCTGTCTTCTCAGCCCCATTCTTCAAGTCTTGCATGGGGAAACCATAGCACAACCTCCTGGCCAACAGGTATTCCATCTGGGGCAGGTTCCACCACAAATGCGCGAACGACAAAAGCGCGCCTGACTAAACCGCGGTGACAAAACCGCGCGACGGAGTGACGAATGAGCCCTGAAGCGCGCCGAGAACAGCGCGCCGACAGAAGTGCGCTGTAACCTAACCCTAATCCTAACCCTAACCCTTACCTTAACTTAAATCGCGCTTCTGTTGGCGTGCTGTTGTCGGCGCGCTGTTGTCGACGCGCTTTTGACATCGCGGTTTTAGCACCGCGGTTTTGTCGGCGCGCTTATGACGTTCGCGCTTTTGTCGGGTCACGCTGGGGCAGCCATAAAGCTAACTAGGACCTGGGGCCAGAGGTGGTATTCAGCCGGTTCTGACCAGTTCTGGAGAACCATTAGCAGAAATTTTGAGTAGTTTGGAGAACCAGGAAATACCACCTCTGGCTGGCCCCACCCTCATCTATTCTCTGCCCCCAGTACCCAGCTGATCGGGAGGAAATGGGGATTTTGCAGTATTCTTCCCCTGGAGTGGGGATAGAATGAAGATTTTACCGTATCCTTCCCCTGCCATGCCCACCAAGTCATGCCATGCCCACCAAACCACGCCAGCAGAACCGGTAGTAAAAAAAATGGAATCCCACTACTGCCTGGGGCCTATAAAAACTTAGATGTGTATTGACAGAGAACAAAAGCAATATCATAAACTATAGAATATAGCATTATAGTAGCCATCTTCTCTGATCATTCTATGCGTTTCATTCTCTTGCCAATAAAATTCACTTAGATTACTTTAGGAGCAGCATTTCTAGACAGGTTTATCTGGCAATACCATAAAAAATGTGACGGATGGCTCCTATGCCTTTTCCTTCTTAATGCATTTTCTGTGGAAAGGAAAAAAAAGAGAAAAAATGTGGTGGGAAAACATAGGAAGAATAAAGAAGCTGAAGTTATTGGATGTCGTCCTCCTAAAATTTGTGTGAAAGAATACAGACCCATAAAAGTTTTACATGGATGCAGTCATAAGATCCCTAGGCTACTGGTGCCCCAAACTCTCTTTCTTTTAATGAAATTTAGAAATCAGCTGAAAAGTGGGATAGGTTTCCTGACATACAGAATTTAAGCATATTGTTTTAGAGGGTGTTTAATTTTTCTGCTTATGGCAGAGAGGAATAAGGAAGGATTCAGAGACATTGCAGCAGGTTTCAAACCAAGGCACACTGATGATAGGGAAATAAAACGAAAATCTGTGAAAAGGCTCTGGATGAGATAAGCATGTTTTGCCTGGGGAAAAGATGACTGATCAAGGGACAGGATAGTATATTTCAAATATCTTAATGTCTGACTTAACAGTGGAAGAATGTCAATGTTCTTGCTCATTCCAGAATCTGAGGGTACAGTGGTGGCAGAGGTGGGTTCCTACCAGTTCACACCAGTTTGGTAGAACTGGTTCGTCAAATCTACCGAACCGGTTAGAAGAGGTTCCACCAGAAAGCAGGCCACACCTACAGAAGAGGTTCCAAAATTTTTTGAAACCCACCACTCACACACACACACACACACACTCACACAGAGAGAGAAAGAGAAAGAAAGGAAAAAAGAAATAAATAAAAGAAAGAAAAAGTGAGAGATGAAAGAAAAAAAGAAAAAAGGGACAGAGAGACAAAAGGAAGGAAAGAGAGAGAGAAAACACATGGCCGGCAAGCCACTCCCACCAGGTCACATGGCTGGCAAGCCACTCCCACAAAAGAGGCCACACCCACAGAGTAGGTTCGAAAATTTTTTGAAACCCACCACTGAGTGGTGGGATTCCAAATCTTTTCCTACCGGTTCTTTGAGAGCATGCTTTGCGCTTGAGCGCAGCACTCAAAAGCTCACCAAACCACACCCACAGAGACGGTAGCAAAACGTTTTGACTCCCACCACTGCACTCAAAGACTGCCCTTGGTGTCAGCGCTGGTGAGCTGAGCTGTTTTTTTTTAACTCAGTTGAGGCGCAGCAATCTTCAGATGCCACCAGTCTGGGGAGGGTGCCTCTCTTATTCATATGGAAGAATATATATATATATATTTGTCATTTGAGCTCCTATTGGCAATCTGAAATGGTACCATTCTCTTTCTCATGCTTAGGCTTTCTTTTCCCTTGCTCTTTAGAACCTGAATGGCAATTACCTTGTTCTTTCTTTGCGCTGAGGCCATCAAAGGCTGGCATTTGGTCCTCTTGGTAGAGGAGGGAGCACAGGAATGTGGTCCAGCAGCTATTAAACATTAACTATATCATTAAAGAAAATACTTGAGTTGGGCAAGACTGGCCTTGTTGCCTGAGAAATAAGGAGTGGTACTCTTGAATATATTTCCATAAATAAATTGAATAGAAACTTTATTCAGGCATTTAAGCATATCAAAAGTGATCAATACAAATATATACATTAATCTAAGGGAAAAAATAGGACATACAACCCCTACAATTATATGTTCTGGCCTTAAAAACTAGTTTTTTATACAGTAGCAACAAAAGCCAGAAACAGAACACTTATGTAATTTCTACAACTCAGTTGCACATATGTAAGGACAGAAAATTCAACTTTACTGCATGTTAATCCCACTAAATGCTTAGGTGTCTTTTAAAAATTGTTGTTCAAATCCTGCACAGTAGTGGTAAAGCAAAATAGGGCAGTGATCCTCTGTGGCAGGGATGGTGGCATTTTGGAACACATTGATCCATGCTCATTTGTGGGAGAGACAATAAATTGTTTTATTTTTTTATCTCCCACCCAGCAGTGGCAGCGGGGACAATAGAGCAAAAAATGAATTTCTTCAGAAGCCCAAAGCATGTAGAGTACGTGCTTTTCTTGGGTTTTAAAACCAAATCAAACTGGGAAATATAAGTTGCAAGGCCTTCATGCAACACTCTGGAAAGTCAATGGGGCATCTCAAGTTGGAGTGAGGAAAACGAATGCAAAATCACAACTCATTTTGTTTAGCTCAGGGAGAAGAAATCCTCTCTAGGGGAACCGTAACAGGAGAGATGCTAGTCTACGGTGGTAAAAAACAAACAAACACACACACACAGCTGCCTGGTAACACCTTTTCTGATGAACACCTTTTGTTAAAAGACATAAACTATCTGGAATCACTACTCATGAAAGCACACACCTTTTAAGAAACAGTGTTAGCCAGAAAAGATGGTCCCAGACTTCTACAAATACACAGATCAGTCTCACTGCCATGACACAGCAAATTGCATCTGAATCATTTTTATTTTATTTAGTTTGTCAAACATGTGATAACAAGTATAAGTATACATATAAATATGAACACAGTAAATGGGTTCAAATAAATGGAGACAGTAGGACAGGGATGATAGGCCAGTAAGTGCGCTTATGCACACCCCCTTACAGACCTCAGGAATGGGGTGGTCAACAGTAGACTGTCTTAGGTTAAAATTATGGGGATTTGAGGTAGTGGTGAAATTCAATTTTTTTACTACCGGTTCTGTGGGCATGGCTTGGTGGGCAGGGAACAGGATACTGTAAAATCTCCATTCCCTCCCCACTCCAGGGAAAGGATACTGCAAAATGCCCATTCCCTCCCCACTCCAGGGGAAGGATACTGCAAAATCTCCATTCTCACCCCACTCTGGGGCCAGGCAGAAGTGGTATTTGCCAGTTCTCTGAACTACTCAAAATTTCTGCTACCAGTTCTTCAGAACCTGTCACAGAACCTGTTGAATTTCACCCCTGATTTGAGGCTGTAACAACAGTCAGGTAGTGCATTCCAAGCAGTGGTGGGTTCTGGATCCCATTGCAACTGGTACGGTTGCAACGGGCCCCGGGCCCCTCCACATGAATGTACGTGGGGCGCAGGCACACATGCGTGGCATGTGCATGGGTCTTACCGTCCATCGGTGCCTCTGCAATGCTCCAGCTGCTCGTTGGAGCATCTGCAGGTGTTGTATGTGCCATGCGCGTGTGCGCCGAAGACTTAATGGTACCGGGGCGTACCGCCTGCAACCCACCACTGATTTCAAGCATTGGCCACTCTGTTGCTGAAGTCCCTATTTTCAGCAATTTTGGAGTGGTTGACCTTGAGTTGATCAAAATGCTTCTTTTGGTTTATCAAAACATTTGTGGGTTGAAATCTGTGCCTGAAAGTGCCTCAAAAGGTGGGATGCAAATGGGATCCACGGAGTGGATAAAGGCCTGCATCTTTACACAGCTAGCTAATTATCCACGGGCAACGTTTGCTATTTTTTTTTTACTCCGACTTTCCTCCAAGGCTCCCAGGGCGTCTCGCAGAGTCCCCTTGGTTCTCCCCAGGGACCGAAAGCGCGAGCCAAGGATCCCCACCCAAAGCCCTCTCTCTCTCTCTCTGCAAGAGGACACCTTAGAGATCTCCTCGGGGTCGGGGAGGATCTCTTTTGGCACCTTTCCCCCCCTTTTCAAAGACGTCCCGTATTACAGCACCCTCGCCCCCACCCGGCCGGCTGTGTCCAATGGTCCAGAAACCAGGGTGTGTTTTTTCCACCAGCCTTCCTTCAGGGCGAGTCCAAGGAGGAGCGTTTTTACGCGCGGGCCTGGCTTCCTCCGGAGCGGGAAGGGCGCAAGAGAGGCGAGAAAACGCCTCCAATCCCTTCCCCGGGGAGCTCGAATGCGAGACCTCCGGTCACTTCGGGGAAAAGGCTAAGCGGACGTGGGGGACGTGCGGGGGGAAAGGGATCCCTTTTTCGGGGCTGGCCGTCCGGAGGGCCCTCCTTCCCTTCCTGACGAGAGAAGGCGAGGCGGCGGGGGGTCCGCCAGCCGGCGAGCCTTCTTTGCCAGCCCTGCCTGGCCATCTCCCGCCCGGCTCAGCCAATGGCAGCGCAGGAAGGGGGCAGGTTTTCCACTTAGTCACTCTCGCGTGGAGGGAAGGCAGAGAAAGGAGCATCCTTTTTTTTTTTTTAATTATCCCCCGGCGTGGTTGAGGGACGGGACCGCTGGGGTCTTTCTTTCCCCCCACTCCTCGTGGTCAAGAGAGCCAGGAAGCGGCGCGCCTCCCTTCTTCATCCTCCACCAGCCCAGCTTTGGGGTCGCCTTCTCTCGGGGTTGCTGTCCGGCGAAGCCGCCCGGGAACCCTCCCTCCGTTTGCAGGATGATCGCCGCTCAGCTGCTGGCCTATTACTTCACCGAGTTAAAGGATGACCAGGTCAAAAAGGTAAGGCGCGCGTGGGGGTCGCGCCAGGGCGCACCTCCGCGGGGCCTGGCGTGGGAAACGCTTCCCTCCCTCTCAACCTGCCTTGCCCGTTGTTTGCACCTGGGGTGGAAACGGGCTCCCTCCGTCGCTTTTCGGGGCCGGCTCGCCAACGGAAAGACGAAGCAGCCGCCCGCTGCAGTGCCCTTGAACGGGGATGTAGTGTCATAGCGGCGGCGGAGTAACGCCGCCGTCATGGTTCCCTCCCCGCTCAGGGCGGAACTTGCCGAGAGGATAGTCCACGAGGGACGGAGGATTTCAGGGCCTAAGGTGGCCTCCTCGGGGGCAGAATCGACGCGTGGGCAGGGCCCCCCCGGCTGGTTTCAGTGCCCACCCTAAGGAGAAACCCCTCCGATACCGAGCCGGGAAGCGAGACTTGGCGGCGGCGCCCTCAAAGGGTGGCCCGGCACGTGCCTTAAATTTTGGTCACCACCTTATGGTTTGGGGGTTAAGTGGGGAATCCCCCACTAAACCCCCGAAATAAAACGACCTCAGGCGGTGACGTGACGCCCGGTGGGAGATCCTTTGATACAAAAATAAAATGGGGAAAATGTAAGACATCTTCTGCAGCTGTAATGATTACCTGAAGTTGTCTCCCAGGACTAAAAATACTGTAGTTCTAAAATTTGCAAAATATTTAGGAAGGATGGGCTTCGGTTCAGGTGCAGGGCCAATCTTTTTCTTTTTTTTTTACATTTTTTAAAATTTTTGATTTTTACTTTTTTCAGTGTGCAGGATTTGCAGGCATATGACTATTTTGTTAGGAATGGAAGGTGAGCAGTTCTGTATTGGAAGAAAAGGCTATAGGATTCCTTAAGAAAGGAAGGGATCCCGAGCTATATTGTGACTTTGCAAAAAAATATTGCCTGTAAACTCAAAGCAAGTTTTATTCATTACCGGTGACTCATCTGATGATATTGAATGTGTTTTGTGTCCATCACCTTCTTAATGGATTTTAATGGGAGATTTTGAGACCTACTTTGGAGGTCTTAAGATTTCCCCCCTCTAAATGGTAATGTGTAGTTCTTGCAACAAGGAAAGATATACACAGACAGCAGTGGCAGCAACAGAGGAAATCGTTTATGGCCAGTGTGGGGAGCCACTCTGTTCTGCGTGTATTTGTACACTGTACAGTAATATCTTCTTCCGTGGTTTCCTTTGTAGGAGGAGATTGTATGGAAGCAGTCAGATGAAGGTTATGACCTTAATAAAACTTGCTAGTTAAAAAAGAAACTACCAGATTCGTTTGGATTCCATTTTTTGCTTTATTTAAAATACCTATGTCACCTTTTTCATGTTTCTGCCCCTGCTATCTCACAAATCTGCAAAAACAAAGCCAAGACTTTAAAATAAAGTAAGTGAAGCTAACTCTGAATATGCAGAAACAATGATTTCATCTGCTGTGATAAAATATTGGTGGATTTTTTTTGTAGGAGAATGAACATATCTCCTCTTAGTACTATGAGAAAAATAATTGGTATTGGTACTAAAATAATAGGTCAAATAATACTTTAGCTGTTTTGAATTGAAAACTTTAAACTTTAAAAAAGCAATAATACTGAAAAAGTAGTAACAATAAAGTAGTAAAGTATATTACTTTGAAATAAATCATCTGTCTTCCTACAAAGATTATTGAAAAGAATGTGTGAGAAAGAGAAAAGTTGGGCTAATTGTTGTTAGTTGCGAAGTTGTGTCAAGGACCCAAGGACAATGTTCCTCCAGGCCTTCCTGTCCTCTACCATCCTCTCCTCTACCATAATACATTATACTAAGTGATGGTTTGTTTGTTTTGATTATGGCTTTTTGAATACCTTAGAGTGAGTCATTTAAATGTCAGTGCTAAGCCATATATTATGGTTTTCAAACAATATTTGTGTTTAGACAGAAATTAACAACATAGTGAACTCCATTGAAACAAAGAAAGATGAAAGCGAGTCCAATTTTGATAGTTGATGTTGAGGCAACCCTTTAACATTCCAGAATTCTTCATAAGAATAAGAATTTGCTATTTATAACATTACGGGACCCCCCCCCCTTTAGTAGAATAAAATATTTTGGGAAATATTAAAAGAGGCAGAGTATTATATTTCCCCAAAGGAGAAATGGAGAAACATGCTCTTAGAGGCAGAAAGCAGCCCCAATTTCCTGTATTGTAAAACAGCCTCCAGCAGAAATCTTTAGAGATGGTAATGTTGGCCTCATTAAGAAATCTCTGGACATGGGATTAAAATTTACATTCTTCCCCCACCCAGATTTTTAAGGACAGGACATGACCTTTTAGGACATAATAAGATTAACCCATTGCCATTAGAATAACAAAAGACATCAGGTTCACTACATTGCAAGATCCTTGCAGCATTTCAGAAATTGTATACAAATCCTTGTACTGATCAAGCTAATTTGTCAGCTGCACCAGAACTGCAGGCTGGGGTTCTGCTCATCAATAAATTTTCCAGTGCCTTTCTCCCAGCTTGGAAATGAACCAGATGGATTATTCTTCCTACGTGATTTTTTTTTATCTTGCACAGAATTATGCGGTTGATTAAAATGCAGACAAATGAGAACATTGAGGTTTTCAGCAAATATAGTAAAAGCCACTTGAATTAGGCAGTCATAGAGGAGCCCAGATAAGATAGAGGTGGGACACAAATTGATTCAAAAAACATTTTGTTGTTGTTAGTTGCGAAGTCATGTCTGACCCAACGTGACCCCATGGGCAACATTCCTCCAGGCCTTTCTGTCTTCTATCATTCTCTGGAGTCCATTTAAGCTCACACTGACTGCTTCAGTGACTCAATTTAGCCACCTCATTCTCTGTCACCTAATTCTTCTTTGGCCCTCAATTGTTCCCAGCATTAGGCTCTTCTCCAGTGAGTCCTTCTTTCTCATTAGATGGCCAAAGAGTTTCCTCTTCAGGATCTGGCCTTCTAAAGAGCAGTCAGGGTTGATCTCTTCTGGACTGACTGGTTGGATCACCTTGCAGTCCAAGGGACTTGCAGGAGCTTCTGGCTTCATAGTTAAGGCCTCAATTCTTTGGCGCTCTAAAAAACATGGAAAGAAACAATTTTTCGAGCACTAATATTTGCTTAAGTTCTGACAGTTGCTAGCCATGGTCCCATTGTAGATGGAAGGTTTGTTCATATTCTGCCAAATAAGTAATTGTTAGCAAAATAGTTAACTGTTGCTTTAAAATTGTTGCCTCTATTTTCAATTCCTTAATCACAACATTCTTCCTGTAAAACTCCTAAGTGAAACAAGGACTTAAAAACTTTTACAAGATCTACATTGAGCATGTACAAGTTATAGCTGGCCTGTAGTAAATTCCACTTTGTCATTAAAGAGAAACTTCCTAATAGTGAAGATAATTAACCAGTGGAACAGCTTGCCTTAAGGAATGTGGGTACTTCATCATTGGATGTTTTTAAGAGGAGTCTATACAATTGCTTATCTGAAATAATATAGGTTCTCCTCCTTGGGGAGGGGCCTGGGGGCTGGAATAGAAGACTTCCAAGCTATCCCATTCCATCCCATCCTGACTGAAGATGTTAGAAATTGGTAAATACCTTCTTGAGTGCTTCAACTGTTTGGGCAATCCCAGATAGTAGCAGTAGATGCAGCATTCTTCCATTTTTGTTGGAATCTCATCAGACTCAGATGTCCAGGTATTATTTAGGGTAAATAAATAGTGATTCTCTTTTGGATGGTTGTGGGTTTTCAGGTACAGCTTTCTTTTCCAGATGACAGCTGAAGATTCGCCTTGCTGTCCATCTTGTGGAGATTGAAAGGGCTGGAACATCCCAGCAGTTTGATACTCTCCAAATACTTTGGTGTGTTCATGTTTCACGTGGCAGCTGAACTGGATCAAGACGCAACCTACAGTTTGACCCAAGATTGCCTTATAACTTGGCAGCACTGTGTAGAGTCAATAGATGGTAGACTATAGAGTCATAATGTTTCCCTGTTCTAATCTTGTATTTTCAAAAGTTGTAATGTTTGCAAAGTGATGGGCCAAATTGAATTTCAATTTCTGTATGAATTTCGGTACTGACACTTTCATGCATTTGGATGGCCAATTGATATTTCACAATGTGGATGTGGATTGTTAGGCACAACTAGAAAATGCTGTTCAGTTGGGTGCTGTGAATAAACAACGTTTACACCAATGCAAGTCATTGGTTTTATGTTACACACACATGTACATTTTTGGAGTTCCCCAGATAGCTTCTTCAGACAAGAAAATAAACAAAGAGCATATGTATAGCTATTCTGCGTTAAGCCCATTTGACCATATAGCCAAAGCAATAAAGTATGTGGGGCAAACTATGGAGCAATAAGATATAGGTAGTCCTCGACTTACAACCATCATTGAGCCCAAAGTCTTCAGTGCTAAGCAAGGCAGTTGTTAAGTGAGTTTTGCCCCATTTTTTTGATCCCATAGGAATGCTGCAGTGGTCATAGATGTGAAAATTAGTCATGTCACTTTTTTCAGTGCCGTTGTAATTACCAACTGTCGGTAAACATATGATTGTAAGTTGACCACTACCTATAACACATACTGTGACCTTAGCTTTTGTTGTTGTTAATTGCAAAGTCATGTGGGACCCATCTCAACCCCATGGACAACATTCCTCCAGGCCTGTCCTCTACCATCCTCTGGAGTCCATTTAAGCTAACTCTGACTGCTTCAGTGACTCCATCCAGCCACCTCCTTCTCTGCTGTCCCCTTCTTCTTTTGCCCTCCATCTTTCCCGACATTAGGCTCTTCTCCAGTGAGTCTTTCCTTCTCATTAGATAGTCAAAGTATATAGACTAGCTTTAATAGACTAAATAGCTTTAGTGTATTTAATTATAGATTGTCTTCCCCTTCTGTGTTTCTTCACCTTGCCCAAGAACTATTTTTTTCTAGTCCATCATCTGCTTATAATCACATGGTGACCTTATATGAGTTTTTGCTTGTTCATCATCATCTGTAGGGAACAGACAACCTTTATTTGTTCCAGGATAGATTCTTGTAATCCATGGTACTTTAATACCCATCTTCAGATCCATAATTTGTTCTGTCTGCCTTATTCCGCAGCTTATCAGGGGAAAACCATTGCTTTAATTACATTGGTTCCCCCTCCCCCAAATGTCCTCTCCTTTATGATCTTGTCTGTTGTTGCCTGCTCTCCTAGGATTAAACTCCTTTTTATTTCTCCAACACATTTTTTTAAAGTCGTTAACTGAATTTACTAAGCAAGTTGGTTGATACGTTTTTTGCCTGGAGTTAAACCAGTTTGGATTCAGTCCTCATAAATTCTTCTTGTTGCCCAAAGCTTTTTATCTCTTATCTTTGGCTATCAAGATAGCTTGTTCTATAAGACTTTCATCTTTTCTTCTTTGAAATTTGTGGAACATTTTCCCACTTCAGTTTTAATGATGTCTTTTATATTTCCCCAAGCTCTTGGGCTCTTTTTTTTAAACATAAGTTAAGAATACTGAATTTGTTCCTTACATTGATCTTGTGTATCCCAACTGTGTTTCCTTAGGTCAAATCTTGCTTGTGTACACCTCCTGTCCTTAACTTTTGAAGTTTAACCCTGTGTATTTGACACCACAAAATAATGTAAGATAAAATTTATTTTGAACTCATTCTACTATGTGCTTCTAGATTTTCAGCAATGGATGTGGCATTCAAATAAATAAAATTATCCTAGATATGCCCTTGACTTAAGGATATGCCCTTGATTTAATTAAGAGTTGATGTAAAAAGAATCTTACACTTTCATGATTCTTCTTTGTGAGAACTCTGTGAGAGAACTGTGAGAACTAGGCCCACCCGGACAATTATTTGAATTTTAATTGTGCTAATAAACTCTTCCAAGTTGGAGCAAAAATAAGTGCCTTTGCAAAGCAAACAGTATTTCTTCAAACTGATTATATTTAGAAATTCCTGAATCAATGCACAACAACAATCATATGGGTTAGTTTTGGCTTTAACTTGTAGGAAGTTATCATCCAGCCCTCTCCCAGAAAAATGAAATATCCTAGGAAATATTGAAAAGGCAGAATATTTCTCTGGATGTGAAAAGAAACATGTTTCAAAAGACAGAATAGTTGCCTATAGCTTTCAGCCCATCCCCAGCTAATGGACCATTAAGATGGCCAGGCTAGCCCACTTTACATAATAAAGACTTCTCCTCTCTGCAGCTGTAGGGGGAAGGGATATTACTCAACTGACCACAAGGCAACTGAGAACTCATCACAGCCTAGAGAGTAGCCCCCTGCATGGCACCATGGGAGTCTGACACCCAATCAGAATACATTTCTTACACAGGAACAGGAAACAGAGAGGTGGGACTAAACAGGGTATAAAAGCCTAGCAAGCCCCTTCCTCAGCCTTCTCTCCTCTTCTCCATCAACATTGAAACATGTGATCACCTTTTCTGGTCAGGGCTCAAGCCATGTGGCCCTGTCCAACAGTGAACTATCTTTCCAAGCAGCCTCCGTGTCTCCAGTGTCTTCTTCCCCACTTGGAGCTGAACCCAGAAGGACATTTCTTTCAACAAACTGATGCAAGTTAGTGTTCCATTTCTCCCTGCATTCAGGGATGGTAGAAACACTGTAAGCTGATACACAATGGACTTCCAGCACTTTTTGTCTGAAATACAAATAGCCAAGTCACTGCCTTATCTGGTGGTTTCACCTGTACCGGAGGTAAGGCCATTAAAGTTCCTATGGCAAAATAAAGACAAATGAATCATACAGCTGTCTCTAATTTTAGTTAGCTGTGTAACAAGGTACTTAACTTAAACTCCAAATGACCAAATGTCTTTTTCAGGAAAGCTGTACCCAATGATTCTGTTGGCTATTTATGTGGCAAATGTAATCTCTCTGGAGTTGAGCTCAATTCCCACTCATATTATGAACATCCTTGTTTTCTTGGCAACAATATGGAAGAAAGTTTGCCATAGCCTTGGGTTTTTTTTTTTAAAGAACAACACTTTCCAATAGTTTATAGATTGTTTATAGTAATTGTTTGCATCAAATGTTGGAAATAGTTGACAATATTGCAAACCTGGATATCTTTTTCCTCTTATTTCTCCTTGCCTTCTCAGTTTTCTTAAGTTTGAAATTTCCCATCAATCTTCAAAATTTGCTCTGGACAATTTAAATTTATGAAAGTTGCTAAAATCTCATATCGAACACCAAACAAAAACCGCAAAGAAAAGAAAGTTAATTGCAGTTACATTTTGATTTGATTCCACTGTTGCAATACAAATCAGTGGCTACAAGCTTAGATTCCAGGATTTTAATCTTGGTTGATGTAATGTAATAATAGGTAAGCTGCAATCAGCTGACAGCCTACGTAAATAGGCTTTAAAGTTTAATGTAAGGAATAAAAAGCAAAAACAGATGTGTGGGTCATAAAAAAAAAGAATCCACAGGAAGGCAGTTCTTTTATGAAGTTAACAAATTGTTAATTTAATAGTATCTAAGCTTTCAGGTTCCTAAGAAGTCTTCATTAAGGGATAACAAATCCAGGAAAGGAGAAAAAGAAGAAAAACACATTTTTAAATTGTGCCTCTTCCCCTGTTTGAAGCTTCAGTTCTACAGTTTTAACAGTTCTAACAGTAGTTGGAATGAATTTGGTGACAGGTGAATTTTGGTCTAAGATGATGCAGTTAATGCTGATAATTGCAAAATGCCAAGCCTGCTGCCCTGTAAAATGTGCTTCCACAGATGCTTCTGTAATGTTGCATTCCTCAAGATTAAAACTGGGCTGGTTGTGCAAAAAGTTGCATAATGCTTTCAATTCTGTCCCAGATAAATTACAGCAGGGAAATCCCTTTTATGTATTTGTGGTGAACAATGAACAAAATTCTTCCCTTGTGAACTCAGGAACCTGGTAGGATCTCTTGAATTTAACTTACAATAACTAAGAGTCTGTGTGCCATCCCTTGTGTTCTCTTTCCAAACACATTCTTGGACAGATTTATTTAGATTGATCCATTGTGAATGACATCACTATTAAAGGCATGGGTCTAGTTAGCTTAAGAAACCTCCTCTGTCGGCAGATGGCCTCTAGTCCTTTCTGGGAGTGATGCCAGGTGCTGCCTTTGGGGTACAATGCAGTGATAGCACAATCTTTTCTCTGAAGGCAGGTAATCCTGCTAAAGTGCAGTTCCCTTAGTGGGCCTTTGCATCTTGATCTCTGCATGCATTGTAATGAAAATTATTTTGCTAATGCCTTCAAAGCAACTACTTATCCCCTTGTTTCTCTTCTGTGGCCACCTTCAGATGAATGGACTTCAGCTTCCAGAATTCCCCAACCCCCCAGGGAATTCATATCAGCTTAACACAAATAGGATTGTAGGGAAGCATAAGACAAATTAGAGGGACGTGGTGCCTCAGTGGCTAAGATGCTGAGGACAATCAGAAAGGTCGGTGGTTCGAATCCCTAGCGAGCTCCTCTTATTTGTCCCAGCTTCTGCCAACCTAGCAACCCGAAAGCATTTAAAAATGCAAGTAGAAAAATAGGGACCACCTTTAGTGGGAAGGTAACAGCATTCTGTGCGTTTAGTCATGTCAGTCACATGATCACGGAGACATCTTCGGACATCTTTGGCTCTTTGGCTTTGAAATGAAGATGAGCACCCTCCCCTAGAGTCACACATGACTAGCACATATGTGTGAGGGGAACCTTTACCTTTATACTGCAAATTAGTTGAGCAAGTATGGAAAAGTATTTTTTGACTTTGCTTTCCTACTGCTCCCTCCAAATCCTTGTACCCAGATTTAGAATAGATACTCTGACGCCTGGTCCATTTTCTGAATAATATTAATTATTGCAAATGACAACTTCAGTTTCTCAAGAACTACCTTATCCTCTTGCTGGAGTACATTTTAGAGAACTCTTCCCTATATTGAAGATAGGGACTTCTCTGTGAGTGTTCTCAATTTCTTCTCCACCAGGTTTCCGTTTTCAACTCATTTACATTTTCAAAGAAAGTTATATAACTCTTGATTTTAGTTCTGCTTTTATTGATTTGCTGTTTGCTATGTATGTCATGGGCCTGAAAGTGCTTGAAGGGAGGACCTGCTTAAGGTGGGTCTGTATTTGATTTGATAGTCTAATGGCAGATTAAGTAAGCATCTGGAATCTATGAGAGAAAGTACTACAAAGTAAATGTTTAAATAAAAACATGGGCATTTCAAAAGCAAAATTTGGGTGGGAACATTAGACTGAACAACGCGTGGCATGAGATTTCTAAAATATGGTATTGTTTGTAGGAAGTTGGTAGGGGAGTAAAGTTCTTTCGTATGAAAGAACTTATTTTCATCCACATGTGGATTTTTATTGTTTGAAATACTGGTTAGAGTTAGTAGTTTTTACTCAGGAGTCAACAACCTTAAACCTTGTGACTTAAAGAGCCACAAAGGTCCTAACCAGAAGCTCCCTGTTCAATTCTGGAGCCAACCCGAGGTCCAGTTCCCCCACCATAGAGTCTCCTCCTAGCGTGGCATGCTTTTCCCCCTGCCGAAGTCTGGTTCTCCCACCATAGAGTCTTCTCCTAGCACGACATTCTTTTTCTTCTATCTGTCCTAACTGAAAGCCCTATCAATTGTGGAGCCGATTGGCGACAAGGAGCCACAGCAGAGGGAAGAAAAAGCCACATGCGGCTCTAGAGCCACAGGTTGCTGATCCCTGGTTTAGCTAAACAGTTAAGGAGAGCAATTCCATGGTCTTTGGAAGATGCAACATGAGGACCAATTTTGTTCCCTTGGATCATGATCATGGACAGAAGAAAGTTTTTAAAAAGGCTGATAAATGTTGGCTGAAACCATTAGATTGATTAAAAAAGTTACAGAAGACTGAATGATTAATACGATTTGTCAAGATTAAAACGGAATCTAGAATTACTGCGTTTCAGAGAATTAGTGTATTAATAGCAAATAGTATTAATGGGGCTTTCTCCATTTCTAACTCTTGGATTACAGAGAATGCTACCTTTTATTACTTTTAACTTGCTTAATAGTATGTATGAAAGATGTGCCATTGGGTTCCCTTCAGATATTTTGGGTCATCCTATACTCTGCCCAACCTTGTCATCTGTCTTGCCACATGAGATTGATGTGAGTTGAAGTCCAAAATGCTTGCTAGGAATTAAGTGTAAATCATTTAGCAGGAACTGCTTCTCATCGTGTGATTTATAATTCCAAATCTCTCTATGAATCAGGAGAACTCTACGCATGGCCGTAGGAGATGATATTCTCACACTTGTCCATTGCCCAGGAAACACCTATTCCTTACATATTTGTTATGGGAAAGGTTAGATTAATGTTTCCCACAAGAATTGAGAGATATGGTGATGTATGTACCTCGAAAGCAAGTTCCAGCTTATGACCATACAAACTTATGGCAGACTTTAAAAAGTTACTTCTAACCTGTTCTTGGAGTTACAACTCTTTCCTCCCTATGATCTCATTTCAGATGCTTGACAAACAGTTCACATTTATAGGGATTGCAGCTTCTCACAATCACAATGATTTCTATTTTTGTTGCCGGTTTCCTATGGATTTTTTTGCTGGTTTCCAGCAAAAAATGCCCAGTTGGAAGAATGCATTTGCTTATCAACTATTTAATTCATTTTACAACCATGGTGATTTCTTTCTTAACCATTGTAAAAAGGTTGTAAAATTGAGTTTGCTCACTGGTGTAGGAAGACAGCACCCTCTTCTCCCCCAGAAAGAAGGCTTTCTTAGGATAAAATCATTCACTTCTCTCCATTATCAGGAAAACACAATTACTTTTTATGAATGAGATACTTTTGTATCTGTTGAGAAAACTGGATTATTCCATTCACTATTCCATTTACAGAAACCTAGGCCAGTCTATTCACAAACAAACCACCTTCAGCCACAGCTGCCCCACGCAGGAGATGATGGGATTAAGAATTTAAATTCTCCCACCCAAATTCTTAGGACAGGACATGACCTTTAGGACATAATAGGATTTACCCACCACCATTAGAATAGCAAAAGACACAAGGCTCACTACATTTCCCAAACCCCTGGAGCATTTCAATCACAAAACCCCAGAACCCTATAAAGATCCATCCACTCACTCAGCCATTTTGTCAGCCACGCAAGAAACACGCTTCTGTCACTGAAGTTTCTGGAAAACCAAATAAACAGAGGCCTTCTTTCCTTGTAGCCAGCCTCCATTTTATTTCCAGTGATTTCCTCCCGGATTGGACATGGACTGGATTTTTCTTCCCACACTGGTCCCTCCTGATCTGGCTTTACTCTCTGAAATATCTGTAAAGAAATTTCAGCTAGATCATTGTGTTCAGTTTTGTCTTCTGATTGGGGGTCATGTATGATTTTGGCCTACTTTTTCTTTTCTGGACTGAGTTTAAGGTGGTGTGGCTAGTGAAATCTGAACTTCTTAGAACCAATACAGAAATACCTTTTGTTTACATTCAGCTGAGAACCTCCCTGTTTTGTCATTCTCTATCATTAGGATAGATCAGTGATGCTAAACCTTTTGTCATTGTGTGCTGAAAGCACGTGCGCACCCATAATGCAATCTGTGTGTGAGCCCCCTGCGTTCCCTGCCCTGCACATGTGTGTGCAATCCCCCTGCCATGCTCCCCATGCCCCTGTGCATGCATGCGTGCGTGACCCACCACATAGCCCCCACTTCTCCGTGCATGTGCACGAAAACCAGTTAGCTGGTGGGAGGCACTTGTGCTGTGTGGTGGAGGGGAGCTGGGGCGACACCTCGCATGCCCGCAGAGAGGGCTCTGTGTGCCACCTGTGGAATGTGCCATAGGTTCGCCATCACGGGGATAGAACTACCTTACAAAGGGAATGAGCTGCTGCTTCTCAGCTCAGGAATTTCCCAAATTCAAGGCCTTGTTTGTATATTTATGTTTATTTTCCTGGGGTAGAGCATAAGTGTTTCATTGATGGTATTGGAGATTTGTAGAGAATATTAACTGCTGTAAGGATTTTGTCTACAGCATGCCATACTTCAGCATTTTAAAAAGATTAAGCAACTTTATGTTCAGAAACAAAATCACACAATATTTGAATCTTCTGTGTTTCTCTCTGCCTCCTGTACAGATTGATAAATATCTATATGCCATGCGGCTGTCGGATGAAACTTTGCTGGATATTATGGGTCGCTTCAGGAGTGAAATGAAGAATGGCCTCTCTAGGGATTTTAACCCAACGGCCAGTGTAAAGATGCTGCCAACCTTCGTAAGATCAATTCCCGACGGCTCAGGTAAGAATTGCCGTTTTTCCCCTAAATAGGTGCTTGGCCTTATTTTCGTGGAGGTCTTATTATTTTTGATGTGCAGGAGGCAGCAAGTGTGGTTGCCTCATGGCTGCTGCTATGTTGCAATATTTTTGGGAAGGGCTTATTTTCGGGCTTATTTTAGCGCATACGCTCAAAAGCCCTATTGGCCTTATTATCCAGGAAGATCTTATTTTCAGGGAAACGGTATCTCTCTTGTGATGTGCTGCTAAAATTGTTAATGAAGATGGTTTCTTAAAACTAATCCAGTATTCTTCTTTCCAATATAGTGACATCTGATGATTCCACTTGTGGCCATAGTGAGCCTAATGTGAATAAAATTAGAAGAAAAAAAATGTGTAATCCTAATTGCACAATAAAAAAAATCCTTTCCAATCTAACAGAAAATGTTATTTACCAAAACATAAATTACAACTATTTGTTTAGTGGCCATTTGAAGTTACAGAATCACCGTCAAAAATGATTTATGACTGGTCCTCACACTTAACAACCGTTGCCACGTCCTCGGGGACACATGGTCAGAATTCAAGTGCTTAGTAATGTGCACGTATTGACAATAGCTTCAGCATCCTGGGATCATGCTGCAACCTTCCCAGCCGGCTTCTGAGAAAACAAAGTCAATGGGGGAAGCTAGATTCACTTAATGACTGCATGTTTCACTTAACCACCACATTATTCACTTAACAACAACAGTGATTCACTTAACAACAACAGTGATTCACTTAACAATTATGGCAAAAAGGTAACAAAATAGGCGTAGCAACTATCTTGCTCAGCTCAAATTCTGTGCCAATTGTGGCTGTCTACTTGTAGAACAGGGGTGTCAAACTCGATTTCATTGAGGGCTGCATTAGGGTTAAGTTTGACCTGGGGGGGGGGCTGCGGTGTGTGTGGCCATAGTGGGCGTGGCCTGCTTGATGTCCCTCATGTCGGCACCCGTGGCAGCCCAACACAGTACAGAAATGTGTACAGAAATGCTTTTGTTACTACTACTAAAATTAAAATTAAAAGCACAGGTATAGATAGGAAGTCCTGGGAAAAGAAATTACTAACATTTCTATAGAATATGTGATGGATTTTCTCTCCCTGAAATACTGTAGTTTTACCCAATCTGGTATATCCTCTGGAAAGCAAATTATATGAGCTCTTGTAAAATTAGTGATGGTGTGCTAATTTGGAGTGATGGATTCATCGCTCAAAGAATAGTCCAGAATATTTGAAGAGGATCAGATTGGAGGAAGCTAGCATAAATAACAGTTACATTAATCATAAATACAGAATGTAGTAGTAAGGTTGAAGCATTACAGCGTATTCATTCACAGGCGCAAAGAATGTCACATTTGATATGACGTCATTCATGTCATGAATTGTATCATTTGCATGATGACAGGATGATCACACATTGTGTATGGCTTTTACGAGATATTTGTGAGTATAACAGTCATTAATTGATAATCATGTGCATAAACAATCTGTGGTTTTAGCACCTTTGCTTACTTTTCTTATCACATGATGTAAACTCTCACTTCTGAGATGCATTTTGTATTAAATCATTGTGCATACAATGAGGAGGAAAACAAATTTCCGGTCATAACCTCCCATGCAGATCATATGAATTAATTCATTAACACCTGATCATGATTTGCTTTTACATCATAATGTCCTTTCAAGTGTTCTGCTGACTGAGCATCTGATTTCTCTTTTCAGGCTGCAGGATAATTTACTAGCTATTGCAGAATCCCCGTTTGTTTAAATTGTACTGAGACTTGTTTGCATTTGCTGAAAGGAAAAGGCACCGTCTGTTCCACTGTTTATCTTTGAGGTCTTATTTTGTGATAATGGCTTGTTTTTAAGCAATCAATGGGCTACAGTGATACAAGTCTATTTGCGCACTTGGCATAAGGTGAAGTACTTGTCCCCGACAGTATCATTTCACATCGTTTGATCTCCAGAAGTGCAATACGATGCGTTGGCATCTGGAAGAATTGTGGTGATGCCACCTATGTTATGGCATCACAGAAATGAGGCATGTTGTACAATTTTCATCAGTTGCGATTTGTATGATGATGTCACAACTCATGTAACATCATTCGCTCTCCCTGTGACCATTGGTGTGTTCAGCTTGGGGATGCTGATCCAACAAACATTGTGTTATTGCTTGGAAAGACATGCTTCACATTCCTTGTTGAGTTGAGAGAGTGCTTGGCTTCAACACTCCCAAATAGATGGCACGTTGTTGCGTTACACAAATTCCTTGTTGGCTCTTAGATTTTGCACACCTTCACTGCTCCTTCAGCATGGCTGGGGGTTGAACAGCACAATTAACTACTCTACTGAATGACCCCACTTTCTGGATTTGCACAATAGATTGGACTGTAAATAAATTGAGTGGCTTAGGGCCAGGATACCTTCGAGACCACCTGCTGCCACATACCTCCCAGCGGCCAGTAAGATCCCACAGATTGGGCCTCCTTCAGATGCCATAAGCCAAACAGTGTCAGCTGGCGGGCCCTCAGAGGAGAGCCTTCTCTGTGGCTGCTCCGACTCTCTGGAACCAGCTACCCCCGGAAATCCGGACCATACCCACTCTCATGGCCTTCAGGAAATCTGTAAAAACGTGGCTATTCCGGCAGGCCTGGGGCTGTTGACCTCACTGTTGAGGTCCATCCCCGACTAGAATGAATGTATGAGGGTGTTTGTTGTTTTTAAATTGTTCTCTTTTATCGTTATGTGTTTTTTTTTCCTTATATTTTTTGTAAGCCACCCGGAGTCTTTCGGGATTGGGCGGCATATAAATATATTTAATTAATAAATGAATAAATAAATAAATAATAAATTTGCACTAGGCCAGGAGTGTCAAACTGGATTTCTTCAAGGGCTGTATCAGCATTGTAGTTCTCCTACGTGGGCTGGCTGGGGGGGGGGGGGGAATGGTATGGGGCGTGTCCCATTTTCGGCCTTGATGGCCTCCTGCAGCATTTTGCTGGCCAAAAGTGTGCGGTGGGGCATGTCCCATTTTCGACAAATGCAGCAGGAAGCCGTCCAGGTCGAAAACGGGGCACAGGGAGTCACAGGAGGCCTTCCGTGCCCTATTTTGGCTGCCAGAGGCACCGCAGGCCAAATCCTTCCCTATTTCTAGGCCGGCCCTCCAGGTGATATTTAAGTACCCAGCAGGCCACATCTGGCCCGTGGGCCTTGAGTTTAACACCCTGCACTAGGAGATAGGAAAACAAAATCTGCGATGAACATTGACCATGCTTAGCTGCCTGTTTGGGTGCATCTTACATCTTGAGGTGTCTTATTTAAGTGAGTGCATGCAAATTATGTTTGTAAGTCAGGCTTGCTGTGAAATGAGGGTAAGATAGGACTTGGTTGAAAACTGGGCAAGGCATAATAAATCATTTTCCAGGTCAGGCTGTGTAGTTTTCTGTTTCCTGTTGAAAGTAGCAGGAACTACAATGTCACAAGGGTTTCTGAAGGTCACAGAATAAAGATTGGCGAGCTGCTTACAGATTTCATATCTCAGGTGGCATGCATCTGTGAGAATGTCCACATGCTTCGAAAAAGCTAATTTAAATGGCTCTTAAAGTTTTTGTAGACTTTAAAATTGAATTTGAATTATAACGGGGGGGGCTTCCTAGAAGGCTGGATAAGGGTGTACAAACTTTTGAAAGAGTTGCTTTGCACCAGTGTATTTGTAAATATGAATCACTTCTTTTTGGAGCATTAAAGCAACCATATCCTTTGCTAGTTTTGTGCAGATGCTTTGAAGATCCCTGGTTGCTTCTGTAGATGAGTGCATATACAGAAAACACATACATCCCTGAGCATCCTTGAGTGATTGTGCATGTATACACACATGGGGGTAGCTGTAAAGAGCTTTCAGGAGAATTGAATGTACCTTGCAATTGGTACAATTTATTTAATGCAGGGGTCAGCAACCCTAAACACTCAAAGAGCCATTTGGACCTGTTTCCCACAGAAAAAAGGATCTTTGTGGGAGTCACAAAGATCCTAACCAGAAGCCCCTCATTCAATTCTGAAGCTGACCAGAAATTAGGTTCCCCCACCATAGAGTCTCCTCCTAGCACGGCATCCTTTTTCTTCTACCTGTCGTAACTGAAGCCGACCAGAAAACTCGCTCCTTGCCATAGAGTCTTCTCCTGGTGCACTGTGCTCCCCCCCCACCGCCAATCAGAAGTTCCTTTCAAAATTGTGGTGCTGACCAATGACAGGGAGCCACAGCAGAGGGATGAAAGAGCCACATGCGGTTCCAGAGCCGCGGGTTGCTGACCCCTGATTTAATGCATCAGAGAGAGAAATGCTTTATTGGTGTATCTGCTTTGTAGAGCACCTCCATTCCCCTTAAGCACTTATTATTTGGAGCTTTCAATCCTCATGCAGTTGCTCAGTGAACTTTTAAGCATTGACTATATTATGGCTGTGACCTTGGTTGAAGTCATTTGACTTCCAGCTGCTCATTTCTTAATCACTTTTGGAAATTGCTTTTTTAACCTAAAGCCATGTTTTTAGAGCATTGGTGAGTCTCCTTCAACATTTAGCCAAAGTAGTTTTCAATCCTTGATTTACAACAACAGTTGGGACTAGAATTTCCATTGCTAATTAAAGAAGGTGTTAAGTGAGTTATGCCCAATTTCGGACCATTTTTTCTATAGTTTTGTTCAGGTTTAATGATATTAAAATGTTTTGTGAATAGACAAAAGGATGTTGATGTTGGAAAGTTACAAATAGGCTAAGTCTCCAGATAGATTTGAAAAAAGATTCCCCCCCCCAAAAAAAAATTATAGAGAAAATGTTGAGAAAATGTTGTTTTGAATTCTTAAAGTAAAATTAAGGGATGGGAGTTTGAAGGCTGGACATTAGAGGGCACCAAAAGGAACTAAAAATTACAATTAAAAGGAGAAGAATACTTAATTTGATTTACAGAATACAGTAATTTTTTAAAATATTGAATCTATTGAAGAATATTAACAGTGGGAATTATAGATAGACTATATTTAAGGAATAAATTTAATCAGACAAGACTGATTTGAATGTGAATTTAAAAATGATAGCCTACAAGAATGATTTGGGAAAAAGATGCTACATTGGATATATAAATAAAAATGTTTGATGTCTTAATAATTAAAAGGAATAGGCAGATAACAGACCTAGAGAGTAATCTGGGTAGCTTTCATATCTTGATTTACAAAGAAATGTTGTTGAACTTTGTGAAAAGGGCCAAAAAGTGAAAAGGAATCAAGTTCTAGGACAGTATTTGAATGGATTAAAAGATAAAAATTGTTAAAAGTAAAAGGAAGGAATATAAAGTCAGTTTATTTAATTAAGGTTAAAAATAGATACGTTGTTATCTCTGGTAAGACTTAATGGACTTTAATGACCAAGACTGAACAATGAGGCTTTAAAAATTTGTTTATAGACAAGAGAAAGGAAGAGTTTATTTATTGCAATTTAAGAGAAAGTGAAAAGTTTCTAAAATTATTTATATTTATTATGAAGAGGGAAGTCATTTCTTTCTACCAACAATCCCCAACCTTTATGGCTTGGTGGACTGATGTGGGGAGGGGAACTGGCCCATGTATGCCGACCTGCTGCTTGAGCAAGTTGAGCTGCGTGCATTGGCCAACTGCACGCATGGCCCAGTAGTGGGCCGTGACTTGGGGTTGAGAACCCCTGCTTTAAACATTTCTCTCTGTCTCTCTCTCTCTTTTTGTTACTATTTTTTTCTCTTTCCTTTCTCTTTTTTTTAGTCTGCATTAGTATTGTTGTAATTATAATCCTTAATAAAAGTAGGGTTAAAATCCTGAAATATTCCTGGAAATATTAAACGTGGTTCCTCATTTGGTAACTTCATGCGTCCAGTAGCAAAATTGATTCTGATTAATTATGCAGTCTTTGGAATAACAGTTGAATACGCTGCTTTATTACCACATTTTCTTCTATCTCTTTTATCCTGGAATTAAATCCTTTATTTAATTTTTTATACAGTTGTAAGATTAATTAATAAGATATCAATTTATTTTGTTCTTGCAGGTTATTTTAAAAATTGGGAAGCTAGTCTAATATTAAAAAAAAAGTTAATATAATGGAACATTTTATTTCATGTCATTGAACACCTCTGAGAACATAGAGTAATGTTAGTTAAAACTTCCTGGTGGTTGAAGATGCTGGCTTATCAAAAGAAAATAGTAAAAGGAAATTGTACATAAAAGGGGATTGTATTTAAAAAAAGAATTCTGCATCTTTCCCAGCTGGATTAACATATTAACTGGAAATTGTATTCCCATCACATCTGTTCTTCTTGTGGGATGGTGCAGAGCCTTTTGTGGAAGTTGAAATGCATTAATTGTGTGATCTTTTGTATTTGTCTAGTAGTCTGTGTATCCACAGAGCAGTATATCTTGTTACAATGATTATGTTAATTGGCAGTCTTAATTTCAAAGTGATTCAAGATTACTATCACAGTCCCGTTACATAGGCTTGAGACAAATGTTCTCAGTTGATATATCAACATCAGAAAATGATAATTTCCTAGATCAGAAAAGGTCAGCAGTCTATCTGCTCACGTAGCACACTAATGGGAGTTTACGTTAATGGGGGGGGGGGGAATTTAAATGCCTACTTCTAATGGCTAAAGTCACACCTGTTTCTTCCCAACAGAGAAAGGAGATTTCATTGCTCTGGATCTTGGTGGGTCTTTCTTCCGAATTTTGAGAGTAAAAGTCTCACGTGAGAAGAAGCAGATGGTGCAAATGGAAACGGAGATTTATGAAACGCCAGAAGATATTATGCACGGCAGTGGAACACGGGTAGATTCTTCTTTAAGTATATAATGAACGTTCTGAACGCTTCCCATATTGCTTGTTAAGTTGAGTTCATCTCTTGAGTTTTCTGATACTTAATTTTGAAAGAAAAAACAAAATTAATTTGTGATTTTAATATTCCAGGAAATGGAATATTAAAAGTCGTAAAACGGGGTGTCAAACTCACGGCCTGTGGGTAGGATACGTCATGCGCTGCTGGCCACACCCACTCCTGGTTTAGCGAAGCGGGGGGAAGTCGCAATACGTCACATGATGATGCAGTGATGGCACAGGTTTGACAACCCTGTCCCAGGGGTGGGTTGCTGCCGGTGTTACTGTGGTTCGTATTGTTCGCGCTCCAGACATGTGCTGCGCTTGTGTGCATTCTTTACAGTGAACTGCACACGAGCAGTCACTAAAATCCAAAATGTGGCGGCCAAGGGCCAGTGAGGGAACAGTTCGGGGGCGTGGCATGCCTGGGTCGCTACCGGTTCTGCGACCCAGGCCTGAATTCCACTACCGGTTCGGCTGTACCGGGCTGAACTGGCAGCAACCCACATCTTCCCTGTCTTAAAACATGTTTCTTGACAAGTTAGAAAATATATTTTGGAATAAATTTCTTCTCATCATTTTCTTGTTCAAAAAAATGTGGAGAACTCCAGATTTTATTACAAAAATTACTTTTATAGTAATTTCTCCCACTTCACCTATTACAAATATGGCTTTTTTGCTTACTAGCATAGAAATGTAGAGTGTACATCAAATAGGCAGTGAAAGCTAGCTGAACTACCAGGCAGACAATTGATGTCTGATTAGTGTGGATGTATTGGCATAGCTATGAGTTAAAATATGTATTTCTGTTTATTCTGTTCCCTCATATATTTTTATACCCATCTTTATTTTTCTTGACTGTGTTCTCGGATGGGTGAGTATCATTAAACATTTTTAAGATGTGACTGTTCATTTAGAAGAAAATTTTTCAGTACAGTGCCTTAGGCAGCAATTCTTTGCATACTTACTTGAGAATAAAAAAATAAACATTTCCTAAAGTTAAACTTGATTCTAATAATTTCATGGATACATCCGTGTGAATTTTGGGGGGAACAGGGTAGGAATACCTCTACTGGTTGCAGTCACATCATTGCAATTTGTGCTGGTTTTTTGGTAGTTTCTGGCAAAAATGCCTGTTTCTAAAAATGGGTTCGTACTTAGGACAGTGAGGTTGCTTAATGACCATGGATTCACTTAATGACTGCTGGAAAATTGTTCTAAAATTGGGTTCAGTCAACTTATAACTGTAATGACTTACAACTGAAAATCTATATTGTAACTGTGACCAGTTGTATTGTACCCGTATTCCAACTTTTAACATTACTTGAAAGAAAAAAGAGAGATGCTTGCATCTTTATTGAAAGTATTGGCTGTTCAAATATGGAAATAAATATATTTGAGCTGATTTGATTAAAAGTAATCATAAGCAAAATATAAACTAGAGGTGCCTGAACATATTGCTTGTTCTGTGTTCAGATGGTATAATTAATAGAACAACCATACCCAAATGGGTGTGTTTGCAACTAACCAATTTTTGTGTTTAAACATGCTGTGTGAACCCAGTCAGTGGGTGTTACAAGTGAAGGTTTGGAGGGCCAAAGCAGTCTATTTTAGGGAAACAAGTCAGCAAGGAGTAAAACTGTTTCTCTATCTGAAGTACCTTTGCCTGATTGCCGTATTTGTCGTGCGGTTGATCTTCTGTGTTTATTTTTTTTGCCAAAGGATTTTTCTGTCTTGATCCTTATGTATACATTTTGCAGCCAGCAGCTCAAGCTGCGAACATTATATGGATTGTTGGGGAAGCCAAGGAAGGCAGGAGAATTTCTCCTACTTCCTCCACTTAAATCTCTTATGTAAGTTACAGAATTGGTATCTGCTGTCATTGATACTGCTTTAAAAAAAAAACTACACGATACCATCCATTGCCATTTCTCTTGCTTTTCCCAAGATGTACATTCATGATTGGGTTTCTTCTGAGCCCTGGCAGCATGGCTGTTGAGCCTAAAGCAGGAGGATTTGGCCTGTTTAGCCCTTCTCTGGCATCCTTTGGCATTGCTAATGCAAAAATTCTTAGTTTGAGATGGCCGATGCCAAGATCATTTCTGTTTTTGCTGCTGATTACCATATTTTTCGGAGTGTAAGAGGCACCTTTCCTCCCCTAAAAGAGCGTGGAAATGTTGGTGCATCTTATACACTGAATATAGCCATTTTTAGCCTCCCTAAGCCCTGCTCCCCGCATCCCATTTTTGTGAAAAGCTGCCCATTTTTTGCCTGGGATTTTTTTTTGCAAAAGGGGGCCTTTTTGCCTCCCCCCAGCCTTGCTGAAGCCTACAGAGTGCTTCTGGAGGTAGGGGAGGACAAAAACTGTTTTTCTTTACTTACCTCTTCAAAATCTTGGTGCGTCTTATACACCGGTGCATCTTATAGTCTGAAAAATACGGTAGTTCTTGAAAACTTTAGTCTGGTTGCTTCCAGCATGATTGTGGCAGAATGAGAAAGGTCTCTTCGATGGTACTACAATAAAAGGTTCTGATTTACATCATGGATTGTTGGCATCACACAATTTGAGAGTTAGCAAGTGTAACAGCTGATAAATTTTCAGCAGTTACTTAGAACTATAATAGTGGGCTTGGTCTATCAAAAATTTGGAAAGCCTAACTTGACTCTCCTAGTTTGTCACCACAGCTTCCTCCCTGAATAAAAGAGCGACAATTCTCTATCTCTCCTTGCCCCTACTATATAATCTAGGTTACCACGAAGCAGTGCCAAGGCTGGTTGTGAAGTAAAGATCCTCAGTTTCTGCCATGGCATCACTGCTGTGACCACAAAGTCTGCCTCGTGCCATTCTCCCAGGCGTGTAAACCTTGTGGAACTGTGCGGTTGCCCCCACAAGCCCAGTGCTGCATGTTGCTTACCTTCAGGCGATGTCCTCTTTCTGTTGATAGACCCCCTAGGGCATACCGGAAGCTTCTGTGGCCACACGAGGTCTTTCATTCTTGGTGCAGCAACTTTGGAAAATGTTCTTCCATGACGTCTGCAATCTCCAGAAAACCTGTGAAAGCGCCCCATGTTCTCGCATGATTTTCAGAGCCTCTGGAGGCCCCACAATTTCTCGAGGCTCCGGAGGCTACGTGAGAAGGGGGCATTTTTTGAGTGTAGTTGTCAGATGTTGGTGAACATTGGCATAAATGCTACCAGTGGTATGCCATACAGAACATTGTGGTGTGTCAGCTTTGATACATTTGCCATCAAAAATATATCAGTTCCCAAGTTGGGTACTCTTTTTTTTTTTATGAATGAAGGTAAAACCATTTAAATGAATGCATTATGACTTGCCATTATTTTCAGGTTTGATTCAACTTACAAATGACATTTGATTTCCTGGTGACTTTAACAATTTGGGAGACTTAACAGATCTGATCCCTTTAAGATGCAGATCATCAGGTTTTTTGCTTGTTTTAAATCTCAAAATAGGAAACATCTTGGTCTTCACTATCTGGCACTGTTAGAGTCACAGCTGTTCTGGAATGTTGAAGTCTTGGTCAGTGGTGGGATTCAAATAATTTAACAACCGTTTCTCTGCCCTAATGACCGGCTGGGTGGGTGTGGCCAGCGTGTGTGTGACAGGCAGCACTCTGACTCCTGCACCCCTTGAGAGCAAAAATGGGCCACGGGTGGAGGTGCGCTGCCCCCTCCTCCCATTTTGGGGCTAGTAGGCATCCCTGCAACAAAAACAGGCCGCCGGGAGGGGGGGGGGGCTAGTGGGGAGCCAAAACGGGGCACGTGGGGATTCTAGAAAGGGGCGGGGCCAGCCAGCAATTTAACAACCAGTTCACTCGAACTGGCTGAATCCCACTACTGGTCTTGGTGCATCTGGAAGATGAGATGGCCATGTTACTACAGCTTTTGACTTTGCTGAAAATGTGCAAAAAATGATGTTTTTTCTGAATATTGAGGGAAAATAAATGAGAAGAATGTTATTAGATAGCTTTGCAAAAATGAAGTAATTTGTGTTTTGCTTAATGAAAATGAACTCTTGGTGAAGATGGTCTGACCCTATAGTTCAGCCATGTGATTGTACTGGGCTGCTAATTCCAATTTCCCTATTGCAGTGCTTGTTGTCAGACCTATTCCATAGCATGGGAAGAGGCAAAGCCTTGAAATCATATTCTTGTCAAACTCTACATCATTTGCCTGCATTATGCTGCATTAAATACACACCCATTTTGCATGTTAAATATTAAGCAATTTTTGGGTGTACTTTTAAGATATATCAGATTTTTTTTGCATGGGATCAATATTCCGGGTAAATAGAAGGATACAATTTTGAAATGCCATAGCCTAGGAAACATTGGGCTTGGCCTCCTTAACAAAGAATGATCACACAATCTCTTCACAATACCACAATACTTATGTGGATCAGGAATACCAGATTTGGTTTACTTTTTTAGGGAGGTACTGCTTTCTAAATGCCATGATTTTATTTTGTTTTGTTAAAGTGTAGTATAAAAAAAGAAATTATCCTAATCTGGAGTTGTGATCTCCCAACAACAATGAAATAATCAATTGTGGTCACCAAAGTAATGATTATGAGTTTTTTAAAATTATTTTTCTCATTTTTATATTATGGCTTGTAATGCCTTCTACTGTAATTAATATTATTAGATTACTTCTTAACATTCTTTGCCTTTGTTTTGCTTCCTTCTCAGCTTTTTGATCATGTTGCTGAATGTCTGGGAGACTTTATGGAGAAACAAGAAATTAAGGACAAGAAATTACCTGTCGGGTTCACATTTTCATTCCCATGTAGGCAGACTAAACTAGATGAGGTATGTCTAATCACAGGTTTGCAAAATCTACATTGTGGATAGAACATAAGAAACTGTTTTTATAAAGTGGATTTACTCACTGGGTGCATTCACTTCAGACTTGGCTTTCTGAGGTTTAAATGGTGAATATACTGTATTTTTTGGAGTATAAGAAGCATCTTTTTCTTCTCTAAAAGTGGGTGAAATTTTAGGTGCGTCTTATAGACTGAATATTTGGAGTTTTTGCTGTCCTGAATCCTCCACGCGTTGCATTTTCACCCTCCCAGACCCCCAGAGACATTCTGCAGTGCTCTGTATGGCCTGTTTTTGCCAAAATGGACACGTTTTTGCCGAAAATGGGCCACGCAAAGCACTGCAGGGTTTTTCTGGAGGCCTGGGAGGGTAAAAATGCGATGCGTGGAGGGCTTGGGAGCCAAAAAATGGGCCCATTTTTGGCAAAAATGGGCCATGCAGAACACTGCAGAGTGCTTCTGGGGACCAGGGAGGGAGGCCCAAAACTATTTTTTCTTGTTTTCCTCCTGTAAATTTAGGTCCATTTTATAGTCTGAAAAATACGGTATCTCCTGGGAACTCTGTATCAGGCCAATAATTGTTATTGTGGCCTATCACAGCTTTACAGAGTGAATTCATGGTTTTTCTAAGATTAGTAGGATTAAGTTTATAGTCATGGGTGATTTGTAAGCAGACTTGGGAATCAACAGTTGTATGAGATCTTAGAAAAGTGTTCTTCGTGTGATAGTCACTGAGTACCTTCTGAACTATTTAGAGTTACAGAAGAGGCAATTAAAGTTGTAATAGCTTTGTATCAACAAATGTGGAGTGAAATGGTGTGATCTACAATTTGAAAACAGCTGTGAACACCAAAGAGACAGATACCCAGATTACAAATTCATTAAGCTCATTATTAACGCTAGCAAAGTTTTGTGTATGATCTTATAAGGAAAAACAGGCACCTGCATAGGGTCAGAAATGCTGCATTAATAGGAAAGTTTCCAAAAAGGCAGAGGACCATGTCATCTATTCTATTCTATTCTTCTATTCTATTTTATTCTATTCAGAACCTCACTTGGAATTTCAGGTTTGCTGACATTGTCCCCCCCCTCCCTCGCCCATGATTAGATTTTCCATTATTTTAAACTATTCCATCCCACCTCCCAAAAATAAGTGATATGTTGGTGGAAAGAGGTTTTCATGAAAGTCTTCTAATTTGGCTAGTGTGGTAATAGTTTAATTTTTCCTAGGGCGTTCTGATTACCTGGACAAAACGTTTCAAAGCAAGTGGTGTCGAAGGAGCTGACGTAGTGAATCTCTTAAACAAAGCCATCAAGAAACGTGGGGTAAGAATGTATTTTGGCTGTCTGTACAAAGCATATATGAATTGGCTGATTTTGGACAAACATTGTTAGTTGAATTAGATCTCTTGCTGTTGTTTCTCAGTGTCATTGGAAAATAGCAATAGCATTTAGACTTATATGCCGCTTCACAGTGATTTACAGCTCTCTCTAAGCAGTTTACAGTGTCAGCATATTGCCCCCAACAATCAGGGGCCTCATTTTACCGATCTCAGGAGGATAGAAGGTTGACTCAACCTTGAGCAGATAGGATTTGAACTGCCAAACTGCTGGCAGTCAGCAGAGGTAGCCTGCAGTATTGCATTCTAACCACTGCACCACTTGTTTATTTATGAGCATTCTTTATTCCCAGCAAAGTTATTCATTGACTTCGGACTTCAACATTTATTCACTTGTGGACTTCAACTCCCAGAATTCCCAAGCCAGCAAGGCTGGCCAGGGAATTCTGGGAATTGAAGTCCATGGGTTTTAAAGTGGCCAAGATTGAACAGCCCTGCTTTAAACTATCCACTCTGAAGTAACATAAATTGTTGCATTAAAACATCTTTGACCCATTTTATGTAGAAACAAGTCCATTGGTAATCTCCATTGAAGATTACCATTCCATTATTCTCAAGCCGTTGTGGTAAGAACATACCACATATGCTAGAATATTCTTTTAACAAAGCTACACATCACAGTAGATTTTTTTTATTGGTCCCAAATTGGCTACCACTAGGACTGATTTTTTGATAAGACACTTTTTTTTGAGAAGGAGATAATGCTACATTTCAAGGAGACAATCAGTCTTGTGTGTAACAATAAGAAGAAAATGCAAAACCATGATCTGTTGCCTGACCTAATGATATTGGGGATGATACTTGACATGCCAAAGTTTGTGGGGTTTGACACTTAGAATATTCAGATCAGCATTGATAATGACATTGTCTGATATGTAAGAAAATGCTCTGTTTCATTCTAAAGGATTATGATGCGGACATCATGGCAGTGGTTAATGACACTGTTGGGACAATGATGACCTGCGGATTTGATGACCAGCGTTGCGAAGTTGGCTTAATTATCGGTACTAATTCTTTGTTCAGAATCACTCATAATAGAATTTTGATTTTGTATCTGCGATGACATGACCCCATTTGCTTCTTTTTAAGGTACTGGCACAAATGCCTGCTACATGGAGGAGATGAGGCACATTGATCTGGTGGAAGGGGATGAAGGCCGCATGTGCATCAACACAGAATGGGGTGCATTTGGAGACGACGGTTTATTAGAAGACATCCGGACTGAATTTGACAGGGAGATTGACCGGGGCTCCCTTAATCCTGGGAAGCAATTGTAATTGGAAACAATTATATCTTACATAGTCTAATCCTGTGTTTCTCTTGAAGATGTGGCAACTTTTAAGATGTGTGGACTTCAACTCCCAGAATTCCTTGGCCAGCTATGTTAGCTAGGAAATTCTGGGAGTTGAAGTCCACACATCGTAAAGTAGTCAAGGTCGCAAAACATTGGTCTAATCCAGGGGTGTCAAACTCTTATTTCATTGAGAGCTCCATCAGGGTTGTGTTTGACCTTGGGGGGCTTGGGGTGGATGTTGACAGCTCCACCTCACTCGTGTTGGGGGCGCCTGTGGTGGCCCAAGTGCTCTGCCAGTGAAAATGGGCTTCTGAACTCCGTTTTTGGCTGCGACCTCCTACAACTTTCTGCCAGCGAAAAAAGAGCTCGGGAGGGCCGCGGGCCAGTCCTTTGTTGTTTTCAGCGATATAAGCACCCTGATCTAATCTAAAAGAGTTTTTCTTAGTTCTGGGCACCTTTGGATAATTTCTTGGTTAGTTGCATTAGACCTTCAGCATTTAATTTATTAATTACTTACACTATTCAGTTGGAATTGGCACAGAACTATCAGTTCTTAGTTGGGATTCCTTTTAGTGTTCGCACTGTCGGTCTTTCTCTGCTCCCTTGCCCCAAAGATAGTGCCATTGAAACACTGTGATGTAATCTAGCAGAAATGTAATGAAATTATGTAAATTTTCAGACAGGCTTAATAAAGACACAAAACGTCTTAAAGGAAAAGTCTTATTCATGGGCATGATATCAACACCATGCATTTCTAAAGCCTTTCGATGTTTGAAATAACAGGTGAAAACAGATGGCTGTGGTGTAAAAAAAAGTTTACATATGACCCTCAATTTACAACTGGTTGCTTAACAAGTATTTGAATTTAAAATACCCCCCCCCCCCCAAAGTTACTTATAGTCTGTTTTTGAAGTTCTGATAGCTGGCACCTCCTGCTCTTTGCAGTCGTATGATTGCAGTTTGGGTACATGGTGACCAGGCTGTTGGCATTGCTGCTGGTTTGCAAACCCGTGCGGAATGTGCAATCCGCGCTGCCAGTTCTGCGACCCAGGCCTGAATTCCACTACCTGTTCAGCTGAACTGGGCCAAACCAGTAGCTCTGATGGTGATTGACATGCATTTACAGCTGTTTGCGGTGTCCTGTGGTCATGGGACTTTTTACATGGATAAGATTTTTACATGGATAAGATTTTAAACATAAAACTGCAACTTTATTATATTCTGAGCGGGATGCTCTTTTGCATATTAGTTTGACTGACTGAATACCATTTTTTGTGTGAATTCTCTTTCTAGATTTGAGAAGATGGTTAGTGGAATGTACATGGGTGAGCTTGTCAGGCTTATCCTCGTCAAAATGGCCAAAGAAGGTCTCCTTTTTGAGGGGCGAATCACTCCTGAACTTTTGACCAAAGGGAAGTTGGAAACTAAGGATGTTTCTGCCATAGAGAAGTAAGTGCTTTAGAAGTTTCCTCTAGGTTTGAAAATGGATTTAATCCATCAGTGGGTTTTAAGAATAATTATTGGCTAACTTAATAGTGCTGTAGAACTGTGCTTACTTGTAAGTATAGTGAATCCATTGAAATAAATGAGATATTAGTCACGATTCACTTTAATGCCATTCATTTCATTAGTCAGTTGAAGTACAACCAAACCTGCATTTAATCCATGTTTTAAAAAATTAAATTATAGTAATAGCCTGTGTTAATTTTGCAGCATTCAAAGATCATTCAAGATGAATCATGGGTTGAAGGTGGCCAACCATTTTAATGAATCTGCAAAATTCTAAATTACAGATATTGTGAATGTTTCATTTATTCTGTATTTTTTTTCTGGAATAATTGCCATTGTTTTCAGACTGCATACTATTAAACATCACTGATGTATATATCTGAAATCTGTATCTGAATCTGCTTTTGACATTACCTTTTGAATGCATCTCAGCAGCCTTGAGAATTAGGCCTGTTTGTTCTAATAATTAGAATTCTGAAGTGTTGATCATGTTTGTAGGCCACACTCCAATTATTAGAAGCCCAGATATGGCTCAGTAGTTTTTTGTTTGCCAATAACTTCAGAAACAGGTCACAGATTCAAGCATTGAGTTTGCATTTATGGAAGTATTTTCTTCTTGTTAAGTTTAAATCTGTTTGCTTCCACAAGACTTTGGGCATTGTAACATCTTTTAATTCATATTGTTACATCCATCCATCCATTCATTCATTCATCCATCCATCCATCCCCCTATGTTTTTTGCACAAACACAAACATTGTGTCCTAAGTTTATTATGGCTGCCATTGTATATATTTACATTATTGCATTGTATCTGAAAATCAAAATTTTCAGTCTGTGTAGAATTATTTTGGGAGGGGAGAACACATGTGTGGATTGAAGAAAATAATAATAAGCATTGATAACACCATTAATAGCAAAATAGGGCAATATATCACTGAAGCAAGGAAGAAATAAAATTTCAATATATGCCTCAACATTTGATTTTTTAAAAGTTTCTTCCTGCCTTTTAGCTTCTTTAAAGGAAAGACATCACATATGTTCCTAATTGATTGCTTTGTTGCATAATGGGTTTAAAATCAATGCCCTCTTTCCAAATTCATTACAGTATTACAGAGCTGTGCAATACTGTGCTTTATCTATATATCTAAAAGCCAAATATCACTCAGTCATCATGAAATCTCCAGAACTGTAAAGCCTACAAACTTGAAACATGGGATGTATGTTCCTCTTGGCTTCTAGGTGCTTACTAAGAAAGGATTTTTGCGAAATGACCTTCAGATCACTCATATTTCTTATACAGTATTATATTAACACGCTCTGATGCTAAGGAGTTAGATGTTCTACTCTCCCCCACCCCAACTGAAAGGAACTCTGTTCCAACTGCCAGTTGCCTTATATTAACATGCTCTGATGCTAAGGAGTTACACATTCTGCATTAATTTTCAAGCTTTAAGTGTCAATGTATCAAGCTCGATCATAACAACTCATTAATTTTCAAGCTTTAAGTGTCAATTTATCAAGCCCAATCACATAATTTCGTAGCGAAGCATGGGTATCCAGCTACTAGTAGGAAATAATATCCAGTTGCATCCATTCAGGCTTCCCATCTCTCTCTCTCTCGAGCCCTCATGAAATTCCCATGAGACTTTCTGGGAGTGATTATTATAACCCATTCTCAGATTCTTCCAGCATCTCCTGCAACTTGAATGAGTAACTTGCTGTCAGATTGTCATGTTAAATTATGAGTTTTAGAACCTCATATCATGTTCGCTTCTGGTTTTAGGAGCAAGGAAGGTTTGCATAAAGCCAAAGACATACTGACACGTCTCGGGGTTGAGCCTTCCCATGAAGACTGCATCGCTGTCCAGCACGTGTGCACCATTGTGTCGTTCCGCTCTGCGAACCTGGTGGCAAGTACTCTGGGCGCTATCCTGAATCAGCTGCGGGACAATAAAGGAGTTGGCCGGCTGCGCACCACTGTGGGGGTGGATGGATCCCTTTACAAGATGCATCCACAGTAAGATCTTGTGCAGTTTCCATAATTATATCTTGGCACCTGTTAAGAGCCATCTCTGGCAAAGGTCATCATGCTGGCATCTGATACACACACTGAACTTGAGCTAAATAAACAGAATTCTTCATAGAGAGAAACGTGGACGGTTAATAATGCAGGCTGGAATCTGAAAAATAGTTCAACAGTCATTTTTGCTGAGATGGCGGCTGTATAAATTTGGTAAATAAATAAGCAGTATACTAAACATAAGAGGACACTCCGTATCCTAATAGAGATAGCTACTTTTACAATATTTGTAAACTAGTTGCCACCTAGGGCCTTAAGGATCTCTGTTACATGCAAAACTCTGTGGCTTCTATTATATTTCTCTGAGTATTTGTAGGAGAAGAGCAGGCAGAACTGGGCGATGGAGTTTAGAGTCCTTGCATTGCCACGAGATCTAAGTGCAGCCCCCTTTGAATTCTGTTGATTCTTATCTAGCACCTATTTAGGGCTGATTGTTAATTGATCGGATTTTTGTGTCTTAGTGTTGTGGCCCGCCAGCGGCCAGCAGAGCTGGCAGCAGATTCGGAGTGTGAGGAGGTTGAGGAGGAAAATGGACCAGTCCTGGAGTCTGGGGAAGGCTCGGATGAGGGCTCTAAGTTGGAGGCGGGGGGGGGGGCAGTTATCAGCTGCCTTTGGGGTCAGTTATCAGCTGCCTTTGGGGTCAGACATCAATGAGGCAGAGGAACAGCTGGAGCCTGTTCCCAGGTTGCGCACGTGCAGAGTTGCCAGACAAAGGAAACAGCTAAGGAATAAGGGTCGACTTGGGAATAAGGTCACAGGTAGACGGTGAATGGCCACTCCCATAGCGAAAGGGGAGAGGTGTTTGTATGAGATCATTACTTCATTCCTGCATTCTTGCCAAGTATTGTGGCATCTGAAAGATATTGGCTTGGCCACTCTCTAAGCCTAATAAAGGTCAGAAATTGTGAGCGATCTTGAAAGACTGTGAGCCGGGACTTTGCTGGAGAGGAATTCGCTGTAAATTAAATAAAAGGGGTTTATCGGAATGAGGACTTGGCTTCGTGCTGCTGGGGAAGCCTAGGTCAGAACACTTAGTTTGCACAAATCTTCTATGCTGCAACTTTACGAATGATCCTGATTCTTTGTGCCTGACATTATTCCATAGGTTCACGTGCATGAAGGAATGGGGACGGTGGCTTTCCATGCTCCCCCCCTCTTTATTTGATATCTGATTAATAATTGTATAGGAGAGGTTCAGGAAACCTTAGGGTTGTAAGTAATATTAAGGAACTGAAAATATCCTGGAAGAAGACAGTGTGGTCCGTCTTAAGGCCACTCTCCTTCTCCCTCCCTCCCTCCCATCCATTTTATTTAGGCACCTACCCAACTTCAAACAGATTTGATCAGCACACAGTATAATAATAAAATCACAATACAAAACAAAAGAAGATAGTGTTCGGGTTGATCTACATAAAAGCACAGACCAAAAGGCATTCAGCAGGGGGCTCCAAATAGCATCCAAAAGTAAATCAGAGTCCAAAGCAAAGTATTGCTCAAAGTTCCAATTTATTAAGAGATCCATGTTGGCATATCTGGGAAAACTGAATCTGAAAGCTTCCCGGTTTTCCCCACCTAGTTGAAAATTCAAGATCTTGCCCCCACACCCACAAGTCCATCACATGGTTCAATGTTCCACTGCTATGCTGGCAGTTCCACCCTTCCAATTCCGGTCAGGTGCAGATGTGCAAAGACAAAGGATGACCTTGGTTTTCTAGAAAGAATTTTGTTATGGCTACATCGTATCTTACTCCGTACAATCCCCCTTCCCATTTTCCCACAATAGAAAATATATCGTAAATTAATAGAAAGTGTGGCAGGCCAACAATCCAAAATAAAAGATGGCTTGCACGCCTAACAACCGTCCTAAGTCAAGGCGTGGAAGACATCCATGTTTTCAAGGCTTTATGGAAAGCCAACAGAGTAGGAGTCCTATGGATATTAAGAGGACCAAGGGCAGGCACTGTGCAACAGGGAAGGTATGCTTCCAGTAGATGGCCCTGTTTTTATCAAAGGCATCCGGAGCATGCCAACTGCTGGCATGTATATGCTGGACATAAACAATGGTACGTAGGCAGTTCCTCAAATAGTCTGGACCCATTCCATGTAGGGCTTTGCAGATGATGATCAGTAATTTGGATTATGCCCTAAAGCATGGCGCTCCAGCCTTGGCAACTTTAAGACTTGTGGACTTCAATTCCCAGAATTCTGGGAATTCTGGGAATTGAAGTCTATGTCTTAGTCAAGATTGGAGACACCTGCCCTAAAGCACACTGAGAAGCTGTGCCACTTTGCAAACATTGATTGCTGTCACTGCCCGTGACATGGCAGTCACGACCAGTTGAAGATTCTGGATAGTTTTTAAGGGCAGCCCACGTAGAGCACATGGCCATCAGCTGCCTGGAGCATGGGTTTACTGCCTGAATTTCTCTATTCCTAAGGGGGGGGGTCATTTTTTTTATATTGGACAAACCAAAAAATTAATTTAGTAACCAGCTAGTGTGCTATGGGAACAGTGTGGATTTCATTGTTACCAGAGTGCCAGGAAAAGATAAGTTAAAGCAGTGTTTCTCAACCTTGGCAACTTGAAGATGACTGGACTTCAACTCCCAGAATTCCCCAGCCAGCATTCGCTGGCTGGGGAATTCTGGGAGTTGAAGTCCAGTCATCTTCAAGTTGCCAAGGTTGAGAAACACTGAGTTAAAGTTTAGGCGATTTTTTTTCATAATGTATTACTTTGAAAGCTGTAAAAAAAATGTCATGATCTGAACCTTTTTATTAACTTTTAATAAACCTTGATTCCATTCCTTCTGTCCGAATGCTTAAGTATAAGTAAGTATAAGTATAATCTTTATTGTCATTGTACTTAAATACAACAAAATTGGTTTTCAACTCACTGGTGCAAAATTATAGCAGAAACAAAAAAAGAAAGAAAAAGAAGAAAACTGGCATGTGCATGGAGTGATTGTGGTTGTATTTAAAAGTCTGACAGTCCAAGGATAGAAACGATCTTTAAACTTAGAAGAAGTTGGTCTCTGTTTTCAGCCCTTGAGAGATCTAACTAATTATTTTTAATTGTTTTGATATAGAGGGATTCCCCCCCTGAAGTTGCTTATTCCTTCTCTTGTATATGTTGTGTATCACAACATATGGGATTTGAAGTATAGGATTTTCTCTGTTTTCTGAGGGAAAAGCTATGTTAATCAGTTGAACAAAACAGGCAGGGATTACTTTGGCATTGATTTATCCTCAGTTTCTCTGTGCAAGTTACGTTGTTGTTCTGCTGGACCAGATAAGCTCCTAGAGTTCTCAAATAGTAGTTTTTTGATTAGATTTATAGAGTTGGAAGGGTCCTTGTAGGCCATCTAGTCCAACCTTACCACCCAAGCAGGAGACCCTACACCATTTCTGACAAATGGCAGTCCAGTCTCTTCCTGAAAGCTCCCAGTGATGAAGCTCCCACAACTTCTGAAGGCAACTTCTGTTCCGTGGTTGATTGCTCTCACTGTCAGAAAATTTATCCTTATTTCCAGGTTGAATCTC
This sequence comes from Thamnophis sirtalis, assembly GCF_051295495.1. NCBI lineage: Eukaryota > Metazoa > Chordata > Lepidosauria > Squamata > Natricidae > Thamnophis > Thamnophis sirtalis. The sequence goes on from NW_028261395.1 coordinate 33,587,566, forward strand.
TCCTTAGTCTGTTCCCATCCATTATTCCTTATCCGGCCTTCAGGTGCTTTGGAAAATAGCTTGACCCCTTCCTCTCTGTGGCAGCCCCTCAAAAGTTTTATGACTGCTATCCTGTCTCCCCTAGTCCTTCTCTTCCCTAGACTAGACATACCTAGTTCCTGCAACTGTTCATCGTATGTCTTAGCCTCTAGCCCCCTAATCATCCTGGTTGTTCTTCTCTGCGCTCTTTCTAGAGTCTTAAAATCTTTTTTATAGTGTGGTGACCAAAACAGGATGCAGTATTCTAGGTGTGGTCTTACTATGGCTTTATAGAGTGGTATTAGTACCTCACTTGATCTTGATTGTATCCCTTTATTAATGCAATTTAGGATTGGATTGGTTTTTTTGGCTGCCACTGCACATTGCTAGCTCATATTTAGTTGGTTGTTCACTAAGGCTCCAAGATCCCTCTCACAGTTACTGCTATTAAGCCTGGTTTCACCCAATCTATATGTGTACTTTGGGGTTTTCTTGCCTAAGTGTAAGACTTTACATTTCTCTACATTGAATTTCATTTTGTTATATTGGCCCAGTGTTCAAATCTATCTAGATCCATCAGGATCTTGAGCCTGTCTTCTAAAGTGTTAGCTATTCCTGCCAGCTTAACCTCATCTGCAAATTTTATTTATTTATTCATTAGATTTTGTCCTGCCTTTATTACTTTGTAAGTAACTCAAGGTGGAAAAAAATGCACAATATTCCTTTGTCCTAATTTCCCCACAATAACCATCCTGTCAGGTGGGTTGGACTGAGAGTGATTGGACCAAAAGTCACCCAGCCAGTTTTCATGTCTAAAGCCTTAACCACTATACCCAACTGGCTTAAATACCATGCCAAAGGCTTTCATGCCTTTGTACAAGGAGAAATGCTGGTTAGCATGATGGGAGTGTTGCTGAAGGTGACACAGGCACAAGGTGAGCGAGACCTCACCTGTGAGCTGTGAATGTGGTTGTGTTGTGCTTTAAATGAAAGATTAATGTAACCCTTCTTGTTCCTTAGATACTCCAGGCGCCTGCACAAAACAATACGACGCTTAGTGCCCGATTCCGATGTGCGTTTCTTGCTCTCTGAGAGTGGCAGTGGGAAGGGGGCGGCCTTCGTGACTGCAGTAGCTTATCGGCTATCGGAGCAGCACCGGTTGATTGCAGAGACCCTGGCAGAATTCAAGCTCACCAACGAACAGCTGCTTCAGGTGAAGAAGCGGATGCGGATTGAGATGGAGGCCGGCCTCAAGAAGAAGTCACACGACCATGCCAAGGTCAAGATGCTGCCCACCTTTGTCCGCAGCACCCCTGATGGGACAGGTAGCTCTCTCATGACCTTTAGGGGAGACGGTTGATCTGATGCCCATTGGATATTTCAGAATACAGCCTCCATAAACCCCAACAAATATATGCCCATGGTCTGGAATTAGGGGAATGGAAATCAAAAAATGAAAAGAGCCCCAGAGGCAGAATGAAGATTTTAAAAAAAAATAAGGCTAGAACCCACCAATCAAAGATCTATTGGCTGACAATCCACAAATTCTGTAATTTTACTGAGATATTGATACACATACCTTGATATGCATGCTGGCTAGCTGGGGAATTCTGGAATAATCAGTGGAATGACTTGCCTCCAGAGGTTATGGGTGCTCCATCACTGGAGGTTTATGAGACCGGACAGCCATTTGTCCAGAATGGTATAGGTCAGGGTCTCTTGCTTGAGTAGGAGGTTGGACTAGAAGACCTTCAAGGTCCCTTCTCTGTTCTGTAATCTATTCTGTATCCCTTTCAATTTTAATGGAGCTGCTGTGCCACCTAGTGGCAAACCTTCATATCCTATGCACCTCAGTCAGCATTGCTCAGCAATCCAAATTTTGTTGGTGTGAGATGTCAATATTAAAATTCTATATGCCTCAACTTTCTGCATTTTCAATACATTTAGGCCAGTTCACCAATTGGGAAGATGCATGTTTGATTTTGTTATTTCAGAGCCATTAAATGTTTTCAAAATGCCTCTATATAGTCTAGGACTAAATGAAAAGGACTAGGGGAGACATAATAGCAATGTTTCACTATCTCAGGGGTTGCCACAAAGACGAGGGAGTCGAGCTATTCTCCAAAGCACCAGAAGGCAAGACAAGAAACAATAGATGGAAATTAATCAAGGAGAGAAGCAATCTGGAATTAAGGAGAAATTTCCTAACAGTGAGAACTATTAACTTCAGAAGTTGTAAGTGCTCCATCACTGGAGGCTTTTAAGAAGAGACTGGAGAGTCACTTGTCTGGAAGGGTCTTCTACTTGAGCAGTGGGTTGGGCTAGAAGACCTCCAAGGTCCCTTCCATCTCTGTTATTCTGTTATATTAACTAGCTGTATTAATAATTAATATTAATGAATAGTCCGGTGTCTATTCTTGAGAAGACTTGTATAGCGAAAAGCAAGTGTAGTGCAGTAATTTCCTCCTCCAGTGGCCAATCTGATGTCTATGGGATACTTAACCAGCAGGCTGCATCACCATCCCCAACCGAATTTAAGGGGTTTATTCCTAATGTTTAAAACTACTTTGTTTGCAGAGAATGGAGACTTCCTGGCTCTGGATCTCGGTGGGACAAATTTCCGTGTTTTGCTGGTGAAGATCCGAAGCGGTAAAAGGAGGATGGTGGAAATGCACAATAAAATATATTCAATCCCTGTAGAGGTTATGCAGGGGACCGGAGACGAGGTGAGCATCATGTGAAGAAAATAAGTTATGTTATTATTTGTCAAATGCAATTTTGAAAACAAGAGCCTCTATTTCATGACAGGAATTTCTTTCTCTTTTTTAGCTGTTTGATCACATTGTCACCTGCATTTCGGACTTCTTGGATTACATGGGAATAAAAGGAGCTCGCCTCCCGCTGGGCTTTACATTTTCTTTTCCCTGTAAACAGAACAGCCTAGATTGTGTAAGTGACTCTTGTTGTTTACAAACGAAAGTTTTCATTGCCTGCTGCTGAGGATCCATTTCCTTGAGCATTTTATGAATGGAAAAGCAGTATAGATCCATGAAGGTGAACCTATGGCATGCGTGCCAGAGGTAGCATGCAGAGCCCTCTCTGTGGGCACAGGCGCTATCACCAGATGCTCTTCTGGTTTCCAATGCGCGCCATCCTATTGATCTTCATGCGCCCTAGCGTGCCAGAAACCCAAAGACCAGCTGGCTGATGCCCATGCATGCACTGCTTAGCTAGTCATTGGGGTTTTGGTGCTTCGACATGCGCAAAAACCAGCTGGCCAGTGCAAAACCCAAAGATCAGCTGGTGGGTGGGTTTCAGGCAGTCCGGCATGCACACATGTGCTCACGTTCCGGTTTGGGCACTCGGTGCTGAAAAGGTTCGCCATCACTGGTATAGATTGAAAATGGTGGGAAATCCTGCCGTTGGTGGCTGAGCCACGAACATGGACTTGAAGCAAGAGTACCTTTGGCTTCTGATTACTGTATATTTAGGAATATAAGACACACCGGAGTATAAGACGTACCAAGATTTTGAAGGGGTAAATTAAAAAAAAAGTTGTTGTACTCTGCAGACCTCTCAAACTCTCTGCACCCCTCATTTTTTTGTGAAAAACGGGCATGCAGAGAGTTTGAGAGGCTTGCAAAATGCTCCTGGGAGGGGGGGGGGGCAAAAATGAGCAGAAAACGGGCCTGTTTTGTGCAAAAAGCAGGGCATGCATAGGCTTTGGGAGGCTTGTCTACAAGTGTCTGTTTTTTGCTCATTTTTGCCCTCCCCAGCCCCCAGGTGCACTTTGCAGGCCTCCCAAACCCTCTGCATGTCCATTTTTGTGAAGGGGTGGGGTTTCAGGAGGCCAAAAATGCTGTATTCAGTGTTTAAGACGCAGCTAGATTTTCACCCTCAGTTGCATTTTCCGAGAAACACGGTAGCATAGTTAACACTGAAGAGCAAATACTCTTTCATGAGATCTAGCTGAGGAAATGTAGATTAGTGTCTCCTTCTAACCCCAAGTAGCTCAGTCTAACATTCCACAGGTGTGGCATAGATGTCATGGACAGTCTTCTTAATGCCATCTTTCTCCAATCAAATGGCAACCAAACCAATTGCAACTACGAGGCAAAAGAAATTTTGGAAGTTGCAATCCCAATCTGTGTTGGGCATGCAATAATAAATGGCTATCGTATGTGTTCATTAGTTGTTTAGGTCCTGTGTTGCTTCTGGTGGCTATTTCAGATTTGTTCTCATACAACATGTTTCGAATCAAGCGTGAACTTCATTTATTTATTTTGTTTTTCAGGGTATCCTTTTGACTTGGACCAAGGGTTTTAAGGCTACTGACTGCGAAGGAGAGGATGTTGTTAATTTGCTAAGAGATGGAATTAAAAGAAGAGAGGTGAGTTATATATCGGTTTTTGGTTCAAGATGGAAGGATTGTGATAATTTTAAAATTAATATATTGTTGGTTGAATCACCGATGTATCGTCACATTCCCTACATTGGTTAAAATATAGTACATATTGGCCTATAAAGTGAATATGCAAAAAAAAAATTGCCGGTGAAACTAAGCAGGTAGATTTTAAAAGGCTTTTCCAGTCCTTGATGGAGAACTGGCCTTTGATGGTGATTTAATACATACCTGGGCTACCCAAAAATTTTGTAAGTGAGCTTCCTATTAAACTATTATTACTAACATTTTAGAATATATTGCTTTTGGGTAAATTCTATCAAAACAGTATAACCATGAGGCATATTAAATGGCAAAAGCTAGATGTAGGTCACAAGGAACTGGTTGAAGCTTTGTCTCTGCACATGTGTTGAATGTACAAAACATTTAAAAGGGGGGGGGAAGCTTCAGTTGCATGATCATGCCTTCCATCTTGATTTTTTTGACACATACACTCCCAATGCCCCATAAAATAATGGATTAAATTCCTCATTCCATTCATGAAGATTGGCCTTTTTCTATTAGAGACCCCAATATTAAGATCTATCCTAATTTGAATCAGATTGTAGCAGAGTGTAGTGTAGTGATTAAGACTCCCAGCCAGGAAACTGAGTTCTAGTCCCACCTTATGCTCACAGCCATTAGGCCACAGGTCAGTCACTCTTCCTCAGCCCTAGGAAGAAGGCAATTTCAAACCACTTTTGAAATCATTTGTTTATTTGTTTGTTTGTTTGTTCATTCATTCATATCCTACTTTTATTATTACAAATGACTCTGTTGTGGCCCGCCAGCAGAGCTGGCAGCAGATTCGGACAGTGAGGAAGTTGGAGAGGAACATGGGCCTGTCCTGGAGTCTGGGGAAGGCTCTGATGAGGGATCTGTGTTGTAGGCAGAGAGGGGGCCAGGGCCATCTGACAGTTATCAGCTGCCTTCGGAGTCAGACATCAGTGGGGCAGAAGAACAGCTAGAGCCTGTTCCCAATGTGAGCATGTGCAAAGCTGCCAGGAGAAGGGAACAGCTCAGGAACAAGGGCCGACACAGGAGTAAAGGCACAGGTGAACGATTAGTGGCCCCTCCCAGAGGAAATAAAAGAGGAGCGAAAGGGGAGTGGAGTTTGCAGGAAACAATTTGTTTGTTTAATTGGTTCGTGACTCTACGAGACTCCTTGCCATGTTTTGCAGATATCGGCCTGTCACCTCTCCAAGCCAGATAAGGTCTGTGACTGTAAATTCTCCCTCAAAAGACTTTGCTGGATGTGAATGAGCAGAATTCACAGTCAATTAATAAAAGTCTGGGGAAGGCGCTGATGAGTGCTCTGTGTTGGGGGCAGAGAGGGAGCCAGGGCCGTCCAACAGTTACCAACTGCCTTTGGAGTTGGAGATCAATGGGGCAGAAGAACAGCTGGAGCTTGTTCCCAATGTGCACAAGCGCAGAGCTGTCAGGAGAAGGGAACAGTTAAGGAACAAGAGCCGACTCGGCTGTAAAGGCACAGGTAGATGGTGAATGGCCCCTCCCATAGGGATAAAAGAGGAGTGAAAGGGGAGTGGGTTTTGCACGAGACAATTAGTTTGCTTAATTAGTGTGAAGATTTGTTTGTGACTCTCAGAGACTCCTTGCCAAGTATTTTCTTGTACAGCGTTGCATTAGATATTGGCCTGGCAGCTCTCCAAGCCTGATAAGGTCTGTGGTTGTAAAATCACCCTTGAAAGACTGTTTGCCGGGACTTGCTGGATATGAATGAGAGGAATTCACATTAGCCTAATAAAAAGGGATTTTGTTGGGACAAGGAGTCTGCTTCGTGATTTTGTGAAGCCTAAGTCAGAACAGTGTCGTGGCACTTTCCTGGAAGTCTTCTGGGACATTTCATCAACTTCCCAGTAGTCTCAAACCAGGTGCTAACCAGACCCGACCTAGCATGAGAGCTGGTTCTTGGACTCACCAGTAACCACGTTGAGCGTCTGTGGTTTGCTTCTTCTTCAGAAAAGACACACGTTTACTTCCTTTACATAGAAACTTAAAGAAAGACCATCCTCCGTATCCATTTTATATCTAGTCCTTGACTTACAATTGAGCCCAATTTTTCCATTGCTATGGTGAGACAGTTGTTAAGTGAGTTTTGCCCCACTTTGCAATCTTTGCAATCACAGTTATTAAGTGAATCGCTACAGTAGTTAAGTTAGTAACGTGTTTGTTACATGAATCTGGCTTCCCCATTGACTTTGCTGGTCAAATGATCGCAAAAGGGGATCACATGACCCCAGGGACACTGCGACGGTCATAATTGCATGTCATTTGCCAAGCGCATGAATTTTGATCAGGTGTGTGAACATGGGGATCCTACCATGGCCATATATGTGAAAAACGGTCATCAGTCTCTTTTTTTCACTTGTAACTTGGAATAGTCACCAGATGAATGGTTGTAACTCAAGGACTGCCTGTATGTGGGTTTCTTAGTTGAAAGGATCCCTTGCTGGAAGACTAACTCCTAAATAAACCTTTGTAATATGGACTCATCTTTTATTCCCTTAAGCATTAGCTGTTTTATTCTAGGCTGCTACCAGAAGACAGGCCTAGTTTTTTCCACACCATTCAAGTCAGCTCACATTTAACATTTCTATATGACATTTCCTCAACCAAGCATTGTCAGGTTGAAGAGGAAGGTGCTGGGTTGTTATGTGGCTGTATTTGTAATTAGTATCAAGAACGTTTCATTGCTACCCGTTAAAAGAAAACCCTCTTTTTCTGATCATTAGGATGTTGGTAAAAAAAAAGCAGGGAACAGATAATAAATGCTGGGTTGACTTTTTTTTTTTTTTTTTGGCAAATAAAATAATGGTGTTATCATGCTGTCTCTTTCAAGGAATTTGAACTGGATGTTGTGGCTGTTGTGAATGATACAGTTGGAACGATGATGACTTGTGCCTATGAAGATCCAAATTGTGAAATAGGACTCATTGTGGGTATGTCCGAGACTTGCTTTAAATTTTGCTGAGGAACTTAATGGTATTTATACAACAGATCCTGTTTTCAACCATAGCACTTGCAATAGCATTTCGACTTGTATATCGCTTTCCAGTGCTTTCCAGCCCTCTCTATAAGCGGTTTACATAGTCAGCATATTGCCTCCAACAGTCTGGGTCCTCATTTTACCCACCTCGGAAGGATGGAAGGCTGAGTCAATAGCAACAGCAATAGCACTTAAGACTTATATACCGCTTCATAGTGATTTTACAGCCCTCTCTAAGCAGTTTACAGTCAGCCTATTGCCCCCAACAATCTGGGTCCTCATTTTACCCACCTTGGAAGGATGGAAGGCTGAGTCAACCTTGAGCCTGGTGAGATTCGAACTTGCAGTCAGCAGAAGTAGCCTGCAGTACTGCACTCTAATCACTGCGCCACCGCGGCTCATCAACCATGGCAAACCTTTTTTATTTTAATAATTCCACTTTATATTCTAACTCAGGGATGTCAAACTCAATTTCATTGAGGGCTGCATCAGGGTTGTGTTTGACCTTGGGGGCCCCGATGGTGTGCGTGGCCACCTTGACATCACTTGTGTCGGGGGGCACTTGTGATGGCCTGAGCGCTCTGCCAGCAAAAACAGACTCCCGAGCTCCGTTTTCAACTACAACAGCCTCCTGCAACCCTCTGTCAGCAAAAATGGAGTTCAGGAGGGCCGTGCGCGAGCTCCGTTTTCACTGGCAGAGGCACCACAGGCCGGTCCTTTGCTGTTTCCAGGGCGGCCTTACAGGCCACATCTAAGCAGCCTGCAGGCCGGATCTGGTCCTCGGGCCTTGAGTTTGACACCCCTGTTCTAAGAGATCTGCCAGTTACATTTCTCAAATCAGAAGCTTTTCTAGAAGCAGTTATATGCTTTCCAGTCTTTAGTATCAATTCCCCAAGAAAGTGGGATTTCCCCCTCATCTGTGAATTCAGAAAGCAGGTAAGAGTAGATATTGACAAGGCCCACATTCAGCTATGCTGGGTTGAAGCTGTTTGACTTGGTTTCTCATCGAACCAAAGCATTTCCCTCTTCTCCTTGCCCTTCCTATCCACTTTTATTCCTCCCTTTCTATTTCCCTTCCTTTCCAATTGCTGCTACCCCTTTTCTTGACCACACTGCATTCCATTTAATTTTTTTTAGTTGTTGTTTGTGTTGGAAGGCAACATGTGTGCTGTATAATAAAAGAGGGGCTTGTGTGTATGAGAGAGAATGGTAGTCTTTGACAAGACCACATTCGGGATCGTAATTTCAGTTAAAAGGCAATGAAGTCTCAAGACCTTTCATTTTGGCTCTTATCAATGTAAAATAGTGACCCAAAATCAAGAACAAACAGATGGGAATTGCCAGAGATACGAGAGGCTGGGAAAAACCTTGCTTAAAAATTTAGAAACCCACTGACTTGGGCAAAAAAAGAAAAGAACAAAAAGTTATTGTAAGATTTTAAGATTATCACAAGAGCTCAGCTCTTTTTAAAATCCTTCTTGAAAAAAAATACTTTACCTGAATTTGGTAAGCTGTATGGACATAACAAAGAACAGTCCCGTTATAGGGGGAATTGATCTGCAATTCGATCTTTGTCAGATCCCCAACCTGGGGCTCCCCTGAGGTGTAGAAAGTGAAGCTATTTGAATTTTAGGCAAGAAGATGGTTAAATCTCCCATTTTCCTTTTTAATTGCCTGAACCACTTCAACTGCTAATTCTTTTCTCACGATTGAATTTTTCAGAATACAGATTTAGCAAGTGACCTAAATAGCAAATACCGGGTAGAATATAATAACTTGTGGAGTATGGGTAGGTCTTAATTATATTTTGTAAAAGCTAAAGTCTCTTGTCGGGGATGTTGAAATCAATTAACAAAACAATCCACAAATCGATGCCCCCCCTTTTTTAAAAAATTTTTTATTTTCAAAACAAACACAACACATAAAATCTTTCTTCTTTACATACTGTAGAAAGTGTATCAGTTGGTTACAAAAGGTTTTTGTGCATCTCTTCCACAGTCATCAAACATAATTCATATTAACTCAAGTATTTTAACTCAAATGTTTATACATGTTACCCTTATACCTCCATTTATATTTGACTATAATTATTTAAACATCCTTCATTATAAAATATACCGAAATTTAATACATAACCACATACTGGCATTTCATTTAATATTTCTAAAATCCTCCAACAACACTGAATCCTTATGTCCTATTCTAGTTAAAAATCCATAATATTTAATAACACTTTTCTAATCCTCCTTTCCAAATCGCTGTTGGCAATTTCCATCTAGTTTTCTTATATTATACATATACATATACATATACATATACATATACATATACATATACATATACATATACATATACATATACATATACATATACATATACATATACATATACATATACATATATATATATATATATATATATATATATATATATATATATATTGTCATCATTATCCCTCCTTTATTTGACTATATCCTGTATCATAACATTTTCCCCCTAATAATCAAAACTTAATTGTATCTAACAATTCTTTTTTATTAACTTTTATATATAATCCAAAAGGATTTCTAATCTTCCTTTCATGGGTACCATTCAATATTCATATCCAATTATTACTTATCATAACACTACACATTGTGTTTTTTATTATTATTATCAACATTATTATCATTATCAATTATTTATTTAATTATATCTATTATTACTAAATTTCACTAAGTTTAACTAGTTTTAAGTTATATTCTTCCATCTATCAATCTGTATCTTTCCAATAACAAAACAATCTCAGATCTTCTGCCATTTGTGGTACCAATCCTCTAGTCATCTTCTTGATCAGCTTTTTATGGACTTCCCTTAGCAACTCCTTGCTTATAAGATCTCTCATATAATCTTGATGCCCTCTTTTTGTTTCCTTATTCAGTTTGTCTTTGATTGTCAGCAGTGTTATCAAAACTTTTGCTAGTGGAATTTCTTTCTTTAAGTCCATAGGTTCTTTAATTTTATCTTCTATATCTTGACCCTTGAAGTAGATTTCCTCTCCATTTAATTCCTCTTTCTGTATTCCATTCTTTCCATTTTCAGGAACAAACCAATTACCATAGATATCAGCAGGTTTAGTCTCTATATTCATTTTCCACTTTGGTGTTTTGAGTTTCAATCACCCCATTTTGCATTTGATGAACATTTTCAATTTTTTCATCATATTTTCTTGTTATGTGCTCTAAGTATTCCAGTTGTTTCTCTTCTATATTTAATAATTTCTATAATTCTGAAAGTGTATCTTACAAAGTCAAGACGTCTATTTTTCCTTGGGATTGTGTCATTCTGACAAACACAGCTACTCTAGCTTAAAAGATCAACAAAATTAAAGCATAGATTCACAAAGAACGCTGCTCTCCTCTCTGGTCGAACTTCAAAGGCACATCTGTGCGTTCTTATCAGTTTGTAGCCAAGACAATAAAGCCTTGAGGCACCAAGTCAAAGCAATCCGTAAAAGAAAAGAAAAAAAATGTTCTGTTTTGAACATTTTGAATACTCAAAACTCCGATCAAAGCCTCCGGAGCGATGACACTTTTGTAAATACCCACAGCAATAAAAGAAGAAAGCTTTAGTCTGTAAATTACAGAGAGTCACAAAGAGAAGGTAGAAGAATAAAACTTAATCCATCCATTTCAAAAGGCTTGCATAGATTCGATACATGTAAATAACATTTAAAAAGTAAGATAACCACTGTCCAAAACCATTCCAAATTCAATTCCACCGCTTGATTCTTCTATTCTGTAATTTAAATTGGTTTTTGAGTTTTTATAGGCAGTCTCTTTTTTAAAACAATAAAAAATCCTCACCAGCTGGAAACACTTTCTCTTTCCGTATCCTTCTGTTTTGGGCCGCCCCGACTTTGTCAGCCTTTGGCTGGATTTTTTGTCATCGGCTTGAAGAACTTCTCTTGCTTCTTTCGAGGATTTTGTGATATCCCCGAGATCAGCAAGACGTATTCTTCCTGTTCATCGTCTCTTCGGGACGGTTTAGGTCCGTTTGGACCACCCAGTGGCAAAACTATTGGCTGTGGTCTCAGAGCATTAAGACCACACAACCATCTCGTCGCGACATTAGCCCCTCCCTCCACAAATAAATGCCTTTTATTAGCTACTCATGCTTCTGAACTCAGATCTAAGTTCAAATTTCTGTTCAGCTATGTAGATCACAGAATGACAATGGAAAACCTAGTCTTATTCAGCCTAATCTCCCTCAAAGTGTTATTTAGGGAATAAACCAAAATCTAAGAGTTCAATTTGAGTTGAAGGTATTTTTATCTCCACCTCTGGGTTTGTATCATGACCACAAGATATGTGTTTTGTCTCTTGGGCCTCTGCCCCCTTTCCATGACCACCTTGGTCCCTAAAATCCTGGTACAGCCTTCAAGTTAAGGAAGCCCCATGTCCTGCTCTTTGACGATAACAGGAAACTCCCCTTCTAGTTGTGAGTCTGTTTATTTCCTAATTCCAGGAACCGGGAGCAATGCCTGCTACATGGAGGAAACCAGAAATATTGAAATGGTGGAAGGAGACCAAGGAAGGATGTGTGTGAACATGGAGTGGGGTGCCTTTGGGGACAACGGATGTCTAGATGACATCAGAACGATCTATGACAAAGCTGTGGATGAGTTTTCGTTAAATAGTGGAAAGCAAAGGTAAGTCCTGATGAGAAATGTGAAGCTGTGTGGTTTTCTTTTGCTGCAGAGGGGGTTATCCAGGGGTGGGATTAAAAAAATTTAGCAGCCGGTTATCTGTCCGGTTGCTGGGTGGGCGTGGCCTATTCGGCCTTCTGCACCATGGTGTGTGTGTGGGGGGGATTTTCACCCTCCCCAGGTTCCAGAGGCTTTTGCCGAGCCTCCGGGAGGGTGAAAATGGCCTCCCCCAGGCTCCGGAGCCGTGTTTCCGGACTTCCAGAACTTCTGGATGGCCCGTTTTTCACCCTCCCAGAGCCTCTGTGTGGGCCCTGCACTTACCTGGCATCCAAAATGGGCCGCGTGAAGAGTCCTGGGGGGGAGGGCAGGGGGGGCCAGTCAGTCCTTGCAAATAGCGGTTCGATGAACCAGATGTAAAATTAGCATCCGGTTCGCCTGAATCGGTCTGAACCGGCTGAATCCCACCTCTGAGTTTATCCCCAGGTGTGTATAGTACTGTTGGACAACAGAAGGGTGTACAAGTCAGCCAGAGACAGAATGCTTACAGGCAGTATATAGATGTATGGGTCAGTACAATTACTATGATTTCTTTTACAAGATCCTGATGATAATCTTTAAGAAGGCAAAAATCCAATGTGAAGTCAGAAATATTTTTATCCACTGCCATGAAAGATGGGTAACAACCATCCTTGAATTGAAATGGGCTAGGACTTTCCAAAGTCAGCAATGGAGACTCTGAGCATGCTCAGGAATCTTTACAGTGGAATGAGAAATAACAGCTGTTGATTAGGGAAATAACAGGTTTTGATTCCTGATCAATGTGGAAGAATAGAAACAAGAGATTGCTATCATCGCTGTGATCGCCCCAAAAAATTCAAGAGAAAAGCATGCTTTTTCTCTTTCTTCCCTTCCTTTGGCCTGTGCTCTGCCAAAGTGACCAATGACAGTGATGAAAATGTAACTTTGCAACTAATCCTTGCATCAGGACATTGACAGATCTGATCTGTAAAGGAAAGGAAAGCTGAAGTAATATTGTAATATGGCTGTGGTTTCCCTTACAGAGCGCTTCATTTAACAACTAAGTTGCTGGCTCCTCTTGTGGTTGCTAAATGAGAACAACCTGTTTAGGAAAAATCAGAGGGGATTGGAAATGGGTGAAGTGGAAGGATTGTCCTGTTCATTAACAGATGTAAAAGGGGCACGGGTTAGGGTGGCTTCTCAGGTCTCATGAATTTCTAAATCAGGGCTTACAACAGTGACCGTTCAAAGTTACAACAGCTCTAAAAAAAGTGACCTGGGACCATTTTTCACACTTACAACTGCTGGAATATATACCCATGGTCATATGATCAAAATTCGCATGCTTGGAAATTGACTCATAATTATGACAGTTGCAGTGTCCTGGGGTCATGTGATCCCCTTTTGCGACCTTCTGAGATGCAAAGTCAATGGGGAGGTCAGATTCACTTAACAACCATGTTACTAACTTAACTACTGCACTGATTCACTTAACAACTATGACGAGAAAGGTTGCAAAGCTCGCTTAACAGATGTTTTACTGAGCAACATAAATTTTGGGCTCAATTCGAGGACTGCCAGTAGCTTACTGACTGTCTTGGTTTTACATTTTTTGCTTCATGTAAATGAAGTGGTGTAAAAATTCTCCTCCCCAATATGCTTGTGAAAAATGCATTAGATTTTTTAAAATACCGTAATTTCTGTCATCCTTGCTAACAGTGTTTTTGAACTGGTATTTTTGTCCACGACTGTAGGTATGAGAAGATGATCAGTGGAATGTATTTAGGGGAAATTGTTCGTAACATTTTGATTGACTTCACAAAAAGAGGATTCCTCTTCAGGGGTCAAATTTCAGAAACACTGAAAACCAGGGGCATTTTTGAAACCAAGTTTCTTTCACAGATTGAGAGGTAAGTGCACACAATATATCTGGAATGGAACTTGTTATTATCTCACTATGTTAGCAGTTACTTAGGTGTCTCATTTAGCATTTTCTTCCCATATTCACATCAATACTTTCTCCTCATCATCTATGAGGGCCTTTATGACTTCAACTCCATGCTGGCTCAGGAATTCTGGGAATTGAAGTCCACAAGTCACAGTGGGACTGTGCTTCCCCACTTCTGATCTAGCTGATTTTTGCAAAAGCTAACCAGTATCAAGGCTACTGTCAGGGTTCCAAATAGCATCCAAAAGTAAATCAGAGTCCAAGGCAAAGGATTCCTCAAAGTTACAATTTATTAAGAGAGCCATGTTGGCACATTTGGGAAAATCTGAATCTGAAAGCTTCCCGGGTTTCCCCACCTAGTTGAAAGTTGAAGATCTTGCCCCCACACCCACAAGTCCATCACATGGTCCAATCTCCCACTACCAAGCTGGTAGTTCCACCCATCCAGTTCCGGACAGGTGCAGAGGTGAAAAGACTAAGGATGACTTGGCTTTCTAGAAAGAATTTTGTTATGGCTACATAGCATCTAACTCCGTACAATCCCCCCTCCCATTTTCCTACAGTAGAAAATGCATAGTAGAATAATAGAAAGTGTGGCAGGTCAAAGATCCAAAAGAAAAGATGGCTGCAGGCCTGACAGCTACTTAGTACTTAGAAAGAAATCACAGGGAGATGCCAATCATATGAAATCAGAAAACAAGTAGAGACAAGATGTGTCCATGTAATCACCAGGGGTTAATTGGATTTGAAGGAAATTCAATTTTTCCCTCAGCTGGGACAGCCTCCTGCAACCCTCTGCCAGTGAAAATGTTTTCACTGGCAGAGCCATGACGGTTCGGTCCTTTGCTGTGTCCAGGGAAGACCCACCACCCAGATTTAAGCATCCCGTGGGGCAGATTCAACCCGCGGGCCTTGAGTTTGACACCCCTGGTATAGGGTCTGCATGCTGCCTGCAAAGATGCTCCAGATGTGAAATCTTTCAAATCGGTGTCGCCTAATATTGAAAGTGGGCAGAGATCCTCAAAGCTAGTTTGGCCCTCAAACAATATGCTTAGCTTTGGAAAGTCCTTCAAGTGCTTGACTCCGCCCCTTTCATGCCCTTTCTCAACAGCGATAGGTTAGCGTTGCTTCAGGTCCGTACCATTCTCCAGCAGCTTGGCCTGAACAGCACTTGTGATGACAGTATAATTGTGAAGATGGTATGCGGAGCGGTGTCGCGGAGGGCAGCTCAGCTGTGTGGCGCTGGAATGGCTGCTGTTGT
Organism: Thamnophis sirtalis; assembly: GCF_051295495.1. Lineage (NCBI taxonomy): Eukaryota > Metazoa > Chordata > Lepidosauria > Squamata > Natricidae > Thamnophis > Thamnophis sirtalis. The sequence goes on from NW_028261395.1 coordinate 33,602,946, forward strand.
AGATAAAATAAGGGAGAACAGAGGCTTGGAGCATCTGGATATCACTGTGGGCGTAGACGGCACACTATACAAACTTCATCCACAGTAAGTATTTTGTGTGAGTTTGGGTAGGAGCAAATGCTGGATTCTGCATGGTTTAAATCTCATTCCCCCTTTTCCAGTCCACGTGTGTTAAATGAGGCAATTCAGTCTCCAGCATCACGTATGTTAATGCAAACGTGGGATGATGTTCTGATAATTCATTGTGAGTTTTGTGGTTTTCAGAGGATGGAAGAGCTGACAAGATGGAACTCTTTCTCACAGATTAATTTTAATTCCCATGTTGTGCCATCTTTATTTATAATTTTTTTTTTTTTAGCCCAGGTATTTATTTATCCCAACCCTCTTCCATGAACATCGCCACAATTTCTAACATTGGATTTTCTCCCTTACCAGTGGGAGCCCCCTTGTGGAGCACTGTGAAGCCGTTACCATGGCAACTCCAGAGCGCTATACAATAGAAGCCATTTTAAGGCACAACAGGCTGTATCTTAACACAACACACCCCCCGAAAGGTGTTAGGGGTGTCTTACCTCCACAGTATTTGTTTCCAGAGAGTAAGTCATCTGTATACCAAGCTTGGTTGACATTACTCAAGGCGTTCCAGAGTTATGCTGGAATGTGGATGCGTGAGCGCGCGCACACACAGCCATTTTTATATTTTTAATTAAATTTATTTGCTGTCCATCTCAACACAAGGTGACTCTTCATATGTGCAGTGTATGAAGAGCCGAGGTGGCGCAGTGGTTAGGGTGCAGTACTGAAGGCCACTACACCTGACTGTTATCTGCAGTTCAGCGGTTCTAATCTCACTGGCTGAAGGTTAACTCAGCCTTCCATCCTTCCGAGGTAGGTGAAATGAGGACCCAGACTGTGGGGGGCAATATGCTGACTCTGTAAACCGCTTAGAGAGGGCTGAAAGCCCTATGAAGCGGTATATAAGTCTAACTGCTATTGCTATATGCACATGTGTATAAATTATAATTAAATTTATATACATATTATAAATTAATATAAATATATAATTTTATCTAATATATAAAATTTATAATCCCACCCCCCACTTCCGGGCGCACTCTACTCTTCATCCATCCATCTTTTGGTCATCATACTATTGTATTCTTCTTGTATTCCTTTTTCATTGTTTATTTTAGGAGCTGATTTCTTTTGTTTTTGTTTACACTCCCTTTCATTTTCTTTTTTATTATTATAAGCCACCTAGAGTAGCCCCAAGGCAAGATAGGCAGCAAATAAATTTAAGAAGTAAAATAAATAACAAATTCATTTCCAAGTACAAAAACATGGTATACGTAGTCACTGTATACTCTCTTTCTCCAGCATTATTTTCTGAGTGATAAATGAAGGGCGGAGGATATAGGTAATTTGACGGGATGTCAAATTTGTTTCTGTATGAGTGAAAATAAGTGCCTAAATAAATGTGGATGTGAAAACATCACTTTGCGTAGAGCATGCACCGATCTGTGCCCCTGGCATTCCATAGATAGTTTCTGCTGGGCATTTCTGTATTAGTATCCTTTTTCAATATTGTTGATTGGCAGTTTTAGGAAAAGTAATCTCAACACATCTTGAGAAGCACCAGGTTGGGGAAGGCTGTTGTATAAAATGTATATGATATTATCTCTAATTATGTATTGCCATTCATTTTTACAACCATCACGTTTTAGTCATATTGTAGGAAAAACATTTCCATATTTTGGTCATTCTCCTAAGAGTCTCTCAAGTAAGATGGGTGGTGTAGAGATGTGATAAATACACAAATAAAATTAAATTTCCTGCCTACCTGGGCATCCAACAGTTGATCTGAAATCAGCAAGCTGGAAGATAGCAATAGCAATAGCAGTTAGACTTATATACCGCTTCATAGGGCTTTCAGCCCTCTCTAAGCGGTTTACAGAGTCAGCATATATTGCCCCCAACAACAATCCGGGTCCTCATTTTACCCACCTCGGAAGGATGGAAGGCTGAGTCAACCTTGAGCCGGTGAGATTTGAACAGCCGAACTGCTGAACTGCAGTCAGCTGAAGTAGCCTGCAGTGCTGCATTTAACCACTGTGCCACCTCGGCTCAGATGTTGTGTTGCAATAGATGCCCTGCTGCTTTTGTACCTGAGTGACAGATTGGACAGGGCAGGGATTCTCATGCACCACCGCACTTGCCACTGGGCAGATGTTGACTTTCCTGCCCCCGGCTGCAAGTCAAATGAAGCCCCTGCAGCATATTTAGATGATGGTGCCATTTTCAGTTGGGTAGAAGCAGGACTTTTCACCCCTTCTCTGCTTTCTGCAGCTTTTCAAAAGTCATGCACCAAACGGTAAAGGATCTGGCGCCCAAATGTGACGTGACATTCCTGCTTTCAGAAGACGGCAGTGGCAAAGGAGCCGCCCTCATCACCGCGGTGGGATGCCGAATGCGCGACGCTGAGCATAACTGAACTCTGCTCCCTGGGCGGCTTATGACTTCCAAGCACTTTCTTGACAGGCAGCGGTTCTGTAGCCTGAACTGGCGGGGGGAGAGGCCAGAATTCACTGCTTGTGGTGGAAGAGTTGGGATTTAAGGAGAAAAAAAAATTAAAAATAAAAGTAGAATGCTGATTAAGTATGCTGTTGCTGATAATATCTTTCACTTTGGGTCCTTTTGTCTGCATGTGTCTTTTTCTGCCCTATTTAGTACATTCCCCATCTGTAGATCATAACAAAAAAAAATGGATAATTAAACAAATGTCAGAAACTAATTTATGATTTGAGGTTCTAAAATTACAGCCAAAAAATGGATGTGAGTGAGAGAGCAGGTGGTGGTACCATGTCAAATGTATTCTTTGCAGCTGCTGCTATGTCCACATTAAATAAATATACCACCAACAGTGCTGAATACGAGGCAAGTGCTTATGCAAAGGGAACCTAGCAATTCCCATCTGAACTTTTCACCCAGTATTGTTTTATTTCATCGTCTTGAAGTTTCCACCGCAGTCTGGTAGCATCCTGAATCTTCTGGACTTAAGACTCCCCTTAATGACCTGAATTTTCTTCTGTTTGCACTGAACCAAAGGATGCACAGATCAATTAATCAGTCAACCAATATCTCTTCCCCACTTGTCGATTATCACTGCCATTTCTTTTAGCTTTGATAATGTCAAAATTCCACGTACCATTTTGAAAGGCAAGTCTTTACTAATAAATCAAATGCCCTAAAGGGATCCACATCTCTAGTTTTGAGAAATACTTTTTGCCTTTATATTAGTTTTGCTATTTTCCAGGTTTTACTCTCTCCCCTTTAATAAAAGAGTTTGGAATTCCCTTGTTACTATATGTCCAGCCATTTCCAATTTACTAAGGTTGTGAATTCTAGGAGAACTGGGAACTTGCATGGGAGACTATAACATGGTGTTAGGGGCAGAGACCTCAGTTTCTGTCGAATCCATATCACAGATGCACATCCAGAAGAACCAGATCAATGTAAGGCCACAGTACTCTCCTCCAAAAATCAAAACTATAGGCATCTGCAGAATAGTAGCTACCGTATTTTTCAGAGTATAAGACACACTTTCTCCCCTAAAAGAGGCTGAAAATTTGGGTGCATCTTATACTCCGAAAGTAGCTTTTTTGAAGCTTTTTTTCAGCGCTAATGCGCTAACGAGTGATCTTCCATGCTTTGCCTGCTTTTCTCATTGCTGCTCCCTCCAAAGATCAGCTGTGCTTTAGAAGCTGTTTTTTATCCCCAACCAGGAGATAAAAAGTGCGCACGCATGCACTGAAAACCAGCTAACCTATGTGCTGAAGCTGACCAGACTAAGGATGCTAGCAAGATGAATACCTGGTAGGCAGAATCCCCCCCCCCCTATTTTCCTTCCCAAAAACTAAGGTGCATTATACTCTGAAAAGTATGGTACATCTTTTTCATATATTGTATGTTGAGATAGGGCTTTGATTTTGTAGTCCTGGCTATCTTCACTTTTTTAAAACCCCAAATCCCTGAACAATCCTATTCAGCCTTTCCTCTAGAGTAGAGCAGAATTTCCCAACCTCAGTAGCTTTGAGTTGTGGGGCCTTCAACTCTTGGTTGGCCGAGGAATTATGGGAGTTGAAGTCCACACACCTTAAAGCTGCCAGGTTGAGAAACATTCCTCTAGACCAGGGGTGTCACTCCTGTCGTCATGGCAGTGTCGTGACGTGTCGGGACTCCCCCCCCCCCTTTCACTAAACCGGGCGTAGGTGTGGCCAGCGTGTGACGCATCTGGCCTGCAGGCTGCGAGTGTGACCCCCCTGCTCTAAACTGAAGATACCAGTGACTATAGACCTGACCTCCATTTTGATTTTCTCTTACAGCCTAGGCGTGTCTGATACATTAATTCTAAAATTTGCAGGAAACTGAATAGGTATGAATGACTTCCTACTTCGGATGCTTCTGTAGGACAGCGTTGACACAATTACAAAACATTAAAATAGTCTTGACTTTGCTACAGCCAAAGAATCAGAGGGGAAAATGTGATACACTCTACCTTCTAATGGTGATTATAGTAGAATTCCTAGTGAAATGATTTTTATGGAGTTGAATTGCACCAATTATACTTCTGAAAATGCACACTTGGAGATAGCTAGGCATGTGGGCAATTTAACAATTCTAGGAACATTACCTTTCAAGGCCTGGTTTATTCTATGGTTGGATTTGATGGTGCAATTCACCAAGATACTTGAAAAATATTGTTACAGGTAGCACCAGAGAAAATAATGTGCAAACAAACTATGGATAGCCCAGTTACAAGATCTCTCAGTTTGCTCTAGACTTGAAATTTAAACTAGAGCATGATTATATAGAGACTGAACTCTGTTTTCTTGTTAGTAATTACCCAAGTAGCAAAGGAATCAGTTGGTGTTTTTAAAGGCTCTTCAGCTATCTCCATTCCAATAAGAAATGATATTGATCACATTATTGGCAACAAGGAACAGCAACAAGAAAATAAAAATTAGTAAATTACTTTAAATCTCAAGATTCGGATTGCCCTCTCTTTTAATAAGCATTTTCAGTACACATTTTGGTGCATTGTGATCGAATGTTGTGGTAAAATGAGTCTCGCCCAGTATTTTGCAGCTTTCAGTGTGTGTGCGTGTGTACGTCTTCCTGAAGAATCGCATGATTCCCGTGGTTTTCCTATGCTGGAAAGTCTTTTTATATTGCCGACTAGTAGTGATGATACTACATAGTGCAAAGTGGATATTTGTGACATAATTAAACTTTATTTTGAAGTGTGTTTATTGGTGTCTCGTGATTCTTTCTGACTAAGGAATGAAAGAGGCATTTATGTTGTAGAAATGAAAGAGAAACTAAGGAGGAATCATTTTCTCCAAATGTTTAGATTAGAACCTTTGCCTTGTCTGGAACAAAGTATTTTAAGCATCAGCTCCAGGATGGTGAATGGAATAAAAAAAATATTTAAGGGACAAAATGCACTTTAGATTACCAGTAGATTTATTAATCTATTTAATGTCTAGGACTACACTGACTGGACGCTTAACTTTTGGTCTCTTAGTTAAGGGCTCACCATTCCTGAATTGTTCTCTATAAGAACTGGTGAAATTGGAACCAGTTAAATGTACTCAAATTATCTTTAATGTATACAAATAAATAACTGCAATAAATAACTTAGGTTGCTGATTAATCTGGTTGTTAAAGGTACTGACAATATCTGTGGAATTATTAATGGGTTTATAACAAGAAATTAGCAAAACAGATTATCAAGCCACATTGGGGAAAATGTATTTACTGCTTAGTTTGTGGGGAATAGAACAATCAATATCTTTTATGTAAAAAGGACCACAAACAGACAAACTGAAGTGCCACTACAAAAGAATAATTACAGCAGAGGTGAGTTCCTACCGGTTCACACCAGTTCGTGTGATCTGATAGTGAAAATGGCAACTGGGTTGCCGAACCGGTAGGGGACATCATGCTTGCCACACCCCCAAACCTGTTCCCTGGTTGCCGCCACATCTTTTTTTGAACTTTTTAAATGTTCTGCGCATGCGCAGACCTATTTACACGCAACTGTGGACACGCACGGAGCAAAATTGCACACACACTGAATGGCAGTAATGTTGGCAGAAACCCGCCCCTAAATTACAGGTAGTCCTCGATTTACGACTGCAATTGAGCCCCAAATTTCCACTGCCAAGCAACAGTGAGTTTTACCCTGTTTTGAGACTTTTCTTGCCACAGTTGTTAAAGGAATCTGGTTTCCCCCATTGACTTTGTTGGTCAGAAGTTTGCAAAAGGTGATAACATAACCCCAGGATCCTGCAACCATCATAAATATGCCTGCAAGTTGCCGCACGTCCGAATTTTAATCATGTGACCATGGGGATGCTGCAATGGGCATCCGTGTGAAAAATAATCATATATCACTTTTTCCATGTTGTAACTTTGAATGGTCCCTAAATGAATGGTATTAAATTGAGAACTAGCTGTACAAACCTGCCGTGATCTAGTGCAGTATTTGTGATGCTACAACAAAAATCAGGGCAATGAAGCAGTGATGCAATTCAGCCAGTTCTATCCGGTCCGGGCGAACTGGTAGTGATATCCACCTGCCCGAATGTCATCACGTCGGGACATCATCACGTCCCATTTTTGATGCTCTGCGCATGCGCACACACTCACATTTGCGAACCGGTAGCAAAGGTAAGTTGATTTCACCCCTGCAAGGAAGTTGTTACTCAAGCCTTTAGGATTAAAACTCATGCCACCCAATACATATGAGTCACTGACAAAGTGATCAGTTGTGTGCATTGCTAAGCTCATAGAGAAGTCGGATGCTTGGATCTTCCGTAAGGGTCAGGATAACTAAGGTTAAGCTGGTCTCTTTCCGTAGCTCTTACGCAGGGGCACCATTGAAAAGCGATCCTGAATCCAGATCGGAACCTGCCAAGGACACAAATATTAACAAAATGCATGTTATCTAACCCAGAGAGGAGAGAGTAAAACCATCAATCCCCCCCCCCAATTTCTATCGCACCTTTCTATTTTTTAAAATGTGTTCTGCAGTATTTTCCAACACAGTTTTATGATTTACTATCTCTCTGCTGACTCATCTGCCTGTCTCTGGCCTGACCTCTCACCCAACAGGGGTGTCTACAAAGGTGGGCTCAGAATAAATCAAGATGGCCGGCCTGGCAATTAAGTCCCATGTCCTTCTAAGGTGTTGTATTATGTTCGTAAAGTAGGATTGGCCATTGATCGCATGCTTGGGCCACTATTTTGATTTTTTGATGCTTTCCTCTGTGGATGAGAGATTCTACACCAGGGGTGTCAAACTCAAGGTGGCATCTGGCCTGCGGGGTGCATAGGTCTGGCCCATCGGCCACCCTGGAAACAGCGAAGGATCAACCCAGCCTCTACCAGCAAACATGGCTGTGACGGCCTCCTGCAACCCTCTGCAAGGGAAAATGGAGCTTGGGAGGCCTGCCCACAGCCCCTCAAGTTCTGTTTTCTCTGGCAGAGAACTATGTCCACTCTGTCCCATCCATGCCCACCATGGTCACCTGAGGTCAAACACAACCAGGATGCGGCCCTCAATGAAATTGAGTTTGACACTCCTGCTCTAGATATATCAATGGTGTTTGGGTTCACCTATGACAAGCAGAAACCTCCACACACAAAAGATTTAGCCCCCTGTTAATCCAGCCACTGTTGGCATGGCTTGGTAGGCATGGCATGCCTTGGTGGGCGTGGCTTGGTGGGCATGGCTTGGTGGGCATGGCAGGGGAAGGATACTGCAAAATCCCCATTTCCTCCTGATCAGCTGGGACGGGAGAGAGGATAGACAGGGGCGGGACCAGTCAGAGATGGTATTTACTGGTTCTCCGAACTACTCAAAATTTCCACTACTGATTTTCCAGAACTGATCAGAACCTGCTGAATACCATCTCTATTCATGAGTAATTTTTATAATAGGAATTAGCTCACCATCTTTTGTTTATTGAACTGTGGCTTAGTATGTGTGAGCTAACCTCTATCTCAACTTACTCTTGAGCATTTGCCACGTTCTAAAATGTAAAGCTGATGTTTTTATATTCAAAATAATAATATTAAGGAAAAAAAGTTATTTGGTGCGAGTGATGGCACCACATTACATTACAGTAATTTGAAGTGAACATTTATCTGCATGTCGTTTTATACTGTCCTGTTCTTGGGTGATAGATCTTTTTACCCACTGAAGCTGTAGTCCCACAATACTCACCTATGATTAAGACAGCAATAAATAATTGGATTGTACATTGCAGAACTCATGGCGAGCAAGAACACAGCCAGATAAACTTGTTGGATGTACTTCTGTTTGTTGACTTCCTTCCAGGTGCTTCCCAGGATGAAGTAGAAATGATAAGGGAACCAGCAAACGGCAAATGTTATCACAACTGCAACCATTGCCCTGACAAACTAGGACAAAACAACAACAACAATAGGGTTGTTTTATGACTGTTTCACTCTTTCCTTCCCACTGTATAATCTAACTACCACAAGGAATGGTACAAAATATTCTACATGAGAAATTTTCTGAGCTTGGAGCAGTGGCCATGCCATTCCAGAAGTTGAGACAAAATGAGTGTTTTGTTCTTAACTTTTCAAGCATTTGGACATCCTGCAATTGACTTGTTTTTAAAACCTTCATCCAAGCCATGGCTACTTGGAAAATGCATCTGCCAAAAACTTCACTAAGATTCCATTCCTGCCATATCCATTGAGGTGTGAGTTGGAAAATTAAGAGCATGGCAGTGAACAGGCCACTACCACTACATTTCCAGTTGCAATGTATGGCTATGAAAGTTGGACCATAAGAAAGGCTGAGAGCCAAAGAATTGAGGCCTTTAAACTATGGTGCAGGAGAAGACAATAGCAATAGCAGTTAGACTTATATACCGCTTCATAGGGCTTTCAGCCCTCTCTAAGCGGTTTACAGAGTCAGCATATTGCCCTCACAGTCTGGGTCCTCATTTCACCCACCTCGGAAGGATGGAAGGCTGAGTCAACCTTGAGCCGGTGAGATTTGAACCGCTGAACTGCAGATAACAGTCAGCTGAAGTGGCCTGCAGTACTGCACCCTAACCACTGTGCCACCTTGGCTCTAAAGACTCCTGCGAGTCCTTTGGACTGCAAGGTGGTCAAACCGGTCAGTCCTAGAGGAGATCAACCCTGACTGCTCTTTAGAAGGCCAGATCCTGAAGATGAAACTCAAATGCTTTGGCCACCTAATGAGAAGGAAGGACTCACTGGAGAAGAGCCTCATGCTGGGAAAGATTGAGGACAAAAGAAGAAGGGGATGACAGAGAATGTGGTGGCTGGACAGAGTCACTGAAGCAGTCAGTGTGAGCTTAAATGGACTCTGAGGGATGGTAACAGAGAGGAAGGCCCTGAGGAACATCCATGCGGTCGCGATGGGTTGGACATCACTTTGCAATTAACAACAACAAAGTGAACAGGTGAGAGAGATATGTTTCACCACTGCTTTCACTGTCTGGTGGGGATTTGAATATTTTTTTTTAAAGTCATTCTTTGCCTACATTTTTATAGGTTGGGTAGCAAGTAGCAGTTAACATGGATTTCCATCAGCTTTGGAGGAAGAAAAGATCCATTGTTTACTATGCAGAATTCTTGAAACTTTCATGGGATACTCTTGGTAGCATTCTCAGGGAATGGACAAGTGAGAAGGTTCACCGTACTGCAAGAGCTGTGGTGTAGCAGTGGTTAGAATGCAGTACTACAGGCTACTTCTGCTGACTGCTGGCTGGCTGCAGTTTGGCAGTTCAGATTTCACCGCCTCAAGGTTGATTCAGCCTTCCATCTTTCCAAAGTTGGTAAAACGAGAACCCAGATTGTTGGGGGCAATATGCTGACTCTGTAAACTGCTTAGACAGGGCTGTAAAGCACTGCGAAGCTGCATCTGTCTAAGTGCTATTGTTATCATGGTGTTGTGATTAAACACCAGCCCTTTTTTACATGTGTTGCAACATTGCAGGCACACCCTGAAGAGTTGGAGCCTGCCCCGGAAGGACACAATTCACATTCTCATGGAGAAACAAACGGTCTGCAGATGCCCCTGGAGATTCAAATCCTTCCAACAAAACATTTCAAGTGGAGCAGTTTCTGCAGACTGTTTGTTTCAGAACAAAGCAGCTATTCATATTTGATAGAGTAGTCAGCCTTTGACCGGTTTTTATGATTGTTTATTGACCTTGGCATGTCTTTGCTACAAGCCAATGGCCGGTCAATAGAAATGGGTTCTCTGTACGGTTCTTATGGTTAATCTAGTTGACCTTCACTTATGGAAAGATAAATCTATGACCTCAATTCCTCAAAGGTTTGAATCTGATATTATTTGCAATTTATGAATGAATGAGTTGCAGATAAAGATTATAGATAAGAAGATTACACTGAGGATGGGATTGTCCTTTGGTGCAACCTTCATGTGAAGCTCTTACTAATACAATACTGTGGTTGTCGGGAGTGTTTTGCTCTTTTTCTTGTTTTCTTCTGTTTTTTAATTGGTTGTTTGTTTATTGTTTATTTTTGCAATGGCAAAATAAAATCAATTCTAAAATGTAGGCTACAAAAATCCAGATCATGACTGTATTGCTGAAAAAGAGGAACTAAGAGTTCTGGTTTTCTTTCTTGCCACGATCTTGTAGTCATGCCAGACTTTCAGATGTTCGCGGTCCAGACATGAGAGGCCAAGTGGTCACATCATGACTCTCAAGAAAACAAATTTATGTAGCATCTTAATTTTTCCACCTTGGAGTTCATCAAACATGACAGGTTGATGTTCTTTTTATCAATAGTTAACATTAACCTGAGTACTCCATTTTACTTTCTGAGTTGACTCTTCTAAATCTTTTGATCTTTATTTAAGCAAATTAGGTTTTTATGCGTATCTCAAATTGCTAATCTGTGGTATAAGGTCTCTGGGCCCCAAAGCAAACCTCCGATCTGGCTGGCAAAACTCCAGGCTAATTGATGCAGCAATAAGTTAAGAGTTTTATGTATCTTTTGGCAATCACCGAAAGGTTATCTAGATTTTAGCACTCTATGTAATGTCAAGGTCTGTCTTTTCTTTCTTTACTTGTTTCTTCCCAACTAGAAGGAAGAAGAAGATGCAGAGAATGGCAAGAGTAAACATAATGAGGTCAGTCTTAAGCTAAGAGGCACCTCGAAACAGGTGTTAGGATGATGTACCAATGTTAGTGTCTATGACCAGCTGTTCTGCTCGCCTAGCTTGACCTGAGATGTTTATACAGTATATAAGACTAGCTGATAACCCGGCACTGCCCAGATATTTATTTATCCCAACCCTTCTTCCATGAATGTTGCTGCAATTTCTAATGTTGGATTTCCCCTTTTACCAGAGAGAGCCTCCTTGTGGAGTACTCTGAAGCTGTTACCATGGAGACTCCATGGCGCTATATAGTAGAAGCCATTTTAAGGCAGTACGGTAGAAGCCATTTTAAAGCAAACAGGCTCTTAACAGAACACACACACCAGGGGGTGTTAGGGGTGTCTTTCCCCCACAATATTTTTCTCCAGAGAGTAAATCATCTGTTTGGTTGAAATTTATTCTAAAAATCATAAACTGGTTGTAGAAGGAAGACCAACTGACAAAGATATCTTGTCAGAGAAGGTAACTGCCATCTGGTTCTTTGCTGATCTTCACTGCTGTCACTCAGCAAAGCTGAACAATTTCTTCTTTCATAGCGCATCCCAGAAAACCAGAGGTGGGTTCCTACCGATTCGGACCGGTTCAGCTGAGTAGGTAGTAGCTTGGCCTGCCACGCCCCAAAGCAGTTCTCTAGGTGGCACCATCTTGTTTTTTGGTACATTTTTTAGTACTGTGCATGCGCGCACAGCATGCATAAAGTGTGCACATGCACAGCGCGTCCCTGAACGAACTGACAGTAGCAGGAACCCACCCCTGCAGAAAACGTATTATTTTATAGCTGCTTTGACCAGACTGGTGCTTAGTAAGGGTAAGAATTTACTTTGGGGTCTCATCTTTATTATGCGAGAGGGGACCATTCAGAATGCCATGCTTGAGAGCCTCCAAACTCCTGAAGTTCATGCTGATTATTGTTGCCTTGGAGTTACCAGACCAGCAAGTTTGTAACACATGATGCCAAACAAATAATGAATTCCCTGGTTTTAAATGAACATGCTGACGCTGTCTTGATCCCCAGCCTGGGCCTCAACTCAGTTCCAGACTAATAATCTTATGTAGACACATAAAAGCAGGGAGCCTTTTGTGACAGCTTACTCACTGTGCCTGGCTTTGCACAGATTGAGCAAAGATTGAGCCAGAGGCAAAGCTGGTTCTTCCTGTCTGAAGTTCAAGATAACATGCACAACACTGATTGGCTGCCTGGTCCCTCCTAATAACAAGAAAATTTTCTCCCAAAGAGCCTCTTTCTTGGAGCAGTTCATGAAGCTGCTACAGGCTGCCAAAAATGATTGGAGTTATTGCAACCGGTACATTTGATATGAATGTCAGGCCTGCAGCCATCTTTTCTTTTGGATCTTTGGCCTGTCACACTTTTTATTATTCTACTATGCATTTTCTATTGTGGGAAAATGGGAGCGGGGATTGTATGGAGTTAGATGATATGTAGCCATAGCAAAATTATTTCTAGAAAGCCAAGGTCATCCTTTGTCTTTGCACCTCTGCACCTGACCGGAACTGGATGGGTGGAACTGTCAGCATGGCAGTGGAAGATTGGACCATGTGATGGACTTGTGGGTGTGGGGGCAAGATCTTGAACTTTCAACTGGGTGGGGAAAACAGGGAAACTTTCAGATTTGGGTTTTCCCAAATGTGTCAACATGGCTCTCTTAATAAATTGGAACTTTGAGGAATCCTTTGCCTTGGACTCTGATTTAATTTTGGGTGCTATTTGGAACCCTGACAATGAAATTATTTTGTCAATGGGTGCCATAATTACCAGAATCAATATTACTTGATAATGCAACTATAAGCTGTTTATAAAAAACTTTGAAGTTGTGTTTATTTTAGCACTCTAAGATATTGCTAATTAAAAATTATCCCAATTCATGCTGTGGCATGTCAGCTATCCAGAATTCATTTGTTTCTTTTTTAAGGACTCAAAGTGCAAGGTTGGGATTGTCAAGCTGTCAAGGAGTGACATCCCTGAATTCTTGGCACAAACTTTACAAAGTTGCTTTACAACTTATTGAAGACATAACTGATTTATAATCTTCGTGGAGGTGGTGCAGTGGTTAGAGTGCAGTACTGCAGGCTACTTCAGCTGACTGCTAGCTGCAGTTCGGCCATTCAAGTTGGCTCAGCCTTCCATCCTTTCAAGGTGGGTAAAATGAGGACTCAGATTGTTGAGGGCAATATGCTGACTCTGTAAATCGCTTAGAGAGGGCTGTAAAAGCACTATGAAGCGGTATATAAATCTAAATGCTATTGCTATTGTGGGAATAAATGCACAATTATACAGTGGTATGAGACTTGCAATGGATTTATATTACAATTCCACTTTAAGGTACTTTTTGGGTATGTGAAGGATCAGATGATGGAATGTATGTACAGTTGAGGCCCTGGGGATCAGAGGAAGGGTCATATGTGGCGATAGGACCCAGGTGTGGATGGAATGGACATGAGAGTGAGGAATATGAATTCTGATAAAACATTTTCTCTTTTCTTCATTTCTTTGCCTTGACAATTAAGAAATTTCCTGTCTCTCTCCCTGAAGAGGGAGTGGGGAGTGGTGGGGTGGTTGCTGCCTCAGACAAATGTTTTAAACTGCTTTTACTTTTCTCTACAGAAGGAGGGGGGGGTCATGGGGGGGGCTGCTTCAGATAAAATTGTTTGTTCTTTTATTCTGCTTTGCAATAGGTGTAAGGGGGGGGGTTGACTGCACATTAACAGCAAGACAGAAGTTAGCACCTTAAAACCACTAGACAGGATATTAGGAACAAAAATAGCTTGTTTATAAGAAAAAACCCCAAACCCACGCAGCTGGCACATTTGCAAGATACCCGTGACCTGGGATGAAAAACAGGTGACGTAACATTTAGCAATTTAACATAACAAGAGTAAGGGTTTAGGGGGGCTGAAATCCAAATAACCAATCAATATTATCTGTTGTGCATGCATTATTATGAGAAGGGCAAAGGGTTGAATGTGACCATCCCTTGACTATAAAAACTGCTGTAAGATTCTAATCTTGGCCCTTGGTTAGCTTTTCAAACCGGGATCCTTATATCTTGGTATCAAAATAAAAGTATCATTCTATATCACACCTAGTGTCTGGTGACTTATCTGCTGCGACCCCAAACAAGAGCCCAATTTTGGGGACAACATGTGTGAACAAATTACTAACCTTTTTCTTGGCCACGATCTTATGTTGATAGTACACCATGTTAGTATGTTCTCCAGGAACATCATTACGCCACAGAGTTATTCCTATTGCACTGTATGTGACAAACATCACAGTGAGAGGCAGTACATAAACCAGGAGGATGACAGCTATGTGATACCTAAACAAGAAAAAGAAAGAAGAAGCAAAAGGAGAAATGCGAGGATGAATGATCAGGGACAAACATTTCCTTTCCTTTATAAGAAAATTCTCTACCATACTGAGGGCGCTCTACATCTACATCCATGATGGCAAACCTGTGGAACGTGTGCCACAGGTAGCACGTGGAGCCATTTCTGAGGGCACGTGGGGCATTGCCCTGTCAGCTCGCTGGCCAGCTGATTTTTGGCCTTGATTGTCAGCCGTTTTTTTCCCTCCGGAGGCTTCCCTGAAGCCTCCGGAGGGCGAAAAACCACCCATCGCGCAAACCGGAAGTTCAGGAACAGCACCCTCCAGAGGCTAAAAGCCTAGGGAGGGTGAAAAACGGTTCTACCGGGTCCCCCAAAAGTTGGAAAATGGGCCATTTCTGGTCTCCAGAGGGTCTCCCGGGGGGGCCGAGAAAGGTAGTTTTCACCTTCACCAGGCCCATAGAAAGCCTCTGGAGCTTGGGGAGGGCAAAAAACGGACCTACTGGGCCCATAGAAAGTCGGAAACCAGGCCATTTCTGGCCTATGGGGGGGGGAGGCCATTTTCGCCCTCCCCAGGCTCCACGAAAGCTGTGCATGCATGCGTAGGGCAGGGGGGGAGGGGTTACACATGCATGTGCAGGGTGTACAGCTTGGGGGGCATTAGATTATGGGGGTGGCCATGCACACATGTGCGATATTGCATGTGTATGTGCTTTTGGCACATCACTGATCTACATGATGAAAGCTATGGTGAAATCAAAACTCTGTCTGGCTTTTATATGTGTCTCTGTAAATGTCTAGTAAGTAGGGGAACTACCCCCTTTTTAACGTGCATCACATAATGATAAACATTGAAAAGGGGCAGGGCTTTAAATTAAACGTAAGAGTTACCATGATGCCTTTTTTTGACCTGTGGATGCCTACAGAAAGTAGTCAAGCTTTCCTATCAATAATGTATGGAGCAATCTTTGATAAAGAGCTCTTCAGAAAAGGTAGCAAGTGAAAATGGCCTTTGGACACCATCTAGATTCTTCCTTTTGGAGTAATTCAGAGCAAGCACTGAAAATGATGCTCTGATTACAATATCACATAATCACCTTCCTAAAGGGCAGGGGTCTCCAACCTTGGCAACATAAGCCTGGCGGACTTCAACTCCCAGAATTCTCCAGCCAACTGGCTGGGGAATTCTGGGAGTTGAAGTCCGCCAGGCTTAAAGTTGCTAAGGTTAGAGACCTCTGCTTTAGGGAATTGGAATAGCTCATTAATGGCAATGAAAAACTGTCTGAAGTCATGATGGCACAATCTGGGATATATGGAAACAATCAAAGGAAATGGTGAGAACCTGTGAACAAGACTTGGTCATACGTTAGTAACTGTTGTTTTTCTTCCTTCGGAAGGAAGAGGGAATGGAAAGTATTTTAAGACTGCCCAGTTAAAGAGCTTTTGTTTCTTGCAGCATTGGGAAATACTTTCAGTCTCCTATTTTTTCCCCTTGCGTTCTTATCTTTTCCTGTATCTATCGTAGTTGTTCTCTTTTTGCTCCAGAATCACCAAGATGTAGAAAGTTGTAATGCATCAACCAGCCTTTAGATCAGTGGTACTCAACATTCCTAATGCTGCGACCCCTTAATACAGTTCCTCATGTTGTGGTGACCCCCAACCATAAAATTGGGCTCTAGCCTTCCCTTCGTTGCCATGTTACTTTAAGTATTCAGACAAAGCTCGTATGCAGTGCATGCAATTCCACGTGCCAGGAATTGCATGCAGCAGTTAACTCACTTCTGTAATACTAGGTTTCTTAATGTGGTTTAAGCACTTCACATTCCTATTTCAGCCATCTTTACAATATTAGAGCCAGTAGACCACCATTATTCGCTAGTGAGTTATTTGGGGCTCCATTAGGCCACAGTGTGCATATGTTTTGAAAATGACAAAACTTCAGGCTACAACTGTTGCCTTTTTTTTTATCCTGACCATGGAGACTCATGCAAAAACTCTAAATGTTTACTGCTCATAACTTGAAATGACATGGGTGAAATGACAAACACTGGCCAGAAGTCTTCCTCCCAACTATGTTACATCAATGGTGAAATTCATTTTTTTTTACTACAAGTTCTGTGGGCATGGCTTGGTGGGCGTGATGTGGCTTGGTCCGTGTGGCAGGGGAAGGATACTGCAAAATCTCCACTCCCACCCCATTCTGGGGCCAGCCAGAGGTGGCATATGCCGGTTCTCCGAACTACTCAAAATTTCCACTACCGGGTAGTTTTTTAAAAATGTGTAATAATGGCTTGTTTGGAGGAAGGGTAGTTTTTGTTTTTTGCTGTGCACCACCTACTCACATTATTTGAGTTGGTGGCTTTATAAACCCATTCCCCTCCCTCCAAAATCTCTATGGGGAAATGCTTGTCTTGACTTATATAATTCATCACTTTTTCAAGGAGATTCCAGTAATTTTTTAATGTTGTCCATCAATTTTTCTTCT
The DNA here is from genome assembly GCF_051295495.1 of Thamnophis sirtalis. Taxonomy (NCBI): domain Eukaryota; kingdom Metazoa; phylum Chordata; class Lepidosauria; order Squamata; family Natricidae; genus Thamnophis; species Thamnophis sirtalis. Next base: position 33,620,033 of record NW_028261395.1, read on the forward strand.
CCCTCTTCCACTTTCCCCAATGTTGCCAAGCATAATTATTTTCTTGGAGGGTGGCTATATATATATAGGTGAATTTTCAAAAACATCAGGCATACTTTTCCGCAAAATGTATTTTCCCTCCTTGTCTTAAAGTGGGATTCACTTCAAGCAGGAGTGTCCAACATTGGCAACTTTAAGATGTGTAGACTTCAACTCCCAGAATTCCCCAGCCAGGGAATTGATGTCCACAAAGTTGACAAAGTTGGGCACCTCTGTTCTAAAGCGTGGTTAGATAAAATTTGAGGCTTTGCCTGAATCCCAAGTGCTTCACTTTTTTTTGCCATCGTATTATAAAGGGAGAGCGCATGTTCTCATTAGCCCAAACGAAATATCGTCTAGCATCTTCCAGGAATGTATAATTTATTTCAATTTATAAATCGAAAATCCAAGTTAAATTTTCATTAGGTAGTTGGATGCTTGCAAGATTGTTTCTATAGCAAGGAGCACAAATGGCTATTGCTGTGTTTCTATATCATCTTTTAATGTTTTTAAATGCAGAAAAGTAGAGAAAAATCTGGGGGTTTTAGACTTGCCTTCTCAAAGAAGCTGGTAATTCTTCTCTTTTTTAAATTCCCTGGAATTCAAAAAATATATTGTCAGTGAGCTGCTAAGCTACCTCTGGGCACTTATTCAGAAAGTCAAGGTTTTCCAAAGAGCAGGCAGTGGAAATTTTGGGTCCGTTTCATTTGCTTTTCTTAAGCCTTGCCCTCATCCAAAGAGGAAATAGACAAAATGTCCATATTTGCACTCCTGATTTTAGTGACTATGATTTTAGTGACTATGGGGGGATTCATGATCCTGGAAGGTCACACTCTAATGAAGATAAAAAGAACTTTTTTGTCTGTTGAAGAGAATCTGCAGTATTTTTTCATCTCATGATCTGTCATCCTCCTCTGTAAATGCAAAGATGATACAGTAGACCAGTGATGGCGAATCTATGGCACACGTGCCACAGGTGGCAGGCAGAGCCCTCTCTGCAGGCACACGAGCCGTTACCTCAGCTCAACTCCATTGTGCAAACCAGCCAGCTGATTTTAGGGTCTCTGCCATGCATGCGTGTAGGGCAGGGTGCATGCAGGAGATGTGTGCGCATGCACAGGGGTATGTGTGAGTCACATGTGAATCGGTGGCCGTTGCACAGGGGGCTGCGATGCTCCCCCGCAGCACCTTTTTGGTCCCAGGAGGCTGCAGGGAGGCCTACTAGGCCAAAAATGGGGAGTCGCACACACATGTGCAGGGGGCAGTGCGTGGGAGGGCATGTGTGCGCATGATTTCACATACATTGTCATGTGTGTTAGCGCATGCTTTCGGCATGCAATGACAAAAAGGTTAGTCATCACTGCAGTAGACCTGTAAAAAGGCAATGGACTTATTACCTGACCATTCTGAAAAAAGATGTAAGGCAGAGCTGTCAATCATTTGGCATTTGTGTTCCTCCTCTTTGCTTGCCTTAGATTTGTCAAAATACTGCACATTTCTCACTTCAGTCTATGTTGGGGACTTACGTGAGCTGCTGTCTTTGGCTGTGATTATGTGGCCAGCTCACAGCACATTTGGCCAGTCCGTGATCAGTGATGACTTGAGCATAAAAGAACTGGGGAAAAGCTAGTGCACAAGCCACCAGCCAGATTATTCCTATGATCCCTTTTGTGTTCGTTGCAGAAAGTTTTTGCTTGAAAGGGTAAACGATTGCCATGTACCTGAAAGAAACAGGGAAGAATCAGAAGGAATGGATTTTTTCCATTGAACAACTACACTGAGAGGGTTACAGTTGAGACAAAGTCATTGTTTCTACATCAATTTGTAGAAAATGTCAACCTAGCTTCCTGTAAACTCGACAGGTTATCTACAGTTAATGCCTTTTGACTTATCTAGAGCAATATGGGCCTTCCCTAACACCTTTCCTAGGTTAGCAAAGGGATTGTCAACCCTGACGCTGACCTGACCAAGAGCATTTTGAGGCTTCAGTGTTGCCACACTCCAGCTGGGGGATAGGGAGGGGGAATAGAGACAGCTGGGGTTTTGTAGCCAAAACAAAATATTTTCTCCTGAGAACCAAGGGCATTCCCACAGGTGGCTGGAGAGAGGAGGAGTAAAGGTACTAGGCAACTAGACGGCACCTTGATTGATCCATGTGACTGTTTGGGGAAGGAAAAAACCTTTACTTTTAATTAGGTGAAAACCATGGGAACATTCAGAGTCGGTTTTCACCAGCCTATGCCAATATGATACATCCAATAAAACTATTCTTTGAGGAAACTACCTGCCTTGGAGTTCTGTTTGTATTACTTGGAAAATTGAGAGGGATCTCAAAAGTGGGGGAAAAAGGAAGAATGTAGATGACAGAAAAAGAAAGGGAAATCTGCCCCGATCAGCAGCTGCTTCAACCCTGCTCATCATGAGCATCTTTAAAATGCTAGAAAGCAGATTGCCATTTCTCGGGTCCAAAAAAATTGAAAGAGGCCTTTAGTGCATGCAATTAAACATTTAAGAATCTCTGCCCCACAATTATTTCAAAATATGTATCCCAACATACGCAATTTGTAAAATGCAAAAAATGAAATGAAATAAAAATACTGCGAGATGCAAAGCCAAGATTTTGCACCTCAGGTTCCGAGAGCCATAATATACGCTCTCTTTAGTGATCTATGTCCAATATGTTTCCTTGATTATCTCAACTCGCCTTGTTAAAACAATATAGAACAGTCCATCTCTTCTGCCCATCTCCCTAGCATATTGCTACCAACTATAGGAAGAAATATCCATCTGGTTCAGTTCCAGCTGGGAGAAAGACACTGGAAACATGGAGGCTGATTGGAAAGATGGTTTAATGGTGAACCACCAAGCACATGGTTCTGGGCAGCTGACCACATGGAGTTGAGAATGGGTGGCTTTTATACCTTCTCTTGGGTTTTGCACTTGAACTTCCTGTTCCTGTGCAAGAACATGTATTCTATTGGCTGTTGTCAGATTCCCAAGGGGCCCTGAAGGGGTCAGGTTTGTCTGAACTAAGATTGGTTGCAGTTTGGACTGATGCAATGAAGGGGCTTGTTGTGCTATGTGGTGAGCTGTGCTGCTATATGAGTTAATCCTACTATGACCTGGAGGATCATGTCTCAATCCCATCACCCTGGAGCTGGAGGTCTTTTCTCTTATAGATAGGCTGGCCCAGTCTTTCTTAATTGGCACCAATATTTGCTGGGGGCAGGGAGCTGCTTTCCATCTTTAAAACATGTTTCTTCTTTTATCATCCAGGGAAATGTAATATTCTGTCTTTTTAATAGTTCTCAAAACATTTCATTCTCCTGGGAGAGGGGCAGAGATGGGTTCCTGCCAGTTCTAACCTCTTCTATAGAAGAGGTTCCACAAATCTACAGTGCCATTTAGAACCGGTTCCAGCTCCCTCCCCCTGCCCGCACATCATCAAGATGAAGAGCGAGAGGAGGAATTCTGGGAATTGAAGTCCACAAGTCTTAAAGCTGTCAAGTTTGAAAAACCCTGGGGTTTTTTTTCTAAAGGGTTAAGAGTGCAAGGGTCTTGTAACTTGACAGCTTTAAGACTTGCACACTTCAATGCCAGAGTTCCTGAGCCAACATGACTGGAAGAGGAATTCTGGGAGTTGAAGTCCACAAGTCTTAAAGCTATCAAGTTTGAACACCCCTGGGGTGTTTTTTCCGAAAGGGTTAGGGGTGCAAGGGTCTTGTAACTTGACAGCTTTAAGACTTGCGTGCTTCAAATGCCAGAGTTTCTGAGCCAACATTTTGGTTGCTAAGCAAGAGCGTTGTTAAGGGAGTTTCACCACATTTTACAAGTTGGCCATGCCCACCAAGTCACATGGCTGGCAAGCCACTCCCACCCAATCACATGGCCAGCAAGCCACTCCCACAAAGCAGGCCAGACCCTACAGAAGAGGTTCCAAAATTTTTTGAAACCCACTACTGGAGAGGGGTGATGCTAACTTTCTACACAACAATCTTGGATTGTGTAGATATAAATCCCAATGCAAGGTCCTCTGTAATTCTTCCTCATCTTGTTCTTTAAAATGACACATTACTTTACCAAAACTCTAATCTCTGTGAGATAGAAGACAAAAATTAAAGGGCAATTTTTACAGGACCACTTTTCCTTTCATTTTTCTAACAGAAATAGGCAACGATGACATTGTTTGACTCTGATTTATGTATGTAGTTCTGGAAATGTTATGAGTCACTCTCCTTTTCCCCCCGTTAAGGACTGTCCAATGTTATCCTTTGCAGTTGAAAGCTGCATGATGAAAAGCTTTCTATCTCACACCTGTTTTTAACTGTCATATCAGATGACTAATTTATACTTTGCTTGGTGGGCAATGGACTGTTGTGTTATGATTTTAGTGCAGCCATGAGAACGTATCATTTTTGGCAACACTTGGCCTTCCAAATTCATTTTTCTGCATCTGTACTGCTAATCTAGAATCACTTGAGAAATATAACTTAGGCTGTTTTTCTGCTCCGGGCAATTCATGTACATAGAAAATAGCTGAAGAATATACTGATTGCCTTTTTGATCAATTTTAAAGACTTTTTACATTTTCATTTAGCCAAATCAAATAGTATACAAATTATATGCTCCTACTTAGTGTTTTTTCTTTTCTTCTTTTCTTTTTCCTTTCCTTTCTTTTCTCCTTTCCTTTCTTCTTTCCTTTCCTTTCCTTTCACTTTCCTTTCCTTACCTCTTTCCTTTCCTTTCTTTTCCTTTCAATTTCCTTTCCTTACCTCTTTCCTTTCCTTTACTCTTTCCTTTCTTTTCCTTTCTCCTTTCCTTTCCTTTCACTTTCCTTTCCTTTCCACTTTCCTTTCCTCTTTCCTTTTTCCTTTCCTTTCCTCTTTCCTTTTACTTTCCTTTCTTCTTTTCTTTCCTTTCTCCTTTCCTTTCTTCTTTCCTTTCCTTTCTTCTTTCCTTTATTTTCCTTTCCTCTTTCCTTTCCTTTCTCCTTTCCTTTCTCCTTTCCTTTCCTCTTATTTTACTTTCCTTTCTTCTTTCCTTTCCTCTTTCCTTTCCTTTCACCTTTCCTTTCCTTCCCTTCCCTATCCCATCCCATCCCATCCCATCCCTTTATTTTATTTTTGTGAAAAGATCTCTAGGTTTCATATAGTAGAGCATCAACAAATGTTTAGGGATGACAAGTATTTTTCCTGGCAATGTTTCTCAGCCCCCCCCCCACCAAATCACAAAAAGCCAAAACTTAATAGGTGAACTTGCTCCTGATCTTACTACAGGTAGTCCTCGACTTACAACAGTTCATTTAGTAAGCATTTGAAAAAAGTAATGTATTACCGTTTTTCACACTTATGACCCTCCCTTTGGTCACATGATCAAAATTCAGATCCTTGGCAACTGACTCATAATTGTGACGGTTGCAGTGTCCTGGGGTCACGTGATCCGCTTTTGCAACCTTCTGACAAGATAAAGACAATGGGGAAGCCAGATTCACTTAACAACTATGTTACTAACTTAACCACTCCAGTGATTCCCGTGATAACTGTGGCAAGAAAGGTTTTAAAATGGGGCAAAATTCACTTAACTAATGTCTCACTTAGCAATAAATTTTTTTGGACTGAATTGTGGTCGTAAACCAAGGATTATATGTATCTACTTGCCATTTTCAGAAAACAAATGGTTGTCAGGCCTGGAAGTGATCTTTTGCTTTGGACCTTCTGGCCTGCCACATTTAATGCTGCGGGAAACTGGGAGGGGGGGATTATATGGAGTATGGGAGATACATAGTCTAAATAACATTCCTTTCTCAGAGAGTCAAGGACATCTTACCCTGCACCTGGAGTGGCGTGACTGGGAGGCATCTCCAGTTGGGACAGTGCCTAATTGGATCATGTGAGGGACATGCAGGTGCTCGGTAGGGACTTGAACTTTCTTTTGGGTGGGAAAAACCTGGAAGCTTTCAGATTTGGGTTTTCCCAGATGTGCCAATATGACATCTCAAATAAAATGGAACTTCAAGTCTCAGAGTCTTCTTTCTTGCTTGGTACCCTGACAATAGCTACATTTAATTGTAATGAAATCTGACTCATGTTTATAAACTTATGCAAGGAGGATTAACTTAGTTTACCTCTTTTTGTGAAAAAGGTTGCAATAACTATTTGAAAAGCAAAATATCCCCAGTGGTGGCTTCTCTGGCCTTCAAAAGTGCCAGTAACTTCCCTACTCAAAAGAGGCTCTTTGGCATCTTTAACTGCTGATTGCTCTCTGACCTACTTGGGAGGAGAGCACTCTTTACACACACCAGCAATGTGTGTGTGTTTGTGTTTCAAGGTAAAGTGATCAATATCAGCAAAGACCAGTGAAAATTACTTAAAAGTGACTCATAGCTAGCATTATATTCCTATTCAAATAACTAAAATGACCGGGGAGGGCCCATACAATATAAGAGTTAGAAGTGTGGCAAAGCAGAGGACACATCTAGATATACAGTGAGTCCTTGTTTAAGGTCCATTCGTTTAGCAACCGTTCGAAGTTATAACAGGGTTGAAAAAATGGACGTAGGACAGGTCCACAAACTTGGGAATTTTACATGCTCCTGAAGTCATGTTCAAACTCAAATTCGGACTTGTCTGCATTTACAACAAGCTGCGTGTCTCTGCTCATCCTCCCCCCACTACCCTGGGGCTTTGCATTGTGGCACAAGCACTATTGCAATGTTGCTTTTAGATCTTTTTCATATGTTTGTAGGTTTTAAAAATTAACATGGTTTTATTTATTTGTTTAAGTTATGATTGCTAAGACAATCCAAAGCCACTAAAAATGGCAATTATCTCTCTCTAGCTCTATCATCTATCTATCTATCTATCTATCTATCTATCTATCTATCTATCTATCTATCTATCTATCTATCTATCTATCTATCTATCTACCTATCTATCATCTATCTCTATCTATCTATCTATCTATCTATCTATCTATCTATCTATCTATCTATCTATCTATCTATCTATCTATCATCATCATCATCATCATCATCTATCATCTATCATCTATCTATCTATCTATCTATCTATCTATCTATCTATCTATCTATCTATCTATCTATCTATCTATCATCTATCTATCTATCTATCGTTCTGTGTGTGTATGTTCCAGCATAATTCTGGAATGCCTCGAGCAATTTCAACCAAACTTGGTACACAGATGACGTACTCTCTGGAAACAAATACTGTGAGGGTAAGACACCCCTCACACCTCTTGGGGGTGTCTGTGTTCTGTTAAGATACAGCCTGTCGAGAATCTATACTTCCAGAAAGCACATCAATTTTAACAGTATCTTACAAGTATAGTCTGAAATGTTACACTACAAACTGTGTATTGTCTGTACTGTTTGCTGTTTGTTGCAAGGAGGCAAATTGCTGGGAGGCAGAGGCAGATATTTTTCCCTTATTTTCCTCCCCAAAAGTTAGTTTAGTTAGTTAGTTTATTTGTCTTGTATGCCGCCCACTCCCGAAGGACTCCGGGCGGCTCACAATAAACAGGGGAGGGAATAAATAAGACAATACAAACAATTTTAAAATCCACAACAGTCACAGTTAAAACGGGGCTGGGTGCTTTAACAGCCCCCAGCCTGCCAGAACAGCCAGGACTTAGTAGCTTTACGGAAGGCCGGGAGGGTAGTAAGGGTCCGGATCTCCACGTGGAGGTCATTCCAGAGGGCTGGAGCTGCAACAGAAAAGGCTCTCCCCCGGGGAGTCGCCAGCCGACATTGGCTGGCAGATGGAATCCGGAGGAGACCTAACCTGTGAGATCTAATCGGTCTATGGGAGGTAATCGGCAGGAGGCGGTCTCTCAGGTACCCAGGTCCGATGCCATGTAGGGCTTTATAGGTAATGACCAGCACCTTGAAGCGGGTTCGGAGACTAATGGGTAGTCAGTGCAGCTTGCGGAGGATAGGTGTGACGTGGGTGTACCTGGGTGCACCCACAATCGCTCGCGCGGCTGCGTTCTGGACTAACTGAAGTCTTCGAACACTCTCCAAGGGCAGCCCCATATAGAGCGTGTTACAGTAATGCTAGGTTCATCTTATACTTTGGAGCGTCTTATACTCCAAAAAATACAGTAACTTGTTTTGGTCAGAATATTGATACTTGGGAAATGTTAGTACACAGTCTCTCTTTATAAAAGCAAGACTGGACAGAGCTGGAGAAACATCAAGAGTCTTACATGGTCTTATATTGTAAACAAAGTACCTAAAGTTCGTTGACTACTAACAAAGACTAAGAAATCTATTGCAAAAGGCTAATAAAGAGATCCCTTTGGAAATGTGAAACAACATTTGAGGAATGTTTAGTGGAATACCAGAAAGGAACGAATTGTTACCAGCAGTTGTGAGGTAGGTCATAATTCTCTTGATGTCCCAACCAGCAGAATCTGAACAAATTATGTAAAACTGGCAAGCACGTTTTTGTAAGATGGTCACAGAAAGTGGATCTTATAAAACAAAATAGCACAAAATGTACATAGCGGTAGATAAGGAATGTCTACTTACAATTTAGGATTAGGTAAAGTTAGTTTTACGCAAGTCTACAAGAAGTAAATATTTTTCAGTTCCATGAGATTTATGACCAGGTAAATGTGGCACAGTAATTTAGAACTATAACATTAAATCTTTACTACAGTATCCCTACTCAAAATGTCTAAATATGCAAGCGTTTACATATTCATATTAGTCTTCGTATTCTTCCATGTTCATGTAGTTATTCATATTCTAACAGCAACTATTTCCTGCAATTATATATCAATAGTTATTACAACTGAACACCCACTAGTAGATGTATAGTTGTTGTTTTTAATTCCTTTTTCGGTTTAAAAGTTTTTGTTTTCCTTTTTATCATTTTCATACACTCACATATATACTGTGCATAGCCAGCGCCATACAACATTAAACAATAATCGCAGCAATTCCTCTTGTCAACAATACCCCCAAAATACAAACCCAATATACCTCTTCCCCTCTCCATACACCTCTATCTTCCACCCCCTCCAACTTTCTATCTTCCCTCCATCATCCCCCTCTACCCTACTTCCCCTCCCCCTCTACCACTCCTCTCTCCCGATCCACTCCCTCCCTTCCTTCTCACCCTCCCTCCCATCCTCTCCCCCGTCCCTCTCTACCCGTCTTTCTTCTATCCCACTCCTCCTCCCCTTGGTGTATTTCCACTATATGTCAGTGTACTTAACTTATCCTATTTTTACAGAGAAATTATAGAAAAACAGTATACATGTGAAGTCATATTACATTGAAATCTAACCTAGTATATATCTTTAACTAATTCTGTTTCCGAATCCATCTGTATTAATACATTATATATCCTCTTTATATGCATTAAGCTTTGATCTCTTATTTGTTTTTTGTTTTTTAATTAAAGTTTTTTTAATTTTTAATTTAAAACAAATACAACATCCTTCTTTACATGCTATAGAAAGTGTATCAGTTGGTTACAAATAGACTTTTGTGCATCTCTTCCAGTCAAGAAACATAGTTCATATTAGCTCGAGCATTTTAACTCAAATATTCATACATGTCACCATCATCATATATCCATTTTCATTTGACTATCTCTTTACATTATATATCCTCTTTATATGCATTAAGCTTTGATCTCTTATTTGTTTAAACAGATTATCCTCAACTTGGATAAAACCAATTTTTTGGTCTATTTTCCACCTGGCCTGTAATTGGCCATACTGGAACCATGTTTGAACTACCTTCTCCTCTTTTAATACCTCTAAAGATTTTAGTTGTAGTACCCCCCTTTCCAAAATGAGAAGCTGTCTGTAGGTAATTCTATCCTGTTTTTAATTCCAATGGTAAACATTTCACCATCGCTTTTCTTACCTCTTTGCAGAGACAGCGGTCATGGTGTAAATGCTGACAAACATGGCAGTAACAGGAACAAAATTATGAAAACGGCAGAATCCCTCGTCAAAATACCAGACATTATGACAGGCATAAATAAAATTAAAAACTGTGTTTAGTGCAGTCATAAGCAGATCGGAAAGAGCCAAGTTCACAATAAAATAGTTGGTGACTGTTCTCATTCGTCGATGGGACAGGATAATCCAAATGACGGTGGCATTGCCAACAATCGATGCTGTGATTATCAATAAGTAGACAATGGCCCAAAGTGCAATTTGCCATCCAGGCTGGTCAAACGTAGTCATCTCAGTCAAATTAACATCACTTTCAAAAATCCGATCCATGGAAGCATTCTTTATGCTTGAGAAGGAAATCATTGTCAGTTCTTTCTTCTGCTCAAAACACCCAAAAAAACCAAACCAAAACCAAGAAATTGGCTGCAATTGACTCGATTTGAGGATTTCAGCCTTTATCAACAGAATAATGAGTTCATCATAATTTTGTAGATTGAATTTAGAAGCATTTGATTCATTGCATGCTGGTTTTCAGTTGATGCAAATAAGTGAGATGAGACGGCTGCTCTTTAACATTCATGTGCTGCTCTTTTTCATTCATATCCCCATAATAGGTGGCGAAAGGAATTTTCTTAAAAATGTTTGTGTATGTGTATGTATGTGAAAGATAAAGCGAGAGGAGAGATAGAGATAAAGAGAGAAAGATTAAAGAAGATACTGATAATGCAGCATGGAAGGGATAAGACTTTAGTTTGCTCTTCCTTTGCAATTCAGACCATTATGGAAGCAGCCAAATAGGGGTGGAAAATCTACACTGGCGTTTCAAAAGGAGGTGGAGAAACAAGAGAATACAAAATTATACATCAAATCAGATTTCAGAAAACTGGTTCCTGGTTGCTCTGCAAAGTTGTTGCATTAATCTCCGTTGACTCTACCCCCCTCACTTAAAGTGAGAAGTCTCACAGATTTTACCCTACAAGGATCAAGATTTCATTCCTTGGGTTGACTTTTTGATTTCCGTGGGAGTTTCAATAAGCAGAACTTGGCCTCTGTAGAACACCATAAATTTTGCCAGAAGAGCTTGTGAACAGCTCCAAAGCCAAGATACAGAAGACAGGAAAATGATTCAGAAGTCAGAGGAAAACCCTTATTTCAAAAAATCTGCCTATTGACTGCTCAGTGGGACTCTCAAAACAGTTCTAGGCAATCCCAGAAAATGTATATTGTAACCAGGATGTCCTGCAGGATATGTTGTCCCTACTGTAGATTCCTAGAATATATTTTCTGCCACCTCTGTACTCCCAAACTCAAAGGGCTCTTCAGAATGTTATTCTAAAACAGAATCAGCTAAGGAAAAACACGTAGGCTCTTCTCCACAATATGTATGGATAACATCAACCCCTTTTGTGGGAATTTGTGACAATATGCTTCTATCAAATAATCTTATATATTGCATTAAAGTTAAATCAGGTCAGTTAATAATTACATTCACAAATCAAGTGTGGTTGGTTTAAAACATGGTTAGCTGTTTATGGTTTAGCATTCTATAAGATTATCAAGTTTTTTGTGGTCCAATGTATTGTGCAAATCCAGAAAAACTGGTTAATTCAATATCCATGTTCTGTAAGCCTAACCGGTGCATAGTGATTGCAAAGAAAGCTCTCAACGTAAAAACACTACTCCCACTAGCAGATTAATACAACTAAAACAAACAAAAGCAAACTAATGAACTCAAGATTAAAGGAGGAAGTTGTGTTAGCTTAGGACATAGCATGTTACCTATCATGCTGCATTTAGTTTAGTTTAGTTTATTGATCTTGTATGCTGCCCACTCCCGAAGGACTCCGGGCAGCTTACAATAAACAAGGGAAGGGGATAAATAAACAAGACAACACCTTAAAATACGCAACATCCACAGTTACCGTGGGGCTGGATATTTCACAAGCCCCCCGGCCTGCTGGAGCAGCCAGGACTTGGTGGCTTTGCGGAAGGCCGGGAGGGTAGTAAGGGTCCGGATCTCCACGGGGAGGTCGTTCCAAAGGGCTGGAGCTGCAACAGAGAAGGCTCTCCCCCAGGGAGTCGCCAGCCGACATTGGCTGGCAGATGGAATCTGGAGGAGACCTAACCTGTGAGATCTAATCGGTCTATGGGAGGTAATCGGCAGGTAATCGATTAAATTTTCCCTTTATGCTGCTATCATCCCAAATGTTTAGTGTTACAGGCTGGGTTTGATTCATATGAATGAATGGAATTGTTTCATCAATTTCACTGGGAATAAATTTAACAAGGTCTGAGTTCAGTCCAGTGAGGACAAGGGCGGGATGCTACAGGTTCTCCTGGGCTTGGGGGAGAACCCGTAGCTAACATTATGGCCGGTTCGGAAAACCTCCAAATCCCACCCCTAGCTAACCCCGCCCTGCCCACCCCACCCCTCCCAGGAGTCTGCACGGAGCCCATTTTGGATGCGGGGTAAGGGTAGGACCCACACAGAGGCCCGGAGAGAGGGAAAAACGGGCCTCCTCGAAGTTCGGAAAGCTGGAAATGGGCCCAGAGCCTGGGGGAAGCAATTTTCTCCTTCTCAGAGGCTTGAGGAAAGCCTCCGGAGCCTGGGGAAGGAGACAACCCCCACCCCCCTTCGTGATGCAGGAGGCCGACTAGGCCACGCCCACCCAGCAACTACGCAGAGAACCCGTTGCTGATATTTTTTAAACTAAAAATTTTATTTTCAGACAAACACAAACACACAACACATACAACATAAAAGCCTCTTCAATTACATACAGTGTGCCGATCAGTTACAAAGTCTTTCTGTGTCCTTCCCGTGGTCCTCACTTGAATTTAATCAAAATTCACATATTGACAATCAAGATATCTTTGCATACATTGTTATTATGCTTCCTCCTATTCTAGGTCATTCAATCATTTTAGCATTGATAACATTCTCTAATAGTTTCCAATTCCATGTCCCCCCCCCATTATTAGTATCATCAATCTAATATACATGTATACACATTTTTATACTTATTAAGCATCCATTAAGCCCAGCTATTATTATATTCTTTCAACATATTAAATTTGAAGTAAATTTATATTATAACATTTTATTACATTATCCTGAAATCATCCAGATATTACGTCTTTCTAATCTATTCTATATAGAATTGTTTATCTTCTATAAAAAGGCTTTTCAACATCACCTCCATAATCATCACTTACAGTTTGTATAAATATTTCATATTATCAATCTAGTATATATAAATGCTTTTATCATTATCAATCATTTATTTGACTTTAGCTGTTATTACGTTGTGCATTACACTCAAAATTTAACTATATTTAACTAAATTTAGTGGTATTATTTTAGCATTGATAACATTATCTAGTAATGTTATCAATCAGTGTTAACAATTTCATGTTTTTTCCCCATTATTAGTATCATCAATCTAATATACTTGTATACAAATCAGTGATGTGCAGTGAGGTTTATGGCTGGTGAGGCAACAATTTCTTTAGACTTGTGGACTTCAACTCCCAGAATTCCACAGCCAGGCATGCTCAGTTCCGATTTAAAGTGACGGCATTTGTTTTTCTCCTTTGCTAAATAAGTTTCCTTCTTTCTTTTTCTTCTCCCTTCCCCTCCTTCCTCCCTCTATCCCTCCCTCCCCACCTCTCAAACACACACAGACACACAGACAAAGTTGCACCAGGAGGATGAAGTTTGAATTCCTCCCCCTCCCTCTGACCCACACATACCTTTTCCAGCTGTTTCGGAGAGGATTTCAACTCTGCTCTTGCCTGCCATCATGAAAAGAAAAAAAAAATGTAAAAGGAAAAAGGCAAGAGCTGAGGTCAGGCTGAGCTAGTTGCTGCCAGAGTCACCGTGGATGACTCTGCTTAACTGTTTAAAAAAAGCCTCTAAAAAAGCACCCTCTACAGGAGGAGGCAGGAGAATGACGTGCCTCATTTACGTCAGGAATTTTTCAGTTTTTAACCCTTGCTTAACTCTGCTTGCGTGATCATAAAATGCCTAAAGTCAGACTAGATGAGACAAGCTAAAACCACACCTTATATATCCCAAGGTTTCTCAACTTCAATTTCAATTTCCTTGAAACCTTGGTCAGTTTTCAAACTCATTTGAACAAGATTTTAAAGAACTGTGATTTTAGAATCAATTAATGTAAACCATAAACAAATTTGAGAGTGCCCTTGCTAAAATTTTAATCTTTAACATTTCTGATGAAAATATTTTAGCAACTTTTGAGGTTTTTCTCACAGATTCAAATCTTGCACAACTGCATGAAAGAATGCGAAAGACCGATATAATTGGAGATTCGGTACTTGAGCTGGGAAAGTACTTCGTTAAATTCCAATGAGTTTGTATTTATATTTTAAATGAGTTTATATTTATATTTTACTTCCTGGATTTAATGGATTCTTCACAGGTCTGCGACTAAAAAGCTGTTTGATTATTTTCATCTAATTTCCATGTATAAATAAAATATTGAAAAAACTCCTAGACGTCATGATTTGCCACAACATGCAAAATTGTCTTCAAATTTATCATTTTTTTATTTTGAATATTTTTTTTTATATTATGGGTTTTTAACCAAATTTAAAGTCCAAATTACTATTAATTAATTCACATGTGCATTTAAGATATAAAATGCCAAAAAAACCTTAAAGGGTTTGTCCGAGTTATGTAAAAAAAAATATAGCACTGTAAATCTGATGGTCAGCAATATATACATAAGCTAAGCAAGTTTTAAGTCTGTGCTTCTAATGGTAGAAGGGGGTAATCTTTCCTGAAGAATCCCGTGGGAGGGAGACACAGGGCAGATAGCAGCATCTCCAGTCAGTGCAGGGGGCGTGGCCAGCTGAGTTACTCGGATCAAGGCTGAAAAGCAGGAATTTATTGTTGCCAGGAGTGTCGTCTTCATGGTTCAGACATCGTGAAAAGGAGTTCGTTCCTTACTTCGCCCTGGAAGACAAGTTGGTTTATTGCATCGATGTCGAAGGCCTGATGGGTCAATTTAAAATCCAATATGATTCAGAGCAATGGCGTCTTTTTATAGATTCTTCAAAAAGAAGTCTCAAAGCAGTTTTACTCCACAACGGTTTTTACGCTTCCATACCTGTAGGTCATTCCGTACACTTGAAGGAAACCTACGAGAACTTGGAATTGGTTCTTTGTAAACTTAAATATGAAGACCATGGTTGGCAAGTATGTGGGGACTTGAAGGTCTTGTGCATGCTGCTCGGGCAACAAGCTGGGTATAACAAATACCCTTGTTTTCTGTGTCTATGGGACAGTCGAGACCGACAAAATCACTGGACCAAGAAGAGTTGGCAGCCGAGGGTGCTAACAGTCGGTGAAAAAAATGTCCTCCGAGAAACTTTGGTACCTTCCCATAAAGTTTTTCTACCACCTCTCCACATAAAATTGGGATTGATGAAGCAATTTGTAAAATAACTTCCAAGAGATGGAGAATGCTTCAAATACTTGATCACCAAGTTTCCATGCCTGTCGGAGGCAAAATTGAAGTAAGGTATGTTCATCGGACCAGACATTAGAAGGCTTATAGTTGATCAAGAGTTTGTCAATACCATGATGGATCCTCAAAAAGAAGGGTGGATTGCATTTAAAGAAGTTGTACAGAAATTTTTAGGCAATAACAAAGATCCTCACTACAAAAAGATCGTCGGAAGAATGCTGAAAGCATTTCAAGCTTTAGGTTGCCTGATGAGTTTGAAAGTGCATTTCCTCCAGTCCCACCTTGACTACTTTCCTGAAAATTTGGGAGCTGTGAATGAGAAACAAGGTGAATGATTCGGCCAAGACATTAAAGAGATGGAAAGGAGATACCAGGGAAAATGGAGCATTACAATGGTGGCAGACTACTGTCGGATGTTTCCGAGAGACATTCCAGATGCTACTCACAAGTGTAAATGCCCCAAGAGGAGCCTCACAAGGAAGAAGAATTGAGTTTAGTGTGTGTAGGTGAGCTCATTTCAGTTCAAAAAAGGATTTTCATAAAAATATTGTAATAAAACTTTAATTTTATGTCTATTTCCATTTATTTTGAGGTATTGCTTTATTTAACATAGTTACCTAAATTGTCAGGAAACGTGATATCCTATGACAAAATGGAGGTCATTTTCGGATTCAGCGAACCCCAAAACATAAAGATGGAATAACCAAAACAGTTCTCGGGAAAAATTTTTTTTGCAGACCTGTGTTATTTTAAACAGCTGTATAGTATTTCCAATGGTAATTACATACTTTGATGGAAAGTTTCCAAACTCAGCTGTTAGGTTTTATTGCTAGGCTTAAACACAAAGGGGAGGTCTTCCTTGGGTTTAGCAGAAAAATTATGTTCTGCTACTAAAGAAAGAAAATATATTTAAAGGTCACATGTAGGAAGTCAAGAAGAATTTCAAGCAGGTTTTTGTATTTTTGCACAATGGAATTATTTAAAAATCTTTAGCACAATTTATCAAGTAATACGAAAGTTTTAAGATACAGAGATGATCTGTGAATAAAATTAAAAGAAGTGTGTTAGTAAACACAGGGGTTTTGTTAAAAGCTAAGTATAAGATTCAATATGATGGGCCATGTATAAAATCTGAAAGCTACTCAAATATGTTAATATTAGACACTGACACATTTCACAGCTCCTGTAATGCTAGTTATTTATTCTCAATCCCTTCATTCATTAGCTTGCTGGTTGGCAAGGGGGCAAGAACAAATTCTGCAGTTGTTGCCCACATCAATGAGCTATTCTCCCTCAAGAAAATAGCTTTTTTGTGTAAGGCCTGAAGTGACACATTTCTCTTTTTTAGCTAGGTTAATATCAATCATGCTAGCTAAATGACATCACAGCATTTCACTCCCCCCCTTGATTTCATATAATAATAATAATAATAATAATAATAATAATAATAATAATAATAATAATAATAAGCAACAAACTGGTGGGAACATCAGCCTGAAAAAGTCACTGAAAATCAGATGGTCAAGATCTTGTGGGGTTTCCGTATACAAACGGACAAAATACTGGCGCATAATACACCAGACATCACACTGGTTGAGAAAAACAAGGTTACAATCATAGATATTGCAATACCAGGTGATAGCAGGGTCGCCGAGAAGGAACATGAAAAAATCGCAAAATACCAGGACTTAAAAATCGAAATTCAATGACTATGGCACAAACCAGCAGTGGTAATTCCAGTGGTAATTGGCACACTGGGTGCTATTCCAAAAGCACTGGAATTACATTTAAAACAGTTAAAAATTGACAAAATCACCATCAGTCAAATGCAAAAAGCCGCACTGCTTGGATCTGCACGCATATTACGGAAATACGTTACGACGTCCTAGGCCCCTGGGTGGGGCCCGACTAGTAACCAATGCCAAATCCGGCGAAACAACTGGCCGCTGTGATACAATTGTACAACAACAACAACAATAATAATAGAGTCACTAATCCTGGCTGCGTTTGATTACCTTGGGCAGAGTTTGATCTGCTTCATCCTGAGGAAGTGAACAGGATCCTTGGGAGGTTGATTCCCACAGCTTGTGCAGAATTAGATCCCTGCCCTTTCTGTTTTGTCTTGGTTGGATTGAAATGAAGATGAGGTCTCTTTGCAGGTGGTGGTGGAATGTAGTGTATATTGGAGGTGGTGACCCTTTGAGAGCTGTAGGCAACGGAATTTCATTTTAATGTATTTATTTTAATTAATTAATTTATTTGTCAATCACTTACAAGATAATAGGCATAAGAATAAACATGAGTATGAATGAAATGGGTATGAATAAGTGGGGACAGTAGGACAGGGACGGTAGGCACGTGCAGGAGAGGGGTGGATTTTCACTTCCCACAGTACATACTGTACAAATCTTCATTGCTTTTTAAAAATTTTATTGTTAAACTTTGTGCCCCCTTTGGGCCCGGTGGTGCCCTAAGAACCTGCTTAGTCTGCTTAAATAGTCAATAGTCAACCACTGCGCTCAGGGCCTCGTTTCCAGACGCCGCAAGACGCCAGGCCAGCTTTCCAGCCCAAGCAGGGCGCGCCCGGCCACCTCCTCCCTGGCAGCTGCTCCGCCGCGCTCGGCCACGCGGGCCGGACTGGCGCAGGGGAGCCTCTTCCAGGAGCCTCCCGCCAGCGTCGCCGCCTCTGGGCTGGCTGGCACGGAGAGCCGCAGGTGGCGGGCGGGCGGAAGCGATGGCGGCGCAGGGAGACTCGGAACAGGTTCGCTACTGCTCGCACTTCCCCTACCTCTGCCTCAAGTTCACGCTCGTCATTTACTCCACCGTCTTCTGGGTAAGTGCGGAGAAGCGGTGGCCCCCGGGAGTCGGGAGAGTTTCCGCGCAGTGCGGAGGGGGAGGCCGGCCACGGCTCGGTCTCCGCTGGAGATCCCGGTCGGAGGCGCCCGGTCGGGGGTTGGAAAGCGCCACCACGTCCCTGCCGTTAGAGAGACGGCCGTTCAAATTGGGAGGCTGAAGCAAGGGTGCAGCTCGGCTCCTTTGGGGCACTTCGCGGGGAGGCTTTCTCGGGACGGTGGCGGCCCTTGTCAGGAGCCCCCGTTCTTTTCCCCAAAGGGAATTCTTTTTGGTTTCTTCCACTGCTTTGTTTTTGAATTTTCTATTCGTATGTTTTAAGCACTTTTAGTTTCATCTTTTTAGACACGCACACCGGTTATATTTGCACTGTGCTGGTTAATGAAGAGCGGTTCTGAATTGAAATGCTGGTGCACTGTCATTTAATTGACTTAAACATTTGTTTGTTTGTTTGTTTGTTAGTTGCTTGCTTGCTTAGTTTGTCAAAAACGTAAAAGATAACAGGTATAAGTATAAACATAAGCATGAACACTGTAGTTATTTTTCTTTATGGTCAAATACAGGAACAGGTGCTCCAGACAAGTTATCAATCAGATTTTACTCTCAGGGAGCAATGAGGAGCATCAATGTCCTGCTTGGGGCTACTCATTTTTTTTTAAAAAAAATGTGTTTATTTAAAAAGACCTACAGCCTTTATGTTTTGTAAAATAAAATCTAAGGCGGTGAGTGTGTCTTTCAGACGACTAATTTGAAAAGAGGGGTCATTGTTTTAAAAAAATAAATCAAATTAGGCATGCTTTCAAAATAATGTTAAAATAATAAAAGAATAAATTGTTAATTTGTAATTTATGTTATGATAAATAATAAAAATATAGTATGTGTATGTATGTGCATTTATGTATGTGTGTGTGTATGTATATATGCGTGTGTGTATATACACACATATAATACATAAATACATACATTATCTATCATCTATCTCTATCTCTATCTATCTATCTATCTATCTATCTATCTATCTATCTATCTATCTATCTATCTATCTATCTATCTATCTACCTACCTACCTACCTACCTACCTACCTACCTACCTACCTACCTACCTACCTACCTACCTACCTACCTACATCTATCTATCTATCTATCTATCTATCTATCTATCTATCTATCTATCTATCTATCTATCTATCTATCCATCCATCCATCCATCCATCCATCCATCCATCCATCCATCCATCCATCCATCCATCCATCCATCCATCCATCCATCCATCCATCCATCTATCTATCTATCTATCTATCTAATTAACTAATCTATCTAATCTATCTAATCTATCTAATCTATCTATCTATCTATCTATCTATCTATCTATCTATCTATCTATCTATCCATCTATCTATCATCTATCTATCTATCATCTATCTATCATCTATCTAATCTAATCTAATCTAATCTATCTAATCTAATCTAATCTAATCTAATCTAATCTAATCTTATCTATCTATCTATCTATCTATCTATCTATCTATCTATCTATCTATCTATCTATCTATCTATCTATCTATCTAAATCTCTAGTACCGCGTAATGAAGTGAGCTCCTGTTACTTGTCCCAGCTTCTGCTAATCTAGCAGTTCGAAAGCATGTAAAAATGCAAATAGAAAAATAGGGACCACCTTTGGTGGGAAGGTAACAATGTTCCATGCACCTTTGGTCTTTGGTCTTTAGTCATGCCGTCCACATGACTCTTCGGACAGCGCTGGCTCTTCAGCTTTGAAATGGAAAGTATGTCTTTTGGTGAATGTACCTTGAGTAGCAGGTCGCAGCAGTGGGCAACAAGGGCCTTTGCTCAATGCCAGTTGCTCCCATTCCTGAATGGGGAGTTTCTACTTGCTGTAACTCATTAGTAATCCATCATTTGGATAACTACAATGTCTTCTACATGAAGTTGCCTTTGAAAAGCATCTGGATGCTTCAGTTGGTACAGAATGCAGCAGGTGGATGCATCTTTGTCCATCTGTGTAGGACCAGTGCTTAATGATCTTAGTAAGCTTCCAGGTACAATTCAAAGTGCTGATTGTCATCTGTAAAAGTCTATACATGGAATAAGACTAGGTCATTTGTGGGACCACCTCTCTTTGGTGGCATCTGCCTGTCCCACATGGATGGGCAAGTTTGGGGGTCACTTCCCTGGAGCAAGGTCATCTGGCAGGACCCAGGAGGTCAGGCTTTTCCTTTATCCCTCTGAAATTATCTCCCCCCCCCACTTCCCTGATACATGGTTTGCCTTTAGAAAGGGGCAAAATTATGGTTGTCTCACAGGCATTGGGGCAGGTTCATTGGGGTTCCCACCTAGAGGATGTAACAGAAATGTGATAACTGGTTGCTTATTATTATTTATTTTTATTATTTTCTGATTTCTTTTGTTTTCTTGCCCAGAGTCACAATCTTTCAAGTTGGACAGCCACATAAATTTCAGAGATATATAAATTGAGAGGCAAATGTAAAATGTGGAACAATTAGTCATTTAGATCCTTTGATGTTTACACTACATCATAAAATATATTATTACTTCATTTGGATTTAATACTCTTTTTTCTCTCTCCTATTTTTATTTTCCTTGAGCTGAATATAGATAAATTTGGGGGGAAACAATTCGTGGACTAGTCCACTTAGCACATGGCTGATGTCATTGAAATAAACAAGTAAACAAATAATTATGAATAAAATCTATTGTTGATAAGACTTCTTATTGTGATTGTAAACTCCTAAGCTCTTGGGTGATGAGAAATACAGTTCAAGTATCATTACTTCCACTTTCTTTTTCCTCTGTGTAATGCCATACTTCCCAATATAGTTGCCACTTACAGCTATTTAAATGCATTTTGCACAATTGTAATGAAATTATTGTGCATTTTTGATTAATTAACCATCTAATACAGATAATATTAACTGTGTATATAATAACTGTGTAAAGGTGAAGGTTCCCCTCGCATATACACTATATTGCCAAAAGTATTTGCTCACCCATCCACATAATCAGAATCAGTTGTGAGCGAATACTTTTGGCAATATATATATATATATAGTTCCCGACTCTAGGGGGCAATGCTCATCTCAGTTTCAAAGCCGAAGAGCCAGCTGTCTGAAGACGTCTCCGTGGTCATGTGGCTGGCATGACTAAACACCAAAGGTGCATGGAACACTTCCCACCAAAGGTGGTTCCTATTTTTCTACTTGCATTTTTACATGCTTTTGAACTGCTAGGTTGGCAGAAGCTGGGACAAGTAACGGGAGCTCATTCTGTTACGCGGCGCTAGGCATACAGCAAGTTAAAATGATAAATGCAGCAATACAATAAATAAAAATGATAAAAACCAACTGTAGTACACATTTTGTTTCTCAAAATGAACCTCTCGTTAAACATGTATTGTAAACATGTTATGCTTTCCGTTCCGTGCTGTCGTCTTGTTCATTGAACATTTATAGAAACCTGTTTTTTTCATTATTCTATGATTCTCAGTTCTAATAAAAGGAGAATATTTGTAGCTCAGGGTTGAAATGAATTCTAGGTAGTCTCTGAGCTTGGTTGTTTTCTTGCAGATGCTTTATTACTCAAACTAGGTAACCATCAGTGCTAGTAAGGATTGAGATTTGCTCCCAACTTACATGCTTAAGGCACTTGTAAAAAGTTTACATGCTTTCTTGAATCTCATATTTCATTTTTTTTCTTGGGTAAACATGTATTGATTTACTTTGTTCCGTACTACAGGGCGGGGCATAACCTTTTCCTAGGGGGTCACAGCAACACTTGTAATAACAACACAAATAATTCATACACCATTCGAAAGCCCATCAAAAACTGAGTTTATTGACACGATTTAATAGTCAGTATGACCACCATTAGCCCTTCGAACAGCATTCAAACGAGGTAGATAAGAACACAACAAATCTTCAAACAGTTCCGTTCGATTTTCCAGATTTTTCAACACAGTTTCCAAATTCATTCTCAAAGTTTCAACCGAAACAAATTTAACATTTAATAGCTCATTCAATTCAGTTTTTTATGGGCTTTAAAATGAGGTGTCGCGGAAGTTGTAAACTGCTGTCGATCTTGCTGTGACCCCCTAGGAAAAGGTTATGCCCCGCCCTCTGGAAAATCTGGAAAATCGAACGGAACTGTTTGAAGATTTGTTGTGTTCTTATCCACCTCGTTTGAATGCTGTTTGAAGGGCTAATGGTGGTCATACTGACTATTAAATCGTGTCAATAAACTCAGTTTTTGATGGGCTTTCGAATGGTGTATGAATTATTTGTGTTGTTATTACAAGTGTTGCTGTGACCCCCTAGGAAAAGGTTATGCCCCGCCCTGTATATCATCTAACTGGCTGAAGAGTAGTTGGATGAGTGCCTCTTGAATTGAAACTACTTAACAACATGTTAAATTACCTGGGTAGTGTTTGTAAGAGGAAGAAGAATAGGTAATTATTGCATTTTTTTTGGTTTACGAGCCCTCTATTGGTTTTGCAGTTTATTAACGAAATAAACGTTACTGGTTAAACTGGTTCACCCTTCCAGTGACATTTCCAGATTTTACAGACCCAGGTGGTACTCCACTGTCTAGGATTGTGTCAGAGTACATATTTCCAGTATTAGGCTAAATTGTTTGAAAAGCCTAAATTTTTCTTGCACACTAGCATGTCTTTTCAATGATCTCATGCTTCTTTTGATTCAGAGTGCAGCAAATGCAACCTCTGTTCCCATCTTTCAGGTCAATAGCAATAACATGGAATTTCCTCTTTGGATCTCCACATTCCTCTTGAATTTTGTTCAATTGCTGAATTCATTGTTGAATTTGAGTTTGGGAATCAGATGAGCTCTACTTTGAAAAAAATCAGTCTGTTCAATAGTTCTGTGATCCAGCTGCCAGTAATTGCTTTGTGATCTAGTCACATTCCTTACAATTCAAACTTTTCTCTGATCCTTTATCATTCACTATTAGAGGACCTCTGTTTGCAAATTAAATTAGGAGTCATAGTTAATAAGGTAGTGCAGAGTAGATCTAATTTTTAAATCATGAGATATAGTATAGATCAGAAGAAATCTCTTTAAGTGTTTTTGATCAGAAATAAATGGAAAGAAAATGAGGGTTTTGTGAAAACTATAAAGTACACAATATATAAAAATGCGTATTTACTATAGATTACATTTCATTCCTGGTAATCTCTTAACAATAGAGATTACTCTTCAGTAGGATATCAAATAACAATTACTTAACCGTAGGTGGAAGACAGTGGTGGGTTTCAAAAATTGTTCGAACCTACTCTGTGGGTGTGGCCTCCTTTGTGGGAGTGGCTTGCTGCCCATGTGACCGGATGGGAGTAGCTTGCCGCCCATGTGACGGGATATGAAGATGCCGACGACACTTGTCAGAACCACCTTAAATTACCTCACACACAGCACTGGCATGCATAAGAATATGATGTAAACTTGTTTTTTTAAAGGCATCTTTGGTTTGCGTTAAAGCAACTTCAACACACGCAATGTTCTGATTGCACCACAAACGCAGTAGTCATCCTTACCTTTCACAGAGGCACTGAGTTTTATAAATATGAGCATGATAGTGTAGAATAATCATATCCAAGGACCAGTGGTGGGTTTCAAAAATTTTTGGAACCTCTTCTGTAGGTGTGGCCTGCTTTCCGGGTCCACTGGTGGGAGCTCTTCTAACCGGTTTGGTAGATTTGACGAACCGGTTCTACCGAATAGGTGTGAATTGGTAGGAACTCACCTCTGGTGGAAGAGTTGCTTTATGCTCTTTCAAGAAATATACTTTCCAATATATTTCCTTTCTTTGGATCTATTTCCTCTTATTTTCAGTTGGGTAAGTCTGCTAAGCTTTTCTCCTCTTTACATAAGTCAAAATTTGTAGAAACATGGAGTCTTCCTAGCATAGCATGGTTCTTCTAGATAGAAACTAAGCTAGATTGATACCTGTTTGCGTAAGTATATACTAGGGAGCATGAGGTCATAACATGAGTCAGATCTCTCTCAGCTGAGGTGAAACTGTAATGCCCCTTACTGATCAGCTGACTCACTTGGCATGGGTGTCACACTTTGTCCCAGCTCTGTCTTGCTTAATTAACAAGGTGTGTTTAAAATAAATAAAACCATTTCTAGAAAGAATGCAGAGAGGAGCAACCAAGAGGATTAGGGAACTGGATGCTAAAACATATGAAGAACGGTTGCAGGAACTGGGTATGTCTAGTTTAATGAAAGGAAGGACTACGGGTGGCATGATAACAGTGTTCCAATATCTCAGGGGCTGCCACAAAGAAGAGGGAATCAAACTATTCTCCAAAGCACCTGAGGGCAGAACAAGACACAATGGGTTGAAACTAATCAAGGAGAGAAGCAACTTAGAACGAAGGAGAAATTTCCTAATAGTTAGAACAATTAATCAGTGGAACAACTTGCCTCCAGAAGTTGTGAATGCTCCAACACTGGAAGTTTTTAAGAAGATGTTGGACATCCATTTGTCTGAAGTGGTGTAGGGTTTCCTGGCTAAGCAGGGGGTTGGACTAGAAGACCTCCAAGGTCCCTTCCAACTCTGTTATTCTATTCTATTCTATAAGTAGTAAGTGTCCATGAAAAAGTTGTGTTGTCACTGTGTAGTCCAGGTAGTCATTAGAGTGAATGCCAGACTACAGATAGTCCTTGTCTTACAACCACAACTGAGTCCAAAATTTATCTTGCTATGCAAGGCTATTGTAAAGTGAATTTTGCCCCATATGATTATCTTTCTTGCCAGAGTTGTTAAATGAATCACTGCAGTTTTTAAGTGAGTAACGGGTATTAAGTAAATCTGACCCCCCCCCCCCTTGACTTCGCTTGTCAGAAGGTTGCAATGATGATCACATGAACCCAGGACCCAGCAATGATAATAAATACACGCCAGTTGCCAAGTATCCAAATGTTAATCATGTGACCATGGGGATGCTGCAATGACCATAAGTGTGAAAAATGGTCATAAGTCACTTTTTCAGTGTCACGGTAACTTCGAATGGTCACTAAACCAATGGTTGTAAGTTGAGGACTGCCTGTATCACCACATTCTGGATCCCAATATCCAAGCCTGGAAACAGGAAATCAGGACTGGGTAAAAAAGGCCACAATGGAGAGAGTAGGGTTATTTTAAACAAGCTCCAAAATGCTTGCTTGAAGTTTGTGTCATGCACAAAGAATCAAAACCACATGTTAAGTTCTAGTTAAGAACATTTACTACTCATGCTTTTATGCACGAATCTAGTCAACAGCCAGCACTAAATTGACACTAGATAACAGTCAATGCAATTCAAGGGGGAACTGGACTTGGATCACTTGTGACAACGCAAGGACTCCAGACAGATTCTTCTCTTGACTCCCCCCTCAGGCTCTGCCTCTGCTACAATTTGTTTTTCAAAGCTGAGGGTGGAGTGATTTGGTTTTTTGGCAGAAATCTGAGGGAAATTGATGAGTGCTCCTTATTCCCAGTTGGCCAGGAATGGTGAGTTCTGACTGGCAGTTAGTTCCTTTTGAGCAGGGATCCTCAAACTACGGCTTGGGGGCCCAGATACGGCCTGACGAAGCCATTAATCCGGCCGGTGAGGGGGCCACAAGGCTGCCCTACCCACTGGCCACCACCTACCTTCTGGAGGCCGAGAAGGTCAAACATGGGACCGTTTTTGGCCTCTCCAGCCGGGAGGGAGAGAGAAGGAGAGAGAGAGAGAGAGAGAGAAAGAGAGAGAGAGAGAGAGAGAGAGAGAGGGAGAGGGAGAGAGGTACCTCTCCCCCCGCCAAGGCAGCCGCATCCCTTCACTAAACTGCTTTCCACCCCCAGGAGCATAACAAATTAAAGTTTAATTTGTGTGTATTGTTTAATGGACTGCTAAATTGGCCATTCCCACTTAGTCACATGACCACCTAGCCATGCTGACTCAGTCACATGATCACCTAGCCACACCCACACAGCCCGCCCCCCTAACAATCTGAGGGATCATGAATCGGCCCCCTGTTTAAAAAGTTTGAGGACCCCTGCTTTTGAGCGTTGCATGCTTGCAAAAAAAAAAAAAAAGCAAATTAACCTATTCCAATTGCAATCTTTGGATTAGTGATGCTTAGCAAACATCCTGAACTTGGTTATCAATGAAATGCACAGAATTTGTAATTTGTAAGCATATGGCATTTCCCCCCCCCCCCCCACTTTTTCTGTTGCAGTTGCTAGGGGCGTTTGTCTTAGCTGTGGGCATTTATGCAGAAGTGGAAAGACAGAAATATAAAACCCTTGAAAGTGCCTTCTTAGCTCCAGCAATCATCCTGATTCTCTTGGGCATCGTAATGTTCCTTGTGTCCTTCCTTGGAGTATTGGCTTCTCTGAGGGACAATTTACACCTTCTTCAAGCTGTAAGTACTTTTATTTAAGTAGAAGTCTATTTTCCTTGACCCTTCCAAAACACTTTCATTTTCCTGTCTGTAAACAGTTTAAAGAAAACTCGTCTAATAACTTCCTTCAGAAAATAGCAGAAAGAAATTTCAGTGGATCATTGGTGGCTCATGTCAGTCTGTCAATAAAGCAGTTTATTGCTTTATGATAGGGATCCAGGAAAAATGCTTTTAAAAAAGTTAAACGGAAGTACCAAAGTAAGATTCATTTAAGAAATATCAGGCCTGTAAAGGCCTTTATTCTTAATTAATATTTAACCCGTATTTAATCAGCTTCCATCCTGCGCGTTCTGCTCATTTCCCGCCTATCTTTTAATTCATATTGCTGTATTTTCATTGTTTATTTTATTGTGTAATTGTTTTACTATTGTTATGTGTACATGTTTTATAATGTTATGTTTTTGCTGTTGTAAACCATTCAGAATAGCCCCACAGCGAGATGGGTGGCAAATAAATTTAATAAATAGATAACTGTGCTTGCATAATGTAATGTAAAAAAAAAACAAAGTTAAGACCATTTCAAAACACTGCACGGTCTAGACTCTAGATAAAGATCTTTCTTAGAAATTAAGCAAATCTGAGCAAGAGTCTTTTATTCTTTCATACTAGAATGTTGTTCAGTTGGGACCAGAACATCTGTCACTAATTGCTATGGTCATTCAGTGAGTCATACATGTACCATTGCAGCATTGCAGTACTTGAGAGACCGCCTGCTGCCAATTACCTCCCACAGACCCATTAGATCTCACAGGGTTGGCCTCCTCCGGGTGCCATCTACCAGCCAATGCCACCTGGCTATTACCCGGGGGAGGGCCTTCTCTGTGGCAGCTCCGGCCCTCTGGAATGAACCCCCCGCAGGGATTCGGACCCTCACCTCTCTCCAGGCCTTCCGAAAAGCCGTCAAAACCTGGCTTTGCCGGCAGGCCTGGGGGTGATGAGTTCCCTCCCCTCTCGACATGTATGGTTGTGCGACTATTGTCTACTTTTATTATTTGTATTTTGTCTTTTATGTTCCCCCTTTTTTTCCCCCTTGAATTGTTCGCCGCCCTGAGTCCTCCCGGAGAAGGGCATCATACAAATAATACAATACAATACAATATAATACATTGCCAGTTGCAGTTTAATTTAACCCTTGTATTTGTTGAATTGTCCTGCGGCAAGTTATCTCACTTTGCCTGGTGTAGCGTGTCTCTCTATGGCAATGGTTCTCAACCTGTGGGTCGGGACCCCTTTGGGGGTCGAACAACCCTTTCACAGGGGTCGCCTAAGACCATTGGAAAACACATATTTTCAATGGTCTTAGGAACCGAGATACCAATTTGATTATTTATTTATTTATTTATTTAATTTATAGGCCGCCCAATCCCAGAGGACTCCGGGCGGCTTACAAAGAAAGAAGAAAATTTGGTTGGGGGTCACCACAACATGAGGAACTGTATTAAAGGGTTGCGTCATTGGAAAGGTTGAGAACCACTGCTCTGTGAAATTAGGGAGAGTGAGGAAAAGGTAACTTTTCTCCTGATGCCTTCTCAACTGAATAAATTAGATTAAAAATCTCCCCCAAAGCATGGCTAAGGACTAGGGCTGTTGCCAAGGTTTGGTCAAAAAAGTCAAAATGGTGGCTGCAATGGTGCGATCAAAGCTGTACCTGACTCACACAAACACATATGATGAACATAGAAACCATATAGAGTAGTGGTATCAAACATGATTTCATTGAGGGCAGCATCATAGTTGTGTTTCACTTTTGGAGGACGGGGTGGGCATGGCCAGCTCAACATCACTCATGTCGGGAGCACCTGTGAGGCCCGAGCGCTCTGCCAGTGAAAGCAGGTTCCCAAGCTCCATTTTTGGCTGCGATGGCCAGCGGAAAAAATGCCCCCCCCAACCTCAGTTTTCACTGGCAGAGGCACCACGGGCTGGTCCTTCACTGTTTGCCAGACCTCTGTGGGCCAGATCCAAGCACCCCATTGACCGGATGCAGCCTGCAGGCCTTGAGTTTGACACCCCTGATGTAGAGCTTCAACCATACATTACAGCCATACCCTGCAGATATTCTTGGTGAGAGCTCAAATACACTAAACCCATCTCCAATTGTTCTGAAAGTTATTCTAATTAAATATTGTAAAAGTAAACATTCATCATTTCAAAACAAAGGCTTTTTGGTTGTACAAGTTTTATATAACATTTTTTTTAAAAATCTTTCTTTTGCAGTTCATGTACATTTTGGGCTTTTGTTTGTTCATTGAACTAATTGGTGGAGTTACAGCCTTAATTTTCCGAAGTAAGGTAAGAAAATTGTTTGCCAAATTAACCAGTTTAAAGTTAGGTTAAAAAAGAATCTGGATTCTGCATGACTTATATATTAACATTATTAATTAAAGTGCATATGTGTATAATATTAACAAAAATATTGTGAGAAATGTCTGCAGTGAAGGCCAAGTTAGTTTAAATTAAATTTAAATTGTAATTAAAATGTAGTAATTAAAAATGTACTTAATTTAAAAACTAAGTGTCTGAAGTAATATATGTAGTGTCAATTATACTTGGCTGGACTAGTTTTCATTAATTTTTCGGGCTTTCTGAGCTATTTTTAACTACCTTGATAACCATGAAGTCTAAAAAAATTAATTTCTTCGGAAGTTGGAGCCAGTATCAAATACTGTATCCTGTGTGCTTTCCTGCCATAACAGTGCAAGCATCTGTTTAAACTCATTTGGCATTATAGAATTGGCTTTTTCTCTTGCATAATCTTTAACTCTTTAGAATATTCTCACTCTGGAAACTTTGAGCTTTGAAAATT
The DNA here is from genome assembly GCF_051295495.1 of Thamnophis sirtalis. Classification (NCBI taxonomy): domain Eukaryota; kingdom Metazoa; phylum Chordata; class Lepidosauria; order Squamata; family Natricidae; genus Thamnophis; species Thamnophis sirtalis. The sequence continues at coordinate 33,649,610 of NW_028261395.1, forward strand.
ATTCTTATATAATTAATAGTATTTTCATGTATTAAACTAGTAATGGATCTGTTGCATCAATGAAATATTGATGATTGAGTATCATAAATGTGTCTTTCCCCTAATATAGTTTTAAAAAGGCTGGCAGCTTTCAAACTTAAAATTAACAACTGAAACTTCTGGTAATGAGCCCAAAACTGAAATCAGCTTTATATGTGTCACTAGGAAGCCTATAAAGATTTACATTGCTTTAAAAAGATTTAGGCAGGTAAAGATCTGTATGTTGCCCATGGTATTTCATTATACTTCAGGGGCTTTTCTGATGTAATATGTGTTGCAATAATGTAGAAACAATAGGGGTCAAGGACATATTGTCATATTACCATGCCCCCTTCTCTGCAGGCCCCCCACCCCCACAGCAGCTAATTCACCACCAGCGTTTATGCTTGGCGGGCCCTCCGCCTGCACTCCTCCCCTGGCAATGGCCAACTAACGCTCCTGTCCCGCCTCCTTCTCCTGGACAGCAGCTAATTCACCACCAGCGTTTATGCTTGGCGGGCCCTCCGCCTGCACTCCTCCCCTGGCAATGGCCAACTAACGCTCCTGTCCCGCCTCCTTCTCCTGGACGCTTCACTGCGGGACGTTTGTCCCCAGGCAATTTGCTGTGCAGGACACTTATAGTAAATGCACCTCCCGGTGGCCCTTTAAAGCCGCAAAAAGGGACTGGAAGCAGGATAACACCCTGCCACCTAGCCTGACACTTTGGGAATTGAAGAATAAAGACCAATCAGAATATTACAAGATCTGGGATAAATTTTATCGATGGTTTGAACAAAGACCCAAAATAAGCAATGATTAAGATTTATAGAATGGAGATAAGAATTATGTATGAAACTATAATAGTGAAAATGTATAAGATAAAAACAAAGCAACATGGTTGGAAATATGATATTTTTAGATTTGTAAACACTGAATAGACCAATTGTAAATAAGCATGGGAGTTATAATGTATAACTTTATATCTTAGTATGTATGGCAAAGACTTTGCCAGGACGGTTACACGGTGTCCAGTGTTTTAATTTGTATTCAATAAAAAACTTTTTACATACATACATACATACATACATACATACATACATGACACGAAAACAGGTGTTTGGGGAGGGCAAATGATGAAAACAAGGTTGTGCTGTTGCATTGTAAGATCCACCCCTTTTGTACCTGCATTGTTATATCACACATAGGAAAGGGATGGAGCTTGGGTTATTTTGATGAAAAAGTACGATTTTATAGATGTCTCCAAGAAGCTTTGTTGTCACCTACTGTGCTCAGCTTTATATGAATGTATGCTGACTCTCATTTTTCTTTCACGTCTTTTTCCCTTTAAAGACAATTGAGTTTTTAAATGAAAATATCAGGAAAGGAATTCAGAATTACTACGATGACCTGGACTTCAAAAACATCATGGATTTTGTTCAAAAGGAGGTTTGTTTTTCAGTATCAACTCAATCTTGCCCAAACTGCTATAGATTCATTAATATTCTAGCAGTTCACAATATTTTCTTCCCCTGCAGCGCCTTAAAAATTGCCAGAATTTCAGGAGAGACATGCTAGATTTTTGTGTTTCTTTAGGAGAGCTTCTGAGATGTTGATGATTGCGCATGAAGTCTCAAAAATGATTTCAGATTAAAAATACATTGTATTTTGGTGTACATTCAGAAAAATAAAATTCATTTGATAGTAAAATATTTAAAAGCTTTTGTGGAAATCTGCCAGAACTGCAGTGCATTTCTGCTGCTTCCATGAGCAACTTCCATTGAACATAATAAAATAATGGGTGACATCGAGTTGATTACAAACAAAAGCCATTTATCAGCAGAAAGAGAAAGAAAAACTACTTTCTTCACTTCCTTCTTTCCAATCATGATAATCTCTATTAGTTTATGTCAGACTTAACTCACATATACCATATTTCATCTCTGATATATAACATCAATTATAAAACTTGGATGCTTGTGTGGCTTTCTTCATTGCAATATATACTTTATATTTAACTATATATGGCTTTCCTACTTTTGGATAACTCTAGTCTCTAGCTAAATAGAGAAAATTAGCCTTTCTAGTACCACTGTTCTAGAAATAGTGGATGGTCTGGGGAGTCCTTTCTCAGAGAGGGTAAGAAAAGGGCTAACTGGAAATTCCCATTCTCTGTTTCAATACAATACTGTAGCAATAATATATTAGATATTAATAAGTCTGTAAGAGTGACACATTGGGGTGGGCTGCTGGGGGTTCACAGGGGTTCAGGAGAACCTCTAGCTAAGATTCTGTGAAGTTCGGAGAACCCCCAAATCCCCACTCCCGCCCAACCCACCCTGCCCCTCCCAGGAGTCTCCATGCACCCCATTTTGGATGCAGCTAAGTGCAAGGTGTGCGTGGAGGCTCAGAGAGGGTGAAAAATGGACACATGGAGCCTAGGGAGGCCGTTTTCGCCCTCCTGGAGGCTAGAGAAACGCCTTCGGAGCCAGGGGAGGGAAAAAACGCCCCTCCCCCCCACCGTGGTGCAGGAGGCTGACTAGGCCATGCCCACCATGACCACACCCACTCAGCAACTGGGCAGAAAACCCCTTGCTAAAATTTTTGAAGCCCACCCCTGCATTACCATAATAAATTGTGACATTGTTATGATAAAATTATGATAAAAGACTATCAAAGAATGTGATTTATTTGTTAATCATTTACATTACAATATTACAATTTACAGTATAATTATAAACATATCTGATGTGAAATAAGCTCCACTGAATTCAATAGAATTAAAGCATGGGTGGAGCTGAATGTTTTGATCTATAAGTTTTTGGAAACCTGAAACTCTTAGTGAAGGAAATAGGCTGTTAAAATTCTCATGAACTTGTGAATTAGGTTATTTTTGTCTAAGCCGCTGAGAAGCCTAATGTAATAAAAACATCTAGAGAGACATCATATACGTAGATGATAATGAAATCCCCTGTATTTCATATAGATAGATTGGAACACAAGCTGAATGGAATGAATATGAGTGATTATATTATTATATTATATTATTTATTATATTATATTATATTATATTATATTTATTATATTATATTATATTATATTATATTATATTATATTATATTATATTATATTATATTATATTATATTATATTATATTATATTATATTATATTATATTATATTATATTATATTATATTATATTATATTATATTATATTATATTATATTATATTATATTATATTATATTATATTATATTATATTATATTATATTTATTATATTATATTATATTATATTATTATATTATATTATTATTATTTACATTACAAGTATATTATATTATATACCATATACCATATAGTTGCTTAAATCTAATTAAATTAAATTAAATTACAATGGCGATCTTCTTTATTTGGAGGGAAAAAAATAATTGTATTTATAATATCTTACTGCTTTCCAACTCTCGCATTTTTTCTGTCTTTATGCTAGGATTCAAATATGCATTGAGATTTTCAAAGATTTAATTTTTTACATTTCTTTATATTTGACCTTGCTGTTATTTTTAAAATTCAAATGAATGCACATTCTTTTTCTTTATGATTAAACAAATGTTGTTCTTGCATACCAGGGAACATTCATGTGTACACAGATATAGGCAACACACACACACACACACACACACACACACACACACACACACACTATACTCCTTAATCACTAACTTTTGAAGTATACAATAGATCGGGATTTGAATTAAGTCTAGTCAGATCAAATCTTAAGGCCTTATTTCCCTACAGAATCTTTTCCAAAACTGAGGATTATTGCATATCACTTACTGTATAACCCCCGTTAATAGTTTTTTTTTTTTTCTTGACTGGATCATGATTTTTAAATGAGGAATATTTACATTCTGCAATGATGCTAAGTATGCTACATTATAATATCCTTTTCTCTTAAAGTTTAAGTGTTGTGGTGGAGAAGATTATAATGACTGGTCAAAAAATCAGTATCATGATTGTTCTGCTCCAGGACCATTAGCCTGTGGAGTCCCATACTCTTGTTGTGTCTCAAACAAGGTAAAAACAATGCATTATTCTCAATGAATTGGGCAGCTTTTAAAATGTTTGTCACATTGTGTTAAATCGATAGTTTTTCTCTAAAAGCTAAGCTTGTCAACAAAAACAATAATCTGTCTATGGAAACATTCATAATGAAGATGCAGAGAAGAGCAACAAAAATATAAAGGGTCTGGAGGGTAAATGATATGTTGAACGATTGCAGGAACTAGGTAATAAGAAGGACTAAGAGAGATATGATAGCAGTCTTCAAGTACTTGAGGGGCTGTCACAGATATGAGCGAGTTGACTTATTCTCCAAGTAAGGCAGGACCAGTGGGCAGGACAAGAAGTAACATGTAGAAGATCATTAAAGAGAGATCCAACCTAGAACTAAGGAGAAATCTCCTGACAGTAACAACAATTATCAGTGGAATGGTTTACCTCTGGAAATTGTGGGTTCTCCATTACTGGAGGTTTTCAAGAATTGGATAGCTATCTCTCTGGAATGGTGTAGAGCAGTGATGGCTAACTTTTTTGGTGCCAAGTGCCCAAAACATGCGCACAAAACCCCAAAATGCAATGCGAGCGCCCCCATGCATGTGCCCTGACCCCATGCATACATCCCCGCTCCTTGCCCATTTTTGACTTCCAGGTTGGTGCAGGAAGCTTTCCAGGACCAAAACGGGACGCGGGGGGCCTTGTGTGGCATCCCCATGCCCCATTTTGGCTTCTAGGTTGGTGCAGGAGGCCTTCCAAGAAAAAAATGGGGTGTGGGGGGCGTGCGTACCACCAAAATGCAATGCAAGCACCCTCTGCACATGCACGCGAGCGCCCCTGCATGCGTTCTACACATGTATGGCAGAGACCCGGAGACCAGCTGGCTGGGGGGAGGAGTGCACACATGCATGGTGGAGCTGGGCTGAGGCGATGGCCAGCATGCCTGCAGAGAGGGCTCTGTGTGCCATAGGTTCGCCATCACAGGCATAGAGTTTTCCTGCTTGAGCAGGAAGTTGGACCAAAACACCTTCAAGGTCCTTCCCAACTTTGTTGTTCCATATTCTATGTTCTATCCATCAGTTTGTTTGATGTGATTTGTACATGTATATGGAGAATCAGTTTGATATAGGGTAGTAGTATTTAAAAGGCTAGGAAAACGCAAGTTATAGTGGGTGACTTTGGGTTGCTCACGCTTTCTTAGGCCAGAGAAGATGATACTGGCAGACTGGTTCCACAAATGTTGCCAAGAAAACTGCATGTAGTTGCCAGAAAACTAGATTGACTTGAAGAACTACAATAAAGATGGTATAAAATAAACAGAAATAAAACATAATTCATGGCTGTATGGAAATAGCTTTATGGGTATTAGGAGCATAGAATGTAAATACAATTTTCCTAATGAAAATTTGGATAAATTGGATAAATCTAAAAACAAAGTAATTTGTATTAGGGTTTTTTTTTTTTCACTGATAAAGAATTTGTTTGTCTTATTAAAAATATTTTGGAAGCTAGTGAAGAGCCAAACTTTTTTCCTTCTGCCATGTCGTTGAGGCTTATTATATGATGTAACTCTTTTTGTGACAGTCACAAATGCACTATGAAATATGGCTTTTTAAAGGCCATACAATTCTAATAATAAATTCATATCCAGAATATGTATTATTACAGTTCATGAATGGAAGTAAACCTAGGTACAGTCATGCTAAATTTATAGTAATTTAGCTCTAGCTAATAGTTGTTGGAGGTAAACTATCTGTAATGCTCTGATACGATTATCAATAAGAAAAAAGTATACACTCTGTTATCAGATAATAACAATACCAATGTGTGAGGGTAATACCCACTGCCTTTATGTGTTTTTTTTCAAATGACTTCAGAAGGATAAAAAATGGCAATGTTTTTAGTTATAAAAATAACATTATAAACACCTAAAATAATAGTCCTGGACATCTTTTCAAAGCTGTCTTGTGTTATACCCAATTATCTGAAAGATGCCACAACACCACTCTAAAAATAAATCAAGTCAAATAAATATTAACTGTCTGACATAGTTACCAAAAGTAGCTTGGCATTTTCACTGGAAAAATACAAATGTGAGCAGCTGTTATTCATTTATTCTACGGTCATGGAAAAAATATAATTAATATGTGAGCTCGGCGTCTTTATTTTCATGGCATAGATAAGATCCGGATAATAGGCTTTGCCACTTTAGTGAAAATCTGTTGGGATAATGTAAACAAAAGCTTTTCAAGCCCAATAAATCTTGCCAGAATCAAAAAAAGCTAACTTTTTGCTACCTATAATAGCGCACTTATCAGGCCTAGGGAAGGATGTGGCATGAGTTAAGTCCATTTACAGGGGTGTCAAACTGGCAGCCTGTGGGCCGGATGCGTTCACGTGCAGGCCACGCCTACCCTGGCTCCGTAAAGGCAAAACACGTCGCGATACACCATGTGATGTTACATAATGCAATCGAGTTTGACACACATGCGCTCGCACTGTGATGGCGAACCTATGGCACGTGTGCACAAAGCAGCATGCGGAGCCATGTCGATTGGCACGCACGGCATTGATTGTTCCTCTTCCAGGTTTATGGCATGCATGCGCACGCAATGATTAGCTGGCCTTCCTGCGCGCAGCAGTGCCAGAAAGTGAAAGAGCTGGTCTTGCATTCTCCAGTAAGAGCATGCACGCTGGTCAGCTGATCATCACCCGCGCATGCTTGGTTGCAAAGGTTCGCATGAAGGTTGCAAAGGGTCGCATGGCTCAGGGCATCGTCATAAATATGAACCAGCTGCCATGCATCCAAATTTTGATTACATGACCAAGGGATGCTGTAACAGTCATAAGTGTGAAAAACCATCATAAGTCACTTTTTTCAGTGCTGTTGTAATTTTTAATTTTTAAAGGAATGTTTATATGTCAAGGACTATCTGTAAGAAGAGTTAATCTTGGCATTAATCTGTTTATTCAGCTGTCTGATCTGTATACTGAGAGCTAAATCTTAAAAGCCTTATGGTAATGCAGCTGTAATCCTCCCCACTCATGGCTTTGGATAGCTTATCTCTTTGACAAAAGGTTCTTCTTCTTACTGATGGACACTGGTGGTTTCTTGGCTGGTACAGCCAAGAAATTAAAAGACACTTGCTCCTGGGGTGGAAAGCTATGGCAAATCTAGACAGCATACTAAAAAGCAGAGACATCACCCTGCCAAGAAAAGTGCGTATAGTCAAGGCTATGGTTTTTAAGTTGCAATGGATGGCTGTGAAAGTTGGACCATAAGGAAGGCTGAGTGCCAAAGAATGGAGGCCTTTGAACTATGGTGCTGGAGAAGACTCCTGTGAGTCCCTTGGACTGCAAGACGATCCAACCCGTCAGTCCTAGAGGAGATCAACCCTGAAGCAGTCGATGTGAGCTTAAATGGACTCCAGAGGATGGTGGAGGACAGGAAGGCCTGGAGGAACGATGTCCATGGGATCATGATGGATCAGACACGACTTTGCAACTAACAGCAACAACAAAAGTAGCAGGGCACCCATGGGAGTAGGAAAACAAAGTCAAGGAGGTGCATGTGACTATGGAGTAGAAGGCCCACTCCTTTTGATATGCATTGTGTAAAAAACAATGGAGATTTAATTGAATGGTTGTGGCCGCCCGTTTGGCTTTTTTTGATCTCTTGAACACTTCTGGTACCGTACAGTGGTGGGTTTCAATTTTTTTTAGAACCTCTTCTGTAGGTGTGGCCTGTTTTGTGGGAGTGGCTTGGCAGTCATGTGACTGGATGGGAGTGGCTTGGACTAACTGGGTGGGAGTGGCTTGGCAGTCATGTGACTGGGTGGGCGTGGCCAACTTACAAAACGTGGTGAAGCTCACTTAACAGCGCTCTTGCTTAGCAACCAAAATGTTGGCTCAGAAACTGTGAGCACACTGCCTGGCATCTATTAAAAATGAAATGGTGTTGTTTGCTCTCAAGAGAAAGTATACATCTACTTTGAAAGAGCCAAAGCCAAGGCCATTTCCATGTTGCTTAAGAGTAAACACACTAATTGTGGAGCCTAACGAAAGAAGCCACGCACGCAGGTAAACAAGAAGGAGCGGAGTTAATGAAGGCAGCGAGAAGGCACAGCCACGAGGACTGAGAAACGGGGAAGGTGGAGAGGGATATAAACAAAAGAAAAGGCTTCTTAGTTGCCGTTCATCTTTTCTTCTCAGCCCTCAAGGGGCTTCCATCAAGCAATGCCAAGGGGGTGCCCTAAATCGACTCTTTTGGCTTGACCTTCGCCATTCAACCAGGGGGGGGGATGCCCTGGAACGCCTCCGAGCTTTTCTGGCAGCCACGCCTCCTAGGAAAGTTCGGGGAAGTCCTAGGAGACCGGACGCGCAAGCTATTGCCCGCGAGTGGTGAAGGAATGGGCGGGGGAAGTGAGTGAGGGTGGGGTGGGGCAGGCGCTCCGTGAGGAACGGGTTCTAACCGGTATGATGGATTTGTGGAACCTCTTCTACCGAACCAGTTAGAACCGGCAGGAATCCACCCCTGTTACCGTAGTAGAAACTTTAAAATCACATTTAAGCTTGTAAACCAAAAGTTTTATGTCTTATTCATAACAAAGTAATACAGTCTAGGAAAAAATATTTAAATTTATATATATTCATTATAAATTTAAATTTATAAATTTATAATGACTATATATAAATAAATTAGACAAGCATCTTTTTTGGTACAAGTTTGATTACTTAGAAAATAGATAGGAAAGGATTATTCGGGTACGAAGCAATTGAAATGGGTGGAAATTGTGTTTTTTAATTGATTCCCTTATTTTAGAGAGGGTTAGTATTCAGAGTATAATCCCAGTGAATTTGTAACTTTCTTTGTTCAACTCCTGTTATCGAATGCTCTTGTTCAAAACTTAATATATATGAGACAATAAATCTTGAATTTTCAGAGGTATTTGGGGAAAGATTCATGGCTTAAATCTTTCATAAGCTGTTTTCAAGAGAAATAGTGGTCTAATGAAACCAAGTTTGTGGAGGAAAATGGTTGAATGACCAAATATATACAGTAAATGAACAAAGTGAAATGTATATTTAAACAAGTATCGATGTCAAAGTCATGCTTGAGCATTTAGATAATAATAAATTTTATCCCATTTACAATGAATTCTAATAATTTGGATGCATGGAGGTTCATTTGTGCTCCCAAACACTTCCTCTTGAGATTCTATAAACCTAATAAAATTATTAAGAAAGCTATTAAAATTATTTAAAAAGATATTTAAAAACTTGGCAGAACTAGATAGTGATTTTTCACTTTTTAGTGTTTTTGTTTGCTATTTGAAATGAACAAAAATGTTTTTCGTACAAGTGAATATTTTTTAATCAAACTATAATAATATACATACTGGGTTTTAACTTTTTACTTTAGAAAAAGTAAAAAAAAAATGATTATGTTACAATTTTTATATCAAATTCTAAAACAAGCTATGTAAATCTCTTCATGTTACATTATAAGTAAATATGTTTATATGTGTTTTTTTTCCACAGACAACAGTCATTAATACCATGTGTGGATATAAAATGATTAATGAAGAGGTAGGGAAGTGAAATATTATATATAAATATATTAAATTTAGCATTTTATAGTCAAAGCTTTCCCAGAGGTAACACATGGCTGTGAGAGTTGGACAATAAGAAAGCCTGAGTGCTGAAGAATTGATGCTTTTGAATTGCAGTTGGAGAAGATTCTTTGAGAGTCCCATGGACTGCAAGGAGATCAAATCAATCAAAGGAAATCAACCCCAAAGGTCCTTTGGAAAGCAGATACTGAAGCTGAAGCGCAGATACTCTGGTCCTACGGTCCATGGGATGTGACGACAGATAGACCGATAAAACAATTTTATGATAAATACCCTGATAAGCCAAAGGGTCCCCCTGGTGGGGCTGGAGAGATGGTTAGGGTTTTAATTTTAACCCCCTGTGTTCACCTCATTACAGGACATGATCTTCTCATGGGGTGGGGGGGGGGGGGAAGCCTGTCAGGCCTGGAAGCCATATTTTACATTGGGCCTTCAGGCCTGCTGCATTTAATGCTGTGGGAAAATGGGAGGGGGTTATATGGAGTATGGGAGATATATAGTCATAATAATATTCCTTTCTCAGAGAGTCAAGGACATTCTCCCCGGCACCTGGAGGGGTGTGACTGGGAGGCATCTCCAGGTGGGACTGTGCTTGATTGACGATGTGATGGCAGGGACTTGGACTTTTACTTGGGTGGGGAAAAGCTGGAAGCTTTCAGATTTGTTTTTTCCCAGATGTGCCAATATGGCATCTCTAACAAAATGGAACTTTGAGGAACTTCAAGCCTCAGAGTCTTCTTTCATTGGGGGTGTTACTTGGAACCCTGACATTAAAAGAGAGAACTAATTGGAAAACATAGAAGGCAATAGGAGAAGGGGATGGCAGAGGATGAGATGGTTAGATGGTGTCATTGATGCAGAGAACATGGGTTTGGGCAAACTCAAGGAGACAGTGGAGAGCAGTGGGGCTGGGCATAATTGATGGGTTTGCGAGAAATCAGGAGTTAGTGACTGAAGAACAAAATTTAGCACTTATCAATTTGTTGTTTTAAGGATGGCTAAACTTTATGCATTTTTAAAGGGGATTGTTGCCATCCACTACTTCCTTTTGTCCTGTGTTCTTTATTTTGCTTTGGCAAACACACCCACAGGGAGGGTCCTCCCGAGCTCTGTTTTCACTGGCAGAGGGTTGCAGGAGGCCGTCGCAGCCAAAAATGGAGCTCGGGAACCCGTTTTTGCTGGCAGGGCACTCGTGTCACCCCAGGCACCAACATGAGTGACGAGCTGGCCACACCCACCCTGGCCACACCCACCCTGGCCCCCTGAGGTCAAACACAACTCTGATGCAGCCCTCAATGAAATGGAGTTTGACACTACTGATCTAAATGGTCAAACAGACTTTGGTCATGGGCACTCCGATATCTCAGCCGAGCCAAGCCTTCTCTGGGAAGTCTGCTTGGTAAGAAGCTATTCTTGCCAATTCACTCCAAGAGTGGGTTGTCTGCATGAAATGTGCGAGAGCTGTAGACTTTCCAGTTAAGAAAGGGGAAGGCCATTTTCTCTCCCTGCATTAACAAAGTTGTAATTCATTACTTTACAGCGCCTGAGTGTTCAACACAACATATATATCAGAGGATGTACAAATGCTGTAATCATTTGGTTTATGGACAACTATGCCGCCATGGCTGGAATTTTGCTGGGTATATTGTTTCCACAGGTAACTCTTTTTATAAGGTAAACAGAGCATTGCTCTCCCTCCCTCCCTCCCTCGTCTGAGTCTAGATCAGGGGTGAAATCTACTTAACTTACCAGTTCGCAGATGTGAGCACACGCACCACCTCCATGCATGTGCCCATACACAAAGCGTCAAAAACGGACATGAAAACAGGACATCCTGCTTTCTAGCTAATATAAATTGTGCGTCACAGCTGATCGTCGGAAATACCAGTTTGCCCAAACCAGTAGCATTTTTTAACTACCGGTTCGGGTGAACCGGTCCGAACTGGTAGCATTTCACCCCTGGTCTAGATTCCACCACCTCCTTTTGCCCAGGTTACTGGGCGGGCAAGGAATCCTGAACCACAGATTGCAGCAGAGTCCTGCCTGCTCAGGAATCTCTCCTGATCGTAGGAGAAACAGGTAGAACTCAACAACAACTCATCATTACTTCTTTCGGCTTTGCGTAATGTTCATGATGCAGTGTCAAAGTTGGGCAAAAATCATGGGTTCTTGCTGTCCTCCGAAGGGCTATTGGGTGACAGGGGAGGACAAGAGGAGAAAACAAATAGTCTGGGAACAATTTTGTTTGTTTGTTTGCTTGACAGTTTTTTGGAGTGATGGTCACTCTGCTGTACATCACCCGAGTAGAAGACATAATTACTGAACACAATTCGAAAGGGGCACTGCTTCAGACAAGAAGACAGAGGGAATATGATGAGCCAGCTGGAGCTGGATGCTGTATGTGTTTTCCTGAGTAACATCAGATTGCCCTTCGACCAAGACTAACAGTTAATGTCCTCTTGCACTGTGCCTTGAATGTAAACTTGAATGTACTGTGATTTGTAAGTAATAGATGACAAATGTCCGGACACTTTCCAGACATCATTAACAGAAAATATCTCTTAAGTGCTCCTTATTACAGTGGGATTTGTTCCTATGTTGGAATCTCTCTTCTTTTGTGACATCCCAAAAAACCCTAGCCAGTTTCCTGCTGTAGGATAATCCAGGAGAGAAATAATAATTTATTCTAAGGTAATTATTATATAGAGCCTGACTTTATACTTAATTGATCTACCTAACAGTGTATATAGCAAGATGAAATTATACTCCCCCCCCTCATAACTGCTAGAATATGGCTAGTCAACTAGTGCAAGAAATGTTTCACAAATCCAGATGTATTGATTTCCCACCATAAAACGATTCTGTGTCAGAAGCAACACGCACTTCTTTTTTTATGGAAGGATAATATACCCTGTTTCCCTCAAAATAAGACCTCCCCGGATAATAAGCCCAATTGAGCTTTTGAGTGCATGCGCTACATGCGATAAAATAAGCCCTCCCCCCCAAATAAGCCCTCCCCAAACGCATACGTGCAGCTCCCCACCATTTCCTCTGATTGCTTGCCACGCAAACAACACAAGGTGAGGTGGTGAGGGGGGGAAGGGAGGGGGAACATACCCCATGCACCCCCCACACCCTTACCTAATGGCTCCTCCCACAACCGTATCCATCCTGCCCCTTCTGTCATGCTAATGGCCACCGCATAAAGAGTGGCAGGCCCAGTGACGCACCACATGCCTCATTCCTTAACTACCACTGTTTACATCTGTGCTTTCATTGAAAAGCTAATGAGCAGCGCAACAAAACAGCAGTCATGAGTGGCAACGCTCTCTGCCTCCTGCATCGCAAAAATACTAAAGACCTCCCCCAAAATAAGGCCCTGTCTTATTTTCGGGGAAACACGGTATCTGGTTCCTATGTAGTAGTAATTGGGTGAATTCTTGTTTTTCTAAAAACTTGGGCTTGCTGCAGTGTTATGTTTAAAATAAACGTAATTTTCAAGCTCGTGCAGATTACATAATCACCACTGAAAATCATAATACTGTAATTTTCTGGAAATAATCTAATGTGAAGTCTTATGTGGGAGTCTAGGTAAACACATTTAATTTTTCAATTGTTTCTGTGTTGATTCCTGGCCAATGAAGTATTTTAAGGAACTTGATTTTCATTCTTGTGCAATCAACTTTTTATGCTGCTTCTAACAGATAACTGGGAATTTTAGGGGCCTTTGCTGTGTCTTTTGTACGTTCCTGATCTAATCCACTGTTTGATCAGTTAACTAAAAGCTGCTTATTTTGATGCCAATTTTTAAAATTGTTTTTAACTGTATGGAGTTTCATATATTTGATATCCCTAATTAATGTTTTTGTCTTCTGTTTCTAAACAGAATTCAGGGGTGTACAGATGTGCCACTAAAAATTATATTATTTACATGAAAAATAAAGAAATATGGTTTTGTAAAATAAAAAAAATAATTTTTCACTATGAGTGGGTTTCCTGGCATAAAATGTTTCTGTTCTTTTGAAAAGAGGAAGAGGCCGAGATCATTCTAATTGTCCCCCATTGGTCACGCCGACCATGGTACGCAGACCTGGTCAATCTTTCTGTGGAACCTCAGTGGCTTCTACCAATGATTCAGTCCCTCTTTCATTAGGGCTCCATTCACTCCCCCGACCTCCGCTGGCTACGCCTAACTGCTAGGAGGCTGAGCGGGCGGTCTTGAGGGCGGATAACCTTTCCGAGACAGTAATCCTTACTATTCAGGCCTCCCGCCACCCAGCCACTAACAGGATCTACGAATCTACGTGGCAGACCTTAGTGGCTTGGTGCCTAGCTCGAGGGGAGAATCCTCTGAAGGATTCAATGTCCCAACTTCTGGACTTTTTGCAACAGGGACTTGATAAGGAGCTATCCCTGAACACCCTGCGGCGGCATGTGTCGGCTCTCTCCTCAGTTCTCTTACTTCACCGAGATGAACCCCTCTCCTTGCACCCTCACGTCCGCAGGTTCCTTAAAGGGGCAACCAATCTCTGCCCTCCTGTCATACACCGATTCCCCTCCTGAGATTTGACCAAACTCCTCGATTTTCTCACTGACCCGCCCTTCGAGCCTCTCAGGGCGGCCTCGTTGCACCATCTCACGCTCAAAACTGCCTTTCTGGTGGCCATAACATCAGAGCTGGCGGTGCTTTCCAACTGGACGGACTTGTGTGTGTTCCACCCAGACCGCGTGGTCCTTCGCATCGACCTCATCTTTGTTCCGAAAGTGAATTCAGCATTCCATCGCTCTCTGGATCTCGCTCTGCCAAATTTCTGTCCGGCTCCATCTCACAGTCTGGAGCGCAAATGGCACAAGCTAGACGTCCGGCGTGCTCTTAAGGTCTACATCGCCAAGACAGCAGCCTTCAGACGCAACAAAGCCCTCTTCGTATCTTTCCACCCTACCAACAAAGGGCTGAAAGCATCTCCGTCCATGATTGGCCGATGGATCAGGTCTGCCATTGCTCAAACTTACATCACACATTATTTCACTCCCCCACCCAATATTATGGCTCATTCCACGTGCGGCGCAGCTACATCAGCAGCATGGCCGCGGCAGGCCTCGGTGGAAGAGATCTGCAAGGCAGCTACCTGGTCTACTCCTAAATCATTTATACGACATTACAAGGTGGAGCGGTATGCATCGGCGGATGCAGCTTTTGGACGGCGAGTCCTCCAACAGGTTCTTCCTTCTTCCAGCTCCTAGGCCAGTCTCATGCCCTCCCGTGGACACGCCAGCTTTGGTATGTCCCATGCATGACCGCTGTCTCCACCAACTTTGAAGAATGGGGCATTGGTTCTTACCTGATACGCCCCTTCTCTGGGCAGGTGGAGACAGTGGTCATCCCCACCCTTGGGGTCCTGGCCTACTTCACAGGGGTGATCTGCGAGCATGTTGTATAGTCACAGGAAGGAAAGCGATTGTTCACCACACAGCAGTCTACTTATCTCCGTCAAGAAAAAGTGGGAGCATGCTCCTCCGAGGCGATGACATCACTTTGGTAGACGCAGTTCTATTGGTTACTGACTGAGTTAACCCATGCATGACCGCTGTCTCCACCTGCCCAGAGAATGGGCGTATCAGGTAAGAACCAACGCCCCATTTCCTCTGACAGGTTTTTATGCAATTGTCCATAATAAAACCTTTTTAAATATAAGCTAATCATCTGTCCCAAGTATACATATTTTTATTCAAAATGTTGGTGACGAGAAAAGTAAACAATTAGTGCTTTTTTTTTTTGCTCTCCATCTTATGATAAGAGTTTGCATTGGTATGGCACATTTTATGTCACATTTGTAAAAGATTTCTTTCATGTACCAGAACTAAGGTGCCTGTTACCTGCTTTAGGAGATAACTACCCTCTCTTTTCCTTTCCCCCCAAGAGTCCTCAAATTTTTGGAGATTTCCCCCATTTTTTTAAAAAAAACGCCTGGGTATGAACCAGGACTCAAGTACAAACACGTTCTTTTCCTTTTAAGAGATAGTTGGGTTTTTTTAGTACATTAAGGTTTCCAAGAGTCAGAGAAAATTGTTCCATTCCACTCTCCATCATCCGCCTTCACGCAAAGCAGAATAGGCTGTAATTGAAGGAGTTAAAAGAACAAGGAGGTTTTTTTTAAACTCCTCATCTCCCAGAGTAGTGTTTCTCAACTCTCAGAATTTCTGCCCACCTCCTCAGCATCTGTATACTCAATCTTTTTTTTCTTCTGTAAGTTTCTCAAGTTCCTCCTTTGGTCCCTTGCTGTAACCAAGCGTATTAATCTGAAAACCTAACAATAACCCCCCCCCCAAAAAAAAAAACCACCAGGAAATGCAGACATTCCATATTTCATACTGCAAGTACTTCATCCTTTCCTTACTCACTGTGCAGGATATCAAACCTTGTCCACTTTATGA
This sequence comes from Thamnophis sirtalis, assembly GCF_051295495.1. Classification (NCBI taxonomy): domain Eukaryota; kingdom Metazoa; phylum Chordata; class Lepidosauria; order Squamata; family Natricidae; genus Thamnophis; species Thamnophis sirtalis. The sequence continues at coordinate 33,665,747 of NW_028261395.1, forward strand.
TCTAAGGACATTAACTCCCCAAATTCTCAAGCCAGCATGCTAGCTAGGGAATTTTAGGAATTGAAGTTCATACAACTTCAAATTGTCACTTTTCCAGAAAATTCCAGGTAAATTGGGCGGTGGCTACCAAGACCCAGAAACGTTTAGAAACAAGTATCTAGAGAGCCGAGGTGGCGCAGTGGTTAGAGTGCAGCACTGCTGGCTACTTCAGCTGACTGCAGTTCAGCAGTTTGGCTGTTCAAATCTCACCGGCTCAAGGTTGACTCAGCCTTCCATCCTTCCGAGGTGGGTAAAATGAGGACCCGGATTGTTGGGGGCAATATGCTGACTCTGTAAACCGCTTAGAGAGGGCTGAAAGCCCTATGAAGCAGTATATAAGTCTAACTGCTATTGCTATTGCTATTCCTAAAAAGTCAAAGCTCTTCAAACAGCCTGTTGTCATTTTGCTTTGGTCTCAAGAAGCCTTTGTCAGTTGTTTTTGAACACATCTTAGTTAAGACAGAGAAACAAGAGCATACATTAAGTATAGCTCCTAGAATATTTCACCACTGGAGTAAAGAGTGAACTATGTAGTTTATAATTAAATTGAAGGTACTGTAATTTAGAAAAAGGGGAAGTTGAGGCAAACACTAAAAATAGTGATGCAAATGGAAATAAAAAATTATTTTGAGCTCAGCAAATCTTTCCCCCTTCCCAATCCCTAGCAAATTCTGGATCCTTTTAATGATATATTCTGTAAGATAATTTAATTCACGTTAGCCTCTCCAACATGGAATTGGCATTATCAAACCAAGCAACAATGAAGAGGACTAAACTCTACACCAAGGATTAAAATCCAACTAGGCTATGATAAATCAGACGATATTGATCATAATTGGGGAGGGGAATGATCCCTGTTCTAAAATTCAGAGCAGAAAATGTTCTAAAAATAAAAGCAAAGATGCTTTTGGTCATGGCAGTTGTTTTATTAACATTCATAATACTTTACAGAACAGAAATGTCTTCCGATCAAGCCAAAAGCAAGCATGGAACAGACACTACAGATCTTAAGTCAAATAAAATAACATGCAAATGTATTTATCAGCAATTGACAAACCATGAGTCATATTGAACAGAGAAGGTGGTCATTTTTTCCCCATAATTTTGGTAGATATTAATAATTTAGAACTTATTGGCCTCAAAACTACATTAAGAAAATAGAATACCATGAATTAAACTAACAATCTAAGAACATACATGGAAACCAGAGGTGATATTCAGCCCGTTCTCTCCAGTTCTAATGAACTGGTAGCAGCGGCTGTGGAAGTTCTGCCCCCCCGCCCCGACATCACGCACGAGAATTCTGCATGCGCAGAATGCAGTGTGGATGTGCAGACGCGGTGCATGTGCTCATTTTTGCAAACCAGTAGGGAAGGTCAGTGAAACCCATTGCTGATGAAAACTATACGCCAATTATATAGTATTCACAATTACTCAGCTGGAGGACTGACTATTGCTATTGGAATATATACATAAATATGGATTTGTATCAGGTTATTAGATCAATGAAGATAAAACTGAAAAAAATATGAAATTAACAAAGGAACAAAATTCTGCATCGTGGTTTAACATTATTGCAAAACAGATGAAATACTAAGTACTTACTGAACAAAAATGATTTATTAAAAATAAATTAGGTATAGCATATATATGTCCACAGGTGGAAACAAATGAAACTTAATCTTGGTTAGGAAGCACTATAACCATCAATATGAATAGTTTACCAAGACTTAACTTTCTTTTCCAAATGATCCCAATACATATTGAAAACAAGTTACAGCACGTTTGGCATAAACAGGAGAGGAACTACATATGGTTCAAAAAAAAAAGACCAAATATTAAATCCAAGATTTTACAGCATTCAAAAATTGAAGTGTAGCTCCAAACGTGAAATATTATACCAGCTGATTGACATAGATTATCTCTCCTTATGGATAACTCTATGGAGGATTTAAGATTTCTCAGGATTGACAAAAACAGAAAATGTATAGGGAAGCATGCAATAATATTTTGCATGACTTGAATAAATACAGGAAAAGAATAGTCTAGATTTTTTTCTGTCTTGCTTTCCTGTTCAATATTTTTATCAAGAAGAGAACAAAGATATTCACTCAGTGGAAACAACTAATTTGATATAATCCTGGTTTGCAATCTAAACAAATATTGTATCTCAGATTCACATTTCACAACCATCTAATTTGCTGATGGTGCCTTACGGGACATGTGGAAGCCATATGACTCTGGTCCCCACAATATAACCCCTTCCCCCCAGGGTCTAAGTCTTCTGGAATGAACTGGGTTGAGTCTTGCCTACTTACATGGGTTCTTCAGATGCAGGAATGGCCAGAAAGATCTTTTAGAAGCTTGAATCCAGACCCTTTCTTGCCGTAGATGTCCATCTTATAGGCAGAGGTGCATTAATTCTTGAAAGGTTCCTGGACATTTAGAGCTAAATTACAAGACATTTTTTTGGACAGATTCTTCTGAAACGGGTCCATCAAAGCTGCAACATTCCACTCCAAGTCTTGGGCCAATAACTTGACGGTGCAGATGGGCCACACCCTTGCTTCAATTCGGGAATGTGCTTGTTGGTACTTTCACTGGATCCATGTACATCACCTACAATTGCTGGCTAAAACCATCAGTTACCTACCAGAGGGTAGGTAAAAAGGAATAGCCCATTTAGCAGCTCTAGCGCTAGATTAGTGGTTCCCAACCTTTTTTTGGCCAAACCCCACATAAGCATCTCTAAAATTCTGATGCCTCCCCTCTGTGACATATAATTCTTTACTCATGCACCCCAAGTTGGGAACCACTGCTCTAGACAATAGCACTATAGCACTTAGACATACTGTTTCATAGTGCTTTTACAGCCCTCTCTAAGCAGTTTAAGAGAGCCTGTTGTCCCCAATGCGCTGGGTCCTCATTTTACCCACCTCAGAGGGATGGAAGGCTGAGTCAACCTTCGGCCTGGTGAGATTTGAATTGCCGAGCTAGTAGTCAGCTGAAGTAGCCTGCAGTATTGCACTCTAACCACTGCGCCACCTTGGCTCAATCAATAAGTTGATTAGAATTCATTTGGGAGGTTTTTAGGCCATACACTCAGCTGGAATTTGGACCCCACCAGGTACGTTGGAAAATGGTCCAGCAATTTATCAGATTTGTCTGGGTTGATCACTGAGCTTCTCCTGCAAGGAGGAGGAGGAGGAGGAATATGATCTTCAGTATTTGGCTGGTTTAATAGCTCCTGCTTCCGAGTAGCAGATGGATCCATTTGCTGGCTTGGCGGAGTATATTCATCTGGAAGTTGCTCCATTGTAGTTTCACTCTTTTCTCAGTCTGCCTATGGAACAAGCAGTCCTGTTTTCCGGTATCAACTCACAGACAGTTGCTAGATTAGAGCAGCAATTTACTCAAGGCCAAGCAGATAACGAGGAAAGGAACATACATCAAAATGAAAACGGTCTCTGGAATAAAAGCTTGCCTGGGTCGTTTCAGATGAGAAACCAAAATTCAGTCTGAGATTTGGAGCACCAAATCAGGTTAGCCAATTTAGAGGAGCCACTCAGAACAGGATTATTTCCAAAAGAGAAACAGGGCTCGGGGCTACCTCTTAAATCCGGGTTGCAATCAGCTAACTTTAATTAAGTTAGTTCCTCCCTTGCCTGGGAAGGAGCCTCATTCAGCGTCTTTATTCTGCTCTTCCCTCTACTAGCAGAGTCGGAGGGCTTGGAGGTGGTCTCATCATCCACTCTTCAGCGATTGTGAGGGTGTTGTGTGTGAGCAGCTGTTGGAAGAAATGTCCTTCTGGGTTCAGTTCCAAGTGGGGGGAAAAGACACCGGAAATATGGAGGCTGCTTGGAAAGATGGTTTAACGGTGGACAGAATCACATGCCTTGAGCTCCTGAACAGAAAAGGGGGATCACATGCTTCCAGATGTTGGGTGAAGAAGAAAAAGAGAACAAGATGCTGAAAGTCCCTGGTTTTATGCCCTCTCTGGCCTTTGATCTTGAGCTTTTATTCTGATTGGTTGTCAGACTCCCATGGGGCCATGCAGGGGCAACTCTGTAGGCTGTGTTTTGAGTCCAAGTTTGGTTGAGCATTGCTTCGTCCCAGGTGCCCTGTGGTGAGATGGGTAAAGGGCTAATACTATCATGCCTTAATCCCATCACCCTGGAGCTGAATGGGGGAGATCATTGTTATGTAGAATAGACTGGCTCAGGCCTTTTAATGGCCCATTGACAAAGGTGGGGGCTATTAAGAGTGAGTCCATTTCCTGCCTTAAAACATGTTTCTCCATTTCTGATCCAGGGAAATGTCATATTCTGCCTTTTCAATATTTCCCAGCCAGGATATTTCATTCTTCTAGGAGAGGGATGGGTACTAACTTCCTACACAGCTTCATGAGGTTCCTAGCTTGATGTCACCTGAGCTCACCTCCCACAGGTTCAGCTGGAGCAGCTTCTTTAGAATCAAAATCTGATCCTGGGTGATAATGCAAAGTAGCTTAATGTTGAAAATGTCTTGCTCGAAAATGTCTTTGCAGGGATGCCATTAATTATCCCAAACTAGATGGGAAATAGGAAGGGTTTTTTTCCCCAATCTATCCATGTTATCCTATGCATCCCACCTCCCCTCACCCATTTTTGGCTTCCAGGTTGGTGCAGGAGGTCTTCCAGGTCCAAAATAGGGCACAGGGGGGTGCATACGTTCTCCCCCAACTCCCCATTTGGGCTTCCAGATTGGTGCAAGAGACCTTCTAGGCCCAAAATGGGGCATGGGGGGGGGGAAACAGCACACGTGAACCCCCAAAATGCAATGTGAGCACCCCACCCATGCCCTCTGGCTGGTGGGAGGTGCAGTGGATCTAGGCTGGGGTGATGGCTGGCGTACCTGCAGAGTGGGCTCTGCGTGCCCCCTGTGGCATGCGTGCCACGGGTTCGCCATCACCATCCTAGATGTTCCTTTACAAATTTGGCATTTTGGACTTAAATTCTTGAGTTTGTGTGACAAATCTTTGGTGTCTGAAAATTGGTTTTCCATTTCCCCCCCATATTATCTCTACAAGTTGATAATACCAGACTTTATCCACCCATCCTGAAAGAGGAAACCAAGAGTAGCAGGCACGTAAGATATGATTTGCAAATAATAACAGGGATACAAATAATGTTAACAGAGAGATACAATCAAGATCTCGGAGGAGAGCCTTCTCTGTTGCGGCTCCGACACTATGGAACAATCTCCCTGTGGAGATTTGTACCCTCACCACCGTCCAGGCCTTCCGCACAGCCCTCAAGAACTGGCTAGCCCGTCAGGCCTGGGGATAAGCCTACTTTCGCCCCTCCCGAATGCTGAGTGAATGTTGAGTTTTACTGTTTAATTTATTTTTGTTCATATTTCTTTTGTATTGTCCTACACTCCCTTTCCTTTTTGATTGTAAGCCGCCCTGAGTCCCCTCAGGGAAAAGGGCGGCCTATAAATGTCCAATAAATACTATTAAAAAAAATACTATAAAAAGATCAAGTGCGGTACTAATACCACTCTATAAAGACTTAGTAAGACCAGTGGTGGGTTGCCAGTTTTTTTACTACTGGTTCGGGTGCGCTCCAGAACAACAGTTTTTTCTGTTGTAACAGTGAATAACATTAGAACTCTATTGATCTATTCATCAATCTTATTTAACAAACAAGCAGGTATTATCCTGATTCTAAAAATTACAGCTCGGAGTTGTGGTTGTATTCTCAGACCTCGTTTATTTGGATGCTGTAGAGAGCAGGGATCTCCAACCTTGGGAACTTTTAAGAATTGTGGACTTCAACTCCCAGAGTTCCCCACCACATGCTGTCTGGAGAATTCTGGGAGTTGAAATCCACAAGTCTTAAAGTTCCCAAGGTTGGACCCTCCTGCTCTGCCAGAAAGGATCATAATTCACCGCCGTTGTTTTTTCTAAGGTCTTGCGAAAATCATGATTGCATTTATAAGCTGATATGCCACCAGGTGGCAGTAGAGCTACTCATAACAGAGTAGACCACAGCATAATAATGATGCATTATTCTTAAAGTGAAAATTACAATGTAGAAGGGGAAATTGCATTTAGCTCAAGAATTGGTCAATTCCTGGAAACTTCTAAAATATTTAAACATTTCATGTAGAAGACTTTTCACTTTGGTCTGAATTGGACAGTCAGGGAAACATGTGGCAGATCCACCACTATGAAAACTGTATCTGTACTTCAGTGGTGGGTTTCTATCGGCTCAGACCAGTTCGACCGAACCGGTAGTGGTTTGGTGGCCTGGGGAGCTGGAACCGGCAGTGCCCCAGGCCTGCCATGCCCCCCCCCCCAAACCAGTTCTCATATGGCGCCGCCATCTTGATTTTTGGTTTTGCGTGCACCGAACCAGCAGTAATGCCAAAAGCAACACACCCCTGCTGTACTTGCTCTGACATCATGGATGCATCACTTCCTCATGTACTGCTGGAATATCTGCTATACCAGGGGTGTCAAACTGGATTTCATTGAAGGCCGCATCAGGGTTATGTTTGACCTTGGCAGGGGGTGGGCAGGGGAGGGCAGGATGGGCGTGGCCAGCTTGATGTCACTCATTTCGGGAGCACCTGTGGTTACCCAGACGGGGCTGGGGGGATCCTCCTGCAGCCCTCTGCCAGCCAAAATGGAACTCTTGCAAAGGGCATGCAGGAGACTGTCGCACGGCCCTCCCAAGCTCCATTTTCACTGGCAGAGGCACTGCAAGCTGGTCCTTCACTATTTCCAGGGTGGCCCCATAGGCCAGATCTAAGCACCCTGGGGGCACATAACACCCATTCATAGAAATCTTAATCGTTCTTCTGAACAGGAAGTCATCACTTTGAGATCAAAGCCATTTCCAAAAGGGCTGTCAAATTTTTATGGCCAAAAAGTTGCCATTGCTTGCAAAAGTCCCCTTTAATTTAATAATTGTTTCAGACTTTCCCATACAATGTTGATAGTTGTTTAATACCTTAGATTTGATATACTGCTGTATTATTATTATTATTTTTAACAAAAGGTCACCATATCCATGGATCTAACTTTGTATCCAATTACCCAACTTTCTGGTAAAGCCATGATGACATTTTTGCAACTGTGGCATTATTACATAAAGTATGTAATTTACATAATTTGCACAATGATGTTGCAACACGCATAGTGACATTGGACCTTCCCTCTGCAGAATTCATGTATTGTACTGTAGAAAGTTAGCACCCGCCACTCCTAGAAGAATAAAGTATTTTGGGAAATATTAAAAAGGTAGAACATTATATTTCCCTGGATGAGAAATGGAGAAACATGTTTCTAAAGACAGAAACTCAGAGCCACAGATCCCTGGCCCCAAGCAGATACTAACCCTGAGGCCAGCTTAGTGGTGGGTTGCAAATATTTTTACTACCAGTTCGAGCGCACTCCTGCCGCCGCTATTATTGGTTCGGCCGAACCGGGCCGAACCAGGAGCAATCCACCACTGGGTCAGCTTTTAGAAATGCAGATTTGGTAATCCATACAAGAAAGGATATTTTGAACAAAGGCAGTATTAGGTAGAATGGTAGGATCAGCCCTCACTCAAGAGCCAAACCAGTAAAGCCATTAAGACACGATGGGAATGGCCCAACATCCTTTCAGGACACAAGCCTTCTCATTACATCACCCAGCAGGCTTCAAACTTGATTCAGACAAACTAACCACACATGGCACGTGGGAGTCTGACTATAGCAACCAATAGAATACATATTCTTGCACAGGAATAGGAAGCTCAAGTTCAAAGCCAAGAGAGGATATAATTAACACTCAATCTCCACTCCATGTGGTCAGCTGCCCAGGACCTCAAACCCATGTGGTCCTGTCCATCAATAAAGCATCTTTCCAATCAGCCTCCATGTTTCCAATGTTTTTCTTCCCACTTGGAACTGAACCAGATGGACATGTCTTCCAACAGCACACAAACACCAAAACAAATCATGTGCATGGGAGGGAGAGGCATATTTTGTGTTTGGCCCCACAATTTAAATTCCTGAAAGCAGGAATCTACTTTCTTGCATTCAGGAGAATCCTCTATGGGTGTCTGGATTAAAATAGTTAAAAGATGGCTGCCACAAATGTTCAGTTGACCTCCCCACAGGTGTGTGTGGCATATCTTAAAAGAGGCAGGACTTTGCTCATAAGAGTGTTGGCTGCCACCTTGACATTTTCGATCATCCTGAAATATTTCTGCTTCCCTTCATCTCCTTCAAGGGCTCAGCAAGCAGAGAATAAAAACCATTAGCTGCCCCTATGTATTATGGGAAAAATGGAGGGGAAATTGTATGGAGTGAGATGCAATGTAGCCATAACAAAATTCTTTCTACAAAGCCAAGGTCATCCTTTGTCTTTGCACCTCTGCACCTGAGCGGAACTAGATGGGTGCAACTGCCAGCATGGCAGTGGAAGATTGGACCATGTGATGGACTTGTGGGTGTGGGGGAAAGATCTTGAACTTTCAACTGGGTGGGGAAAACCGGGAAGCTTTCAGATTTGGGTTTTCCCAGATGTGCCAACATGGCTCTCTTAATAAATTGGAATTTTGAGGAATGCTTTGCCTCGGACTCTGATTTAATTTTGGAACCCTGACAATGAGTCTTTGGAACCCTGACAATGAGTCTCCTGCCTTAAGCAGGTGGTTGGACTAGAAGACCTCTGAGGTCCCTTCTAGCCTTAGGGTTCTGTGAGAGAAACTGGCGGAGGGGACTTCCCACTTTTCTGGATTAATCGCATTAAAGCATTTCTTAGCAAGGGAAGGCAGAAGTTTATCCAAATCTGGTCAGCAGAGGGCGCTGCTTGCTCACAGTTAACCAACTTCAGGGCATCCCTTCCATCAGCTTCTTTCCCAAGACTCTATTGCTGCCGTTTCGGAATCTCTTGGCTGCTTCTCCTCTTTAATAGGAAAGAAATTGAGCAACCTGGACCGGGGAAAGGATGTTGCATGTATTTAGAACCTCCACACTTTCACACGGGGAGGGGACTCATGCAATTCACTTAACAGTAAGATCATCAGCCACTAGAGCAGGGGTGTCAAACTCAATTTCATTGAGGGCGACATCAGGGGTGTGTTTGACCTCAGGGGGCCACAGTGGCCGTGGTCAGGCTGAGCATGGCCAGCTCATCACTCATGTCATCATAGTGCCGGGGGCGGCCCGAGTGCTCTGCCAGCGAAAATGGGCTCCTGAGCTCCATTTTCCGCTGGGACAGCCTCTGTTTTTTCTGGCAGAGAGTTGCAGGAGGTTGTCCCAGCTGAAAACGGAGCTCGGGAGCCCATTTTTGCTGGCAGAGGCACCATGGGCCAGTCTTTCGTTGTTTCTAGGGCTGCTTCGTGGGCCAGATCTAAGCACCTCATGGGCTGGATCTAGCCCCTGGGCCTTGAGTTTGACATCCCTGCACTAGAGCAACAGGGTGCTGGTAACCGAGAAGAAAAGTTCATACGTGTCCCTGTTGTAAACCCTCTCCCCAATTTTATTAGGGATTTGTCTGTTGGGGAGATGATTCAACTGTCCTCCTTAAGACCTGGTAAATTGGAGATAGGATATTTCTGTAAGTTCCTGACATGATCCAGGAGTGGGCTTTTCCCACCAAGAAGCTTCTTCAGCTCTTGATTGAAGCTGAAGAACCTTCTTGGATGAGAATGAAACATCTTCAGAGAAAAACCAGAAAGTCCAGTTGCCTCTTGAAAAAGCACCTTTGAGACAACCATGACTTCCATGGCTGAGAATCTCCATAGACATTCATGTGATGTGATTTTGTCTTCAATTAAGTCCAGCAATTGGTTTATTGTTCTCACTGTTAGGAAATTTCTCCTTAATTCCAGATACGCTTCTCTCCTTGATTAGTCTCCATCCATTGCTTCTTGACTTGCCTTATAGTGCTTTGGAAGATAGGTTGACTCCCCTCTTCTTTGTGGCAGCCCCTCAAATACTGGAACACTGCTATCATGTCTCCCCCTAGTTCTTCCTTCAGTCAAATTGCATTACTTCTGCAGTACTGATCAAATATAATGCATGATGGCCATAGGAGCAGCTCAGCACAATTTAGATATACCCAAAGAGTTGAGGAACAAGGGTGCATAAACAATCCACAATTTAGACGTCATGGAGATTTCAAGGTGCTAGTCGTAACTTATAAAGCCCTTCATGGTATTGGATCTGGGTACTTGAGAGACCGCCTGCTGCCAATTACCTCCCACAGACCCATTAGATCTCACAGGGTTGGCCTCCTCCGGGTGCCATCTACCAGCCAATGCCATCTGGCTATTACCCGGGGGAGGGCCTTCTCTGTGGCAGCTCCGGCCCTCTGGAATGAACTCCCCACAGGGATTCGGACCCTCACCTCTCTCCAGGCCTTCCAAAAAGCCATCAAAACCTGGCTTTGCTGGCAGGCCTGGGGGTGATGAGTTCCCTCCCCTCTCGACATGTATGGTTGTGCAACTGTTGTTTACTTTTATTATTTGTATTTTGTTTTTTTTTTATGTTCCCCTTTTCCCCCTTGAATTGTTCGCCGCCCTGAGTCCTCCCGGAGAAGGGCGGCATACAAATAATAAAATTCTAATTCTATTCTATTCAAGTCTATACTAACATTCTCCAGTACCTTCTAAATATTTAATGGAAGCTCTAGTCTAGGAAAAAAGGGATGCGGTGGCTCAGTGGCTAAGATGCTGAGCTTGTCGATCAGAAAGGTCTGTGGTTTGAATCCCTAGCGCCGCGTAACAGAGTGAGCTCCTGTTACTTGTCCCAGCTTCTGCCAACCTAGCAGTTTGAAAGCATGTAAAAATGCAAGTAGAAAAATAGGAAACAACTTTGGTGGGAAGGTAACAGCGTTCTTTGCTGTCCACATGACCACGGAGACGTCTTTAGACAGCGCTGGTTCTTCGGCTTTGAAACGGAAATGAGCACCGCCTCCTAGAGTCGGGAACAACTAGCACATATGTGAGAGGGGAGCCTTTACCTTTTACCTAGTCTATGAAATTCTGCTTTTTTCCCTGAGAGACTATTTCCATGGCTTATACTTCAGCTAGCTAATTTCCACACCTCCCTATACGAATTTAGCATATTACTGAAGGACAAGCCAACATTTTGTCAGTTGCTGTATCCAAATCCTTATGATAATTGGCAGCAGACAAATGCAGACGTTTGCAAACATAATTTTTACCTTGTGGGTTGTTGGGGAGAAAGAACTTAACTCCACCAATATGAAACATCTAAACTGTTTTTTGCTATTCAAGTTGCTGGAGCCCCCCACCCCATCCCAAGCAACAGATGAGGAGAGCGGTGCAGCATCAAGCCACAATTACTATTGGGTGTTGACGAGAAATCAGTGAAAAGACCGTGCAGGAGAGTTGTGAAGAGGTCATTTTAGTGCTCTTTCATTTCTTCCCAGAGAAGGAAGTTAGAAAAGCAGAGTTGCAAAGCAGCATTGAAAAGAGGGGCAGGAAGAGATAATGCGCAGGGATCCCGAGCTTGAACCTCAGTGTCTTAATTATCAGTCAACAATTGCTCCTTTCAGGGTGGAACATATGGTAGATGGTTTGCTTAAGAAAGAAAACAAAAATACTTTAGAAACTTAAATGATGTTGGAAAAATAGTAGACATTGCTTTAAAGGGCTTGATAGTTTGGGGTGGGGGGAGGAGGGGTGGCAGAGAAGGAGATGCTATGCTTTAGGTTATGTTTCCGAAAAGAATCAGCTGGATTTTTTGGCTTTCTTTAACAGTTTTGCTCCCAGGAGATAGAGAGAGAGAGAGAGAGAGGGAGGGGGAGGGAGGGAGGGAGAGAGAGAGAGAGAGGGAGAGAGAGAGAGGGGGGGAGGGAGGGAGGGAGGGAGAGAGAGAGAGAGGGAGAGAGAGGGAGAGAGAGAGGGGGGGGAGGGAGGGAGGGAGGGAGGGAGGGAGAGAGAGAGAGAGAGAGAGAGAGAGAGAGAGAGAGAGAGAGAGAGAGAGAGAGAGAGAGAGAGAGAGAGAGAGAGAGAAATATGTTCTTTCTCTTTCCAAGGCTATTTTTGAGGGAAATGCTTGAAACTGATTGTGATAAGGGAATGATAAGGGAAGGGTCTCCCAAGGAAGCAATTGCCAGCAGGACCTGTGACCCAGATCTCAGGGTTTTGATCAGGGACAATCACTGTTTTTTTTTAACTTCAAAAACTCTAGGTATTCCTTGACTTTTGGACACAGTTGAGCCCATACTTTCTATTGCTGAGTAAGACAATCGTTGGCTGAGTTTTGGCCCATTATACAACCTTTCTTGCCACAATTATTAAGTGAATCACTGCAGTTGTTAAACTGAAAAAGGTAAATGTAAAGGTTCCCCTCGCACATATGTGCTAGCTGTTCCCAACTCTAGGGGGCAGTGCTCATCTCTGTTTCTAAGCCGAAGAGCCAGCGTTG